>NC_137464.1:220586-402631 GCF_964235325.1 Thermobia domestica | reverse complement strand
ATGGTGTTTGTCCACCACAAAGCTTACTTGGCGCGAATAGCTGAGATCGATGCGAGGACACCATACACCAGAGAGTGAACGCTCTACCACTGAGCCACTGCGTGTTGTCGAATTGAATAGGGCCCGTGCCTTTAGTATAGTTATTATATTATTATCCCGGGTTCAATTTACGGTAGAAGTACCAAGTTTTCGGAACTCTCAATGTATCGTGATCTATTTTAGGAGTTAGCAGTGACAATTCTTAAAGAAAGAGTGCCCGCGGCTACCGCGGAAGAGTGCCCGCTTCCTTGTCGCGCTCTGGCGTCGACACTGGTACACTCCAATTTCATTGTTCAACTAACAATAACAGCACGAAGATGTTTATGGGTGGCCAGATTTCGTGGCTTTTTTTTGTCATGTTATTTTGGCTTTGTGGATCGGAGATCGCTGCTTGTTAATTGGAGTGGTTTACTTGGATTGATAGAAAAATAATCTCTGTTTGCACTGGGAATAGAACCCGGGATCGAAAGAAGGATCCTCTGCATGTAAAGCTTCCGTGTAACCTAACACTGAGATACCGCTTTTTTCCCCTCGCCTGTTAAAGTGTAATATTTGAGTCACAATAGCATCTTCTATTAACCGACTTTAAACATTGCATCATCAGGCGTTTATTATTCATATGGATCCTGTGAAGTAAGAGAAAAGAAAAAATGCATCGTAATTGTTGGAAAGTGACAGCTTTAAGCTCGTTATTCAACATTTTCTGCTTCTATTCAGCAAACTTGCCTTTGTGTATGGTAAGGCCATATACATGGAGTGTTGTATATGCCCTTGTGCGTGTTTAATGCATATAGGGAATATTTTAACAACATTTTCAGCTTTAGACGTGCATGTACACTACGTGTTTTCATAACAACACACACACACAGACATTTATATATATGTATATAAAAAGAAACATACAGGAACAAGGCAGAAATTTCTTCGGTTACTGTACCGTATATGTATATAAACCTTATGCTTTACCCCCTCCTATACACTCACACAGACGTACAAAAGCTATGTGGAATTGGTTGCTCCTGCACCCGAAAGGTCCTCCTGTTTTGCATGTCTGTGAGATAAGCGGCTATTAAACGTCGTTTGCAGAGATGGAATGGCCTTTCGGGATCCAGGACAGTAATCCGGGATTCCAGAAGGATTTTGAGGATGGAGTTGCGGGGGGAGGAAGAGGGGGAAGGAGTAGTAGATGCGAGAGAGTAATTCCGTCTCGAGGGAGATGGGATAACTCCTCCGCGGATGGTGAGCGAAGTGACGGGGGAGTAGTTGTCTTCCCTTTTTCTGTGCCACATTCACCACACTACACCGTTCTTGTACGAAGACTAGTTTTTGATAGTATAATAATAATACCAATAGTGTTGATAGTGGTAATAGTAATAGTAATAATAATAATAGTTGAAGACAAGAAAGTCCCTTCACTGACTGTGAGTTTGAGCGTTGTGTTCGCAGTTGCCTGGCGGAAGACACCGCCTTGCTTTGAGTTTTATGTTCCGGAAAATAGCGGTGATAAAGCCTGCAAGACGACTGACAAAGAAGATGCTCTTACAGGTGCCCGAAATAAAAGCCTGGAAGACGCAAAAGGAGGCAAATTAATGCAGGGATAAATATTGACAATGATTGACAAATTACAAACTTCCTCCATAAACGTTGATGGATATTTCCCTCCTTCCCTTCCCTCGATTCTGATGACATTAATGTTGGTAGTTTAAATTTTATATGACTGGCATAATAGGAATGATAGTTTTAATAGAAGGAACAAAGGGAAAGCTTGTTTTGTGACAAGCACCTACACGAGGGAAAATGCTGCAAAAATATAACATCTTTCATACATTTAGATTCAATTACAAGGGAAACAGATAATTGAGAGAAAAAAAAATTGAGTTGAGTTGATTTTGAGTTTAAGAGGCCCCATCACGGAGAAATTTAAAATACCGCTAATTTTACAGTAATTATGTGATATCTTCAAATAGATCAAATATAATCGGAAAGTGGAACAAGAGTTCGCTAGACAATATTATTTGACTTGAGATATCGTTATCACCACTCACTTTTCTGCTTTCGATTTCCAGCCACTTAGAAAAATCGGCATTTATTTTGACGTTTCTAAACGGTTGCAAAGGGAAAGTTACTAGATGACTCGTAATAATGGTGTCTCATGCAAAATAAAATTTTCTAGCGCGCTCTTGTTCCACATTTCGATTATCTTATCTATTTGAAGATATCAGATAATTACTGTAAAAAATTAGCGGTATTTTAATTTCGCAATAATTAGGCCTCTTAAGGTTTCTTTCAACAGCGAGGCTATATAAGACGGGACCGACTGATTAACGAAGGGAATTTTAATGCTTTTGCGAAAATAAAGAATTGAATTGGCCATTTTATTCGGTTTATACATAAGAATAATAGCTTTTTTAATAATGAATGGCCAGTTTTTTTAAAGTATTACTGTACATTTAATTATTTTCAGTTCTTACTACTGTATTTCAACTAGCCTATTAACATTTTGGGGAACCAAAAATTTCTAAGTTAACATTATTAAATTATTATTATTAATATAATAATGATAATATACCCAGGTATTTGGGTATATCAACGCTCCGCTCAATTAAGGGTGCATACGAGACAAGAATTAAGTCTCAATAATGCGACATGAAAGCAGTGTCAGTCGCATTATTTCTATTGGAAGACATTTGTCTCGTCTCGAATTAAGTCACTTTTTTTTTTTTTTTTTTTTTTTTTTTTTGTTTCGTCTTGTCTTGTGCCGAACCCTATACTTAACATTTTAGGAAACAATAAAAATTTAAAATACGTTTATAAGAAGAAACATACTATTTCGATATCCTAATTATACGTGAAATGATTAGCGTAGGCATGCTTGGGGTTGCATAATAAAAAAGGATGAATATGAATCTCATCGTAGTTTTAAAGCATCATTAAATTTCAATACCTAATGTTGACTGTTTTCTTATTAAAATCGACACACTTAAAAAAAATACTTTGTGAATAGACACGCACATATGAATATTCCTGTTTTACGAGGGTGATTCAGAAAGTAATACCTCCAACAGCGATACCTTTATTTGTGTTTGACAAATAGCACCGATACAGGTATCAGTGGAAAGCTTGCAATGTCAGCTATAAATAGTGGCATGATTTTTCAATATAGGCCCCATTACGGGAAACACACTTGCACCAACGCGAACAACGTTTTTTCGTCGGCATGCCGTCGGCAAAAAAATGGTGGTGGGCTGCTGGCGACACTTGCCGGACTGCTGCTTCCGTCTTCTCGTCACAACTGTAGCGTTGGGCCTTAAGAGCCTGCCTTACTAAAAATAATACGAAATTTACCATTTTCTTTTGCTTGATTATTCATCAGTGAAAGGAGATAATGAAATGCAAGTTACCACAATTATAGATAATGCTATTCTACAACAGAAAATATGAACTTGAAGAATGTTCAGTGTTGCAATCCATAGAAATTACAGTGTGTTGCCACAAAAACAATTTCCCTAAAATCTAAGTTAAAACAGCGAGTAGAGGAATGAACTCAACTGCATTTGATTACGTATCATGTTGTCTTGGTTTGTTGTAAACTACTTTTTAATTAACATTATTATTTAGTTTTAATAACTGTATGTTAAAACTATTTTGTTTATTACAAACTAAATATAATTACTATTTAAAAAGTAGTTCACAGGAAACCAAAATAATATGATACGTAACCAAATGCAGTTGAGTTTGTTCCTCTACTCGCTACATTAACTTAGATTTCAGGGAAATTGTTATTCTGGCAACACTGTAATTTCTATGGATAGCAACACTGAACATTCTTCAGGTTTATAATTTCTGTTGTAGAATATCATTATCTATGATTGTGGTAAGTTGCATTTCATTATCTCATTTCACTGATGAATAAACAAGCAAAAGAAAAATGGTAAATTTTGTATTATTTTTTAGTAAGGCAGGCTCTTAAGGTGATCCTTAAGTTTGGGGGAGAGCTAAAAGTCGCAGGGCGCCAGCTCCGGACTATAGACAGGATGAGGCAGAATATCAAGAACACTTTGCCAGCACATGGGACAACTTTTGAATTGTTTGGCGGTGGCGGTAATCTTTCGACTAACGCTTCGTTTCCGGGTCGTAATAGTGTATCCACGACTCGTCGCCGGCGATGAATGTTCCTGAACGCACAACCATCCGCAATCAGAAATTCAATGACAGGCCCACTGTTTCAACCGGTCGTCACTACTGAATGTCATGAATTGCTTTATTACTCTAGCACGAGAAGAGATAGGGAAGTAAAACAAATGACATTCTACAGCTTAAGTATCAGTGCATTGATGACAAAGAGTTCAGAATGTTTGCAATGCTATTGGCCAATTAATGGGCTTGGAGGCATTACTTTCTGAATCATCCACGTATCTCAATTTAAACGTAATATTTATGAAATATTTAAAACAAGTATAGTATATAGAAGGAAAAATACTTGCATCTGATCGATTCTTGTCATATAGTACTATGGAATTTATTACAAGCCATATAGGATTTTTTTTTTTTTTTTGGTAGGTGCACGATTGTTTCGAAGAACAATTGAAAGTCATCCTTAACACATTAGTGAATATGCATTTCTACCATTAGACTTATTATTTTTATTGTTGTTTTCGGGTGCATCTTATTACGTTGTAAAAATTTCAAGAACCTGGTGGTATATACGGGCATGCCCTGAACACATGGCCAGTAATGACAACATTCATTAGGCAACCGCTTGTTTATAGGAAAGCTCAGGGGAAATTCCAGCGAATGGACCGGGTGGAGCTTCCTTCTCTCTCTCTCTCTCTCTAGAGGCGTTCGCTTTTTTCCCTTCTATCTTGTGTTTCGTCTGCAATGAGGAGGAGGAGGAGGAGAAGGACTCTGGAGGAATGCAATTTATGGCCACGCAGAAACACCTCTGACGTACAGGCGGAGAGAGAAACAGACGAAGAAAGGAAATCTTAATGGAACTTTCTTTTAAGAGAAAGGAAAACATTGGAAAATTAAATTGCTTGTGTCTATGTGCTTATTCTGTATCCCTTGTGTTCGAATGGCTAGTGTGACTATTTTTGATGGTGTAGGTTCAGGTGCAATTCCCGGTGGGAAAAACATAAAAATTGTGACGAAAGGTTAAAAGTATCCTGATAATTATGTAACGTGTAATTGTGTAATGTATTGCGAGGTTGCATAATTTATTTACAATCCTAATAATGAAATACGAATAAGTTCGTAACATCATATTGTTACGAACCTATGAGCTGACCATATATCACCCAGTTGAACATGTGCATTTTGTCCAGATGTTGCCCTTCACGGGTTTTAGAGCGAGAAAGCTTATTTTTATCTGTCAAGAAAGATAAGTAAAATTTCCCTTTCGAAAATATTTGAAGTGGTTACAACGATTGACTTTGAATGTAATTTCACGACTCAGTGATAGTACTGCTAATATAACTTAAATCTTCTATAATATTGGTAGTGCCATTCTCTACACATAATTCCTGTTATACTCTCAATAACTCAAAAATAATTAATAATTACAAATTTTCACGGTATTTGAAGGACAAGCGTAGTGAAAATTGTAAGAAAGGATTATCCTGATAGATATGTAACGTTTAATTCTGTGATGTATTACAGGTTTGCATAGATTGTACCTAATAATATTTAGAATGGTAATGCAGTTAAGCTTTTCTCACTTATACTTTTAAAAACAAAAATTAATTATCGTGTTTACTCATTTTTTAAAATTATACAGTTGTAAACCAAGTTGCTGATAATTTTAATATGAATTATTAATCTCCCGTGTTCTGAAATTTATGTAAAATACATATTCGTATGTGTTTGTGTTTTCTCTTTCAGTCAGTGTCTTAGTGTATTGCCATGATGATTATGATAATGATAAATTACAATAACTGATGTATATAAAGCATACTCAAAAGGGAGGAGAATTTGCTCGGCGAAGCGATCGGTCGTTTCCCCCCAGCGTCCGCGTTGCTATGAATCGGAGCTTTGTTGTCACGCATCATTAACCACTATATGCTAATCTCCCCATGGTCCACCCTCACTACCAACTCCGTCACAAGCTACACACACACACACACACACACACAGCAAGATTTACAAATGTTGATTACAATGTAGCTACCAAGCGGGAATAATGACCAGTGCAGCGTCTATGCTAAGCGCTTTCGCATGGTGTAGTGGCTAATACGTTAGAGTCAGTGTGCGTGGTCCCGGAATCGTTTCCCGTTGGAGTTTTAGGTTTTGTGATGTTTAACTAGTTGTAAGCATGAAAATGAAATGAAATAAAATATCTCAGTTTCGCGTCCAACGATTATGCCCGTTAGGCTAAGGAAGACGATGATTAAAGCAAATGAATGATTATGGAAGATTTGGCGGAATGAAAAAGTGAGAGGAAACTGGAGTACGCAGAGAAAACCCACAGACGCAACATTATCTACTACTAACTCGGCAAGGGATCGAACCTGGGACCCCATGCACCAGAGACAGGCTCTTTACCACTAAGCCACCATGCCCCACTTAAGCATAAAAATAACGCCACGTGAATAAAGAATCTGTAAACTTTTGAGAATGGCGTTAGAAGTCGAAGTTGTGACTACATATAATCAAACTTAACGTACGTTATCTGACCAACCAGAGTTTTTCATACACTACCGTACCACCTTCTTAATACTATATTTTTATTGCCCCTAACATGTATATTTGTACACCGTCACCGGTAACCAAAGACCTAAGTAGAATAGTGCATTGAAGGCATATATTCGCGTAATTAATTTTGTGTTATACGTAAAACACATCTAAAAGTTTACTTAATTCACTTTGTATATAAAACACATAAAATTTCCTTAATTCATTTTCTTATACTTAATGCAAAATTAATTCATTTTGTTATATGAAAAAACATATAAATTGAGTTAATTCATTCTGTTATATGTAGGCGTTAAATTTTGTTACGTATTTGTAGGGTATAAATTCAATTAAAAAATCACTTTGTATTACATAAAAGACTCAAAAGTTCATTTAATTGACATCAAATTCATTTTGTGTTTCATAAAAAGCACAAAATTTCCCTAAATTCATTTTGTGTTATACGTAAGATAGAAAATAATATCAGTAAAATTTCCCTAAATCATTTTGTGCTATACGTAAGATAGAAAATAATTTCACTTTGTGTTACGCATATGTAAATCATAAAAATTCACATAATTCACTGTCTTGTATGTACGTAAGATATGAAATACATAGAAATTCATAAATGAAAATAATAAAACTCGGAGCCAAACAAACAGTTACTATTACTAAACAGCGTTATCGTTTCGGCAGTATATCATTGTCTTCATCAGAAACATGTGCTTTACTTTTAAGTTATACATAGTTCCAAATTTAGAATGGCCAACATTCACGTTATGTTATATGAAAACCATAAGATTTCACTTAATTTACTTTGTGTTATACATAAGGCATAAAAATAAATAATAGTTCACTTTGTGTTACATGAATAAATAACATTAACCAAATTCACTCGATTATATATATGTAAAGCATAAAATATCAATTTACTTTGTGTTATGTAAGGTCTAATTAATCGCGTAATTGTTTCTTATATAGCGTGTAATGCAGTTGGGAAAATTTTTAAATTTGAAAATTGGAAATGTTTTTAAAAGCCAGCAATAAAGTATCGAGAATCAACGTACTGACTGCACATTATCTAGTTGAAAATGTCCATTATCTGGCAGGCCGAAGCCTTGTGTTCCATGTAGCACCAGAGAATTTATTGCATTTAGTAAGATTCTAATATTCTTTCATGCTGAAATTTCGTCTCCACCTGTATTCTGTTAGAAATCAACATATGGGAAATAACTTTCCTTATATATTGTCATAGATTTATTTTCCCTGGTTTTCTGTATTAGTTTAGCAAATGCATATTGTCGTGGGTTTGTGTGGCTCGTCCCTTGGTTTGAGAGTGCACATAGGAAGAGATGTCAGGACCCATTTCATGCTCGAAAGCCGCCGAGACAAGGCGGTCCTTTGCCGCTAGAATGCGCTAATCTCCACCAGTCACCCTTTATTTATAGCGGGAAATTCATTCGGGTGTACTCAATGGAATGGAGTGGAAGCTTTTACTCTTCGTTAAAAAGACTAACGCTAAAGAGACTCACAGACAATGTTTAAAAAAATTCTGTGTCAATGTTTTTTTTCTTTTGCTTTCCACCCTGTTTGCCTTCTTCATTGTGGTTAGTAATAAGAAGTGAATGAATGAATGTTGTTTAAGGTTTAACATTCTGCTTTACCTCAAAAGCCATTTAATGTTTAATATGAAATCTCAATCACATGTGCCCTCACTGCGAACCGAACCCGAGTCTTCTGCTCATAAAATGCTATTTGAGAGTTCATTGTATAAAGGATTATCTGGGAATGAAATATTTCAGTTTAACGTCCCACGATTATATCTTTCAGGTTAAGGGAGACGATGATTGAAGCAAGTGAACAATAAAGGAATAATTGGTAGAATGAAAAAGTGGGAGGAAACCAGAGTGCTCCGAGAAAACCCACGGATACGATGTTGGCCACAAAAATTACTTGGCCGGAAATCGAACCAAGGACCCACACACCGGAGTTAAGCGATCTACCACTCAGCTTCCGTGCCCCCCAAGGATTATCTTGACCGCACAACACATATTCAACTGGGCGGTGGATGAACCATGCATTAATTGTTTTTCCCGGAAGCATTTTTAGCGACCTAGACTTTCTCAAGAATTAAGATTCGCACATTTTGTCTTTATTAGAACAGAAATAAAATCTACATAAAGCCTCGGTTGCCGAATTATTACCATTACGTAACTCTTCTGCACTTGGTAGCGGGTTCAGTTTCTGATAAGTGCGCAGAATAATCGCTGTTGACTTGACATCGTGAGGTGATTGGAAATACTTAAATTAAGAGTCAGATATAGAGTTCCAAAATAAGAGCAGTAAGGGCAGATGTGTGCGTTCACATCACTCGACTGAAACCCCTCTAACTAACTGTAACTTTCGTAGGGTGTAGAATCAGAGATCTAGTTTTGGGGTACAAGAAAATGATATTTTGACGCCAATGAAGATGGAGAAGAAGTAAGATACTGTATTTCTGCCGATAGCCTGCTAGGTTCAGGCGAACGTAGCTTGTTTGTTTGTTAATTAAAGTTTTTTCAGTACCAGAGGCCATATAAGACGTGATCCTACAGTTTTAGGTAGAATTCGAACCACCATCATTCAATTTCCAATTCTCCCCCACCGGGAATCGGACCTTACACATGTGGGCCAAAGGCGCACGTGTCAGTCACTAGACCAGCAAGGAGATGAGTCAACATCGTGTTGACATGGCAGTATCTTACGTGCTATCTTCCGTAAAACATTCTTTTAAATTCTTCGAAGCCCAAATGAATTCCAAGGAGGGTGCTGACAGGGTAGAGCATTGCTTCTCATTTACGATACATGTTTGATTTTATTCTATCGTACTTTTCAGTTTGAGACTCTCTTAACGGTTAGAAATGAAGGCTAAAAGGACAATATATTGATCGGGAATCGAACCCGCTACAGACAATATTCCAATCGCCAAGGCAATGCCTTAAATCTCTCCACCATACCAGTTGGCGGTATATAGTTTAAAGCAGCCAGTGGCCCGCTTTCTCAACCCGCCGAAAGGCCGACACCCGGCTAGGTTCGAACTAACGTCCTAAATTTATCCATATGGCCAATAGAGTGAAATTCAAACTAATTCTGTCTTTTGATCCTAGGGGGAAGATATTTTGCATATATACACGATATTTTTGAACGCTATTGAATTAGGTGGAAGGTACGAACTTTTTGTAAGTTATTTGTATCGTATGATTCTCATTCTTTCTGTGTTGGCCTTCATTTGCAATTAAGAATCTTTTTCTCTGTTAATTTCTTTCTTATTTCTTATTGCTTCTTTCGCAACGCTAGACTCTTGTTTTACTAAGCGTGTATATATATATATGTATGTCTTTGTATATAGATAGAATTCAAACATAGTGGGTTGTTTTCTGCGGGAGGTTTTGACGTCAGCTGGTTTGCGTGAAAACAGTGTTGACTGGGAGATGAGTTGATGCTTGGGATTGGAAAAGCAGGAGGAGCACTATTGCATTGGCTGCCTGCCATAGATTCACACTTGGGTAACGTCACTCATTTATATTGAATTGGGTCTTCTTTTGTTTTTAATTTCTTCAAAGTAGAAGAGTTTCTTAATATTAATACCTTTTTGTTTCATTTTCTCTGCTTTTCATGTATGACAAGTAGTATGTGCGTAAACAGCAGGCCTGTGTATGTCTGTGCTAGAAAAAGACAACACTTGATACAATTGGCTAATTAACAGTGTATTTTGCTACCCTACAATCTATCTTCTATCTATCTATCTATCTGTATAAATAAAAATGAAAATGAGTACGTTTGAAACGTAATAACTCTTGAACCACTCGACCGATCTCGATCAAATGAGGTTCAGGCCTGGAATGGTTTTTATCATTTCACTTTGACGGTGCAACTTAGGGGAGAAGGAGATATATAAAAATGATCGAAAATTGCCGTTATTAGAGTCGAATCCATAGTTTCGGAGGGAGCAACCAAATTAACAATAATTCAATCAAATTCAAGAGATGAATGAATATTCAACCAATAGATGGCACCATGTTTCCGCCTATCTTTCCAATGTATTTTGCAGTTAGCGAAAATATTCACAATAACTCAATCAAATTCAAGATAATGAATACTCAACCAATAGATGGCAGCACGTTTCCCCTATCTTTCCAATGTAATTTGTAGGAAGCGATAATATTCACAATAATTCAGTGGCATTCAAGAGATGAGTATTCACAAATAGATAGGACCATGTTTCTCCTATTTTTCTAGTGTATTTTGTAGGTAGCGAGAATATTCACAATAATTTAATCAAATTCAAGAAATAAATATTCATCCAGTAGATAGTACCACGGTTCCCCTATCTTTTCAAGTATTTTGTAGGGACTAACAATAGCTATACAATCAAATTCAAGAGATGAATATTCAATCAATAGATGGCACCACGTTTCCCGTATCTTTCCAATGTATTTTGCAGTGAGCAACAATATTCACAATAATTCAATCAAATTGTAGAGAGAAATATTCAAACTTTGCCCGAAGTCGAATTGAATATATAATCAGAGAATAATTCGAGCATGTTTTTTATTGATATATTTACGTCTTTCATTGTTGAGAAAAGTTTTTATTGGGAGCATGTTTCTGAAGAGTTTTTCAACTATGTATAAAATAAAATAATTAAAATGATACACGAACTTATCTGATTTTGTATTCATCTTGGGTTTAGACAACGTTTAAACATTCATATCTTGAATTTGACTTTCATTTATTGTGGACATTATCACTTCTCACAAAATACAGTAGAAGGTTATGAGATACGTGCTGCCATCTGTTGGCGATTATCGAACCTTTACACTCACCTTAAAATTAAGTTAGTTACAATGTTTTTCCTTGTTCTTGTCAACATCAGATTCTTCAATGAGTGTCACCTCCTGCTGTTTACGAGGTTCTAAAGCGGTCAGTATTGTTCTTCTTGAATAATTACTGCGGTGGCAAAGTAAACGGAAATGTATTGACAGTTAAAGTTTATTTTAAAAGATTTTTTTTTTTTTTTTTTTTTTTTTTGCTAAATTGATCTCTAACGATTTCTGAATCCATGGGATGAGCTGTCGGATAGCCTTTATGCAAGCAGAAGAGTTTCTGGTAGAAGTCATAATGTATAGTTAAACGTACGTATAAAAGCGAATACAGTAGACTCCCTTTTAACCGATTTCTCCTTAACCCCTCATCTTCCAAGAAATAATTCATTTTTGTTATCAGTTACGCTGGTGCTCCACAAGAATATACAACTGCACTTTTTAAAGTAGATTTTGTATTTTTAAGCCCAAATGTGTTTTCAAACCATGTAAGGTTAATGCTCTGTTAGTAATACAGCGATAATTATTTTGAGTTTTCTCCAATCATTTAAACCACACGCGCATTCAACAGATCCATTGAACTTACTCTTTTATATCATATTGGACATTAAACTTTCCATACTTTCCTTAAAGTAAACATCTTGCTTCCAATTAGGACATTTCATTGAATTTATCATTTCTACGTTAAGTTACAGCATTTCGTATAAATTAAGGTCAGTGGCGACTTCTCAGGGAAGTGACTTGGTAAACATTACAATTTAATCGCTACAAATCGTGGAAAGAAAACCTTGCTAATGCTCTAATTCTTGATTACTTCAATTACAATATTTGGTAAGTTTTCTTCCTTTATATTCTAGCAATAAAGTTTCAATTTTTACCGATGTGACTACCCTCAGACGCCGCCATTGACTATTTCTTTTATTTACAGCTTTCTCACTTGTGAGTTTTCCTATGTCTGGCATATATTAAAGAAAAACTTATCTGTAGACGAATCTGAAGGAAATTCTGGGTGGTCAGTTTTTCTTGAAAAAGACTATACAAAAGCGTAGTGTGAATCCGGTTGCCATGAACTATCGTTTCCTTCACTTTTCTGTCTCTTCCTCAGAGCAGTTCAAAGGATGATAGGAAAAAAGGAGAAAAAGGAAGCTATCGAATCACTTCCTTAACAGAAAAGAAAAAGAGGCGACGGAAGATTTTTTTCCATTCGGGGAGTCCCGTGAAAAGCGCAGTCTTCAGGGTCTCCTGCTTTCTTTTAACATGTCTTCCCTTGAATCATTAATCTTGGGGCGCTGGAGGCATCACTGACATTCACTCCATAAATAATCGTCTACTGTATAACGCCCCGACAAACTCCCTCCCTATCACATCCCCTTTGGTTCGAGACTTACTCATGTCCCTCACACTACTTCAAGAGATCTCCCTCGGCGACTGCTACTGTCGAAAATTATCCGTAGACCAAAGAAATGCTTTTTTCACTTTCTTCTTCCTCTTCATGTAACATTCTGAAAAAAGAAAGGCATCCCACTACGGTACTTCTAACACACACATCAGCATATATATAGTCAATGACACGGAGAAACAAGTTGAATGTGGTATTCAGACGTTGGAGATGGTTTCGTTTGAAATAACTCTGATCTTGGTTTCTACTTTCTAACGTTGAAATGGAATCAAAGCTTTAGGTAAGTCTCATCGTTACGTCCTGCAGAGAAAAAAAATGCTGTAAAAAGATACGGGTGACGTAAAGCTTACACAAAATGGAACTTAATTCAATGTTATCGTTATTATATAACGAAGCAAAAGCGAGGCAACGTTATCGTTATCAAATAACGAAGCAAAAATGAGACAAGTTATCGTTATCATATAACGAAGCAAAAGATGAGGCATACGTTATCGTTATCATATAACGAAGCAGAAAATGAGGCATATGTTATTTTATAACGAAGCAAAAGGTGAGGCATACGTTATCGTTATCATATAACGAAGTAGAAAATGAGTCATATGTTATCGTTATCATATGTCGAAGCAGAAGGTGAAGCATGCGTTATCGTTATCATATAACGAAGCAAAAGATGAGGCTGAAAAATAGAAGTCAGTGTTTCACGCACTTTTAATATTTTTTTAATGTGACACACCCATTTGTGACCAGAGGACGAACGCTATTGAGGATTTTGATTGCATTAGTTTCTCATAGGATAGGTTTCTGTTCTGTTTGTTTCAGCGACAATGAATTCCTTAGTTTCTATAAGCAATGAAGTTAATTAACGGAAGAGAGTTTTTGCTAAATAGAAGTAAAGGAATCTGAAATTGAAAGCGCGGTAATGTTTCGATAAAGTTCACGCTCGGGGCTTTGGTTTATATCCGTCACCCTTTTCTCCCTTTCCCCCTGCGATACAAATGCTTGAAATTGAACTTAAAAAAAAAAAAAAATGAACAATGTATATAATATGTTCGACCTGTATATAGTCTGATTCTGGTATTAACAGAAGGCCTTTTTTTCTTTTTCTCATGAAATTGTTATTAATACTTTCTGCCGTCTCGCTCAACGAATTTGTCCATCTGATTTGAATATTGTCATAAAGAGAGACTTAAAGGAAAACTTTAAATTGTTAAAATTTGTCAGTTACAACAATCTATTGAGCTCCTTCGTGGCTAAGCGGTTAGCTTACGCGCCTTTGGCATGGGAGACACAGGTTTGATTCCCGGCGATAGCTCATATGGTTTGGATTCATCGTAAATCAGAGAGTTCCATCTCATATAGCCTCGGTGCAGAAAGTGACGTTAAACTCAAACAACAAGAATTGTAATTTAATAACAAGAAAATAGCAGGAAATTTGGCAGCCTTTCATTGTAAATTATACTAATAAATCTTATTCTATTAATTGTGTATAAAAATAAATGACGAAAAAGTGTGTGAGTAGAATGTTTGGTCGTTTGTTGTGAGTCTGCATGTCTCTTTGCAGCTGGATAAAATAATTACCTTAGAAAAATGCTTTCACTCTGGATATACAACTACAAAAAGTGATCCTGCTAAATCAAAATATGCAGTACGCTGCGTAGTATCTGCTGAAATTTGTATTGGGTATTCTTCCTGCCCCTGAGAGATATTTTGCTTGGATTTGGGGAACCTTGGCTGTTTGACAGTTGAACGAAAATTGTCATCCGTCGCACTATTCTTTTTCTTGCTTTCTGTCTTTTTTTAGTAAGCTTTATCGAAAGAAAAAATCACAAAGAGAGGAAGAAAGTATTTCTGGAGTGACAGGAAAAGGGGAAAAGCGGAGGGGATTTTGGGAGGAAATCCTTACATAAGGAAAGAAGATAGAAACGGTGCATCATCAGCAAAAATGCGAGAAATCTAGCTGACTAGGAACCGTTGCAGGAAAATCTGAAAATCAGTGGCGGAGCGAGAGTGTAAAAGACGGGTAGCTGTGTGCTAAGAAATTTACCAAGGTTATAGAAAAATTCTTAAAGATAACAAACAGAAGAGAGCAACTCATAAAACCATCAATTTGAGGCTAGAAAAGTTCTTTTTAGTTGTACATTAATTAGTTGTTCTTCCTATTTCTCTCAATTATCTTTTATTTTGAGATAAATTTAAGATAGAATTGTTCCTTGTTAAACATTTAATTATTAACGTCAAAAAAAGGAGGACGTTCACAATTCAATCCATTCATATATATTCTTGGTATGTCCATGTACAACTTTAACAGACGTACCGATTTTAATGATTTTTCTTGAATGAATATACATTACCGGTGGTGTCGTATAAATGTTTTTAGAATCTGATGATATTTGAGTTAGACCTGAAACACCTCAACGGATGCTGGCATCGTTACGTCAAAATAACATGCTTAGAGGCAACCATACATTCTTTAGGGTGATTATGGTTGCATAGCAGCAAGGGGTTGCACTGCAAATTTTCGGAACACTTTCATAACATGATATTGTCTCTGTTGTTTGTGACATTTTAAACAACTACATTACCTGTGTGAAGTCGGTTAAGATTTTTTTGAAGAAAAAAAAAATATTATTTCACTTTATTTTAACAACTTTCCAGATAGAGCCTGGAAGGCAAATTTGCACAGAAATCATTAGCAATAACGAGAATGCGAAAGGACGTTCTTTAGGGCTTGTATTAAAAGATATCCTGGTATTCGCTACGTGTGACTGCCGTATTAAAATCCTATCAGGATAGTTTGGTTTGTTGATTTTAAGTTCTGCGTCTCTTTCAGCATCGAGGCTATATGAGACGTGGGATACGAACCACTTAACACTCGCTGGGAGTCAACACGGGGACTCCAGCACAGACGGAGCTCACGCTAAGCATATAGCCACGAAATAACTGAGAGAATAGGGTTACTCACGGGACGACAGAAAGATTCTCCAATAAAAACAGAGCTACGCTTTTCAAGACGAGGCATCGCGTTCACACCTTTTTGAGACGAGACAGCCTCCAACTCTTGTTTCGTGGGTAACCCTAACCGGAAAGATCGGCTACCGAATCCGAACCCGAAACATTTCTATAACGAAGCAATAGAGGTAACCGCTATACCTTTATTTTTCTTTTAACATTGCTCTTGACACCACGGCTGTAATACCATATAATACAATGTGTTAGAAAAGTCAGAATGTAAAAAGCCCATTTATACATTTCTCATTCTTGTGAGTTACTTCTTCGCTTCGCTTCCGAAACTAGTTCTTGGAAAGGTCTATTTGCTTCCTCCCCTAGCAAAAAAGAATCTTTTTAAGTGTATATATATTAAAACTGCAGTATATATATGCACTTCAGTTTTTTTAATGTTGGTTTTTGCTCTTTCGTTTGAAAGGATTTATCTTCATGACTGTTCGTGGTAAGGAAGAAGAAAAAGAGAAGCGACCTCGCCCGCCATTTTGAGTGCCACAATTCTCTCCTCCCCTCCCCCATTCTCCTGCCTTACACTCCCACACAACGTGCGAGAAGCCGTCAACTTCGAAGACCCGATAACGTCCGAACTGACAGAGTGGCCGGCTTATCAGGTGAAGAACTGTTGGAGAAAGGCCCCTTTTCCCCTTCAGCTTTTACTACGCCCCTATCTGACTATCTTTTTAAGACTATGTTCCAAGGTGATGTAAAGGCACTAAGACAGCTTTTGAGAGTCCGCCGTAAGAACCGAATATCTTGGCGTTTTCTCTAGATTTTCTCTTATCTTCACCATAGATATTTAAACCTCATAAGACTGCTCTATAAAAACGTCAGCTTACGCGTGCCATCATGGCGCTTTTACGTCACTCTAATTGCTGGAAAACCACGAAGCTACTTCACGCTATTGCCTCTTTGCCTTTCATTCTTAAGGCTGTGGAAGTTTGAACTAATAGGAGGTGATAGGTTATAGTTGCGTAACATACAAGTGCCATTATTTAACGCAGAATTGAAAAAAAAAAAATCTTCGTTTAGTTTTGACCAAACCTTTCAGATACATTCTTAAGATATGTAGCGTAAAGAAAGCGGATGAAAAACGGAGTTATTGGATGAGACAAACACAATTTAGTATAAATTAACGGAAGTTACTCGAAAAAATCCATTATCACGCTATTGTTCACTAGAAGTTTACACAGACTGGGATTGAACTAAGGACACTGCAAAATACTAAGACTTTTAATCTCCCTAGAACCAACCTTGTACTTTAAAGTTGACTGTGCAGATTGCTTGACTAGTAAAAACGAAATTTAAACTTTTAATTTAAAGTTCCTCTGAGATACATTTTTGGTTTAAAGGAGACTAATAGATTGTTAATGAATTAGTGGAATGAGAATGTGGAAGAAAACGATTGAGTAAACCCGCAAACACAATGTTGTCCACCACTAGCTCACATGTATTTCCCACTTGTTTAGTTGATAGCGCACATGCACGCCTTTGAGTCGCGGTGCTCAGTGGTCGAGCGTACATCTCTGATTCCTGGGGTCCTTGGTTCGATCCCAGCTTGGGCCAAATGTGCTGTGTGGTGAACAAACACCGTGTGCGTGGGTTTTCTTCGGCTTTTACCGTTTCCTCTCACTTTCTTAATTTTACCATTTCATTCATTTCTCTTCATCACTGTCTCCTTTAGCCTAGCTGGCATAATCGTGGGACGTAATATTTAAAGATTTGATTTATGCGCGCCTTTGGTCCTGGGTTTGATTCCCGGTGAGAATCTTGAAATGTGAACGCATCACGTTTGTTAGGATTCCATCTTAAACTGTATGTCCGAGTTCTATATAGCTTCAATGATATAACGGAATGCTAAACTGCAAGCAAACTAACAGCCTGTAATCGAACCAGGGACCCTCTCATACCAGAGGTGATCTACAGTATTGAGACACTGTTCGCACCATTCGACTATTAAGTTCAATTAGTTATTCATTTTGTTTTTTTCTTTCTGTATATATACAAAACCATTCTTTCATTTCTCAAAAATCATAGATATCTCTGTTTGTCCTCACAAAGTCCGGAGAATATCTGTAACGGCTTTGTAAAGAAAAGACTACGTAATTCTTCCGTCTTCTCTCTTTTGTAACATCCGCAAACAAGCTCCGTTATTTGTTCGTTTCCTTCCGTTCTCCCGTTTCATCTTCCATTTCTTTCCTTTTTTTTGTGTGTGTGTCCATTCATTTTTCTACCATTTCTTTCTTTCTCATTTCTTTCCATTGCAAACCGAAAGATCGGGGACGGATGAAGACCCATAAAAAGGGGAAACCGTAGAGAGATTGTTTTGTTGTGTTGCGCTGCTACAAATCTGTCTTGAGGATTCCCGACTCCCGAGATAAAGAAAAAGGGAAAAGAGAAAAAGCATGGAGCAGAGATGACAAACCCATTTCAACTTCATGCTTTCGTACGGACACATTACACTTTATAGCTGTGGTGGAGGATATTCAAGGGTTAAAGGTGACACAAAAATGAGGCGGATTATTGCTCGGGACACGAGATCATCTGTAAATATTCGTGTACTGGGTGTTCCGTCAATGTATGGTTTCATGACGATAGGATTATCTACAAGGCGAGTCGAGATAGAATTTTCGTGACTAGATGCATGGTGAGACCGAGCTCTTCTAATGGAAGCATATATACTTTCTGAGACGAGACGAGACGAGACAGCCTCTACTCTTGTCTCAAGGCAAACCTACGTATGTAAAGATTTCCAATAAATTCTACAACGAAGAAGACAATAGAACTGTTCTATCAAAATTAGCCGAATACCTAGTTCGCTGATAAGAATTTGAGAAAGAATATGTTATCTTTTGGAAAAAAGAATAGACTTTCAAAATAGACAGTTAATAAACAAGAGAGATCTTACAGAACGAATTCTCATTCGGTGCGTATCTCTATTTACTTGTGCGTCGTAAAGGGGTATAATAGTGAAAAAGACCAAACTTAGAAGCTTTAATTTCTTCCGATAGATGTCAACCGTTGGATCATGTGTGCTGCTATCTAACGGCGCGATGTGTAACTTGAAACATTCTACAATTATATACCTTTATCCCAATAATATAAAATTGAATATGGATAATCATATTTATCCGTTAAGTTAACGGTTTTACCCGTTAACAAACTCGACCGATTAAATTGCAGTAAGAAAACTACATATCCTTTTATTATAGGCAACCAACATTTCTTTGCTGTTTTCCAGGTTGCATAGAAGATAGGGATATATTATAGATTTTAAACGAGATCCATTAACGTTTCTGTTACTCGTGAAGATGTTAACGGATTGGTCCATTAACGAACGCGACTAAGACCGAGATAATTGTTGTAGCTATCTTAAGAAAAAAATAATAAAAAATCTCTTTCATTCAAGAGTTATTGTACGGAGTAATGGACGCAAATGATAACGTCGTACTTTTGAGGCTGATACTAGCTCAGACTCGGGCTCGTTCTCTTTCATTTGGGAACGCACTCGCTCGAGTTCAAAATTTGGCTTGCATTCCACTCATAGCGCTCGTGGTGTCACGTATCCACACTGAATCATTAAGAGTCTTCATCCCGGTGAAATTAAAATACCGCTAATTTTACAGTAATTATGTGATATCTTCAAATAGATTAAAGATAATCGAAATGTGGATCAAGAGCGCCCCAGACAATATTACTTTACATGAGATACCGTTATCACGACCCATTTATCTGCTTTCGATTTCGAGCCATTTTGAAAATCGGCATTTATTTTCGCGTTTCTAAACAGCTGAAAACGGAAAGCCACTAGGGGACTTGTGATAACGGTACCTCACGCAAAATAATATTGTCTAGGGCGCTCTTGTTCCATATTTCAATTATCTTTTATCTATTTGAAGATATCACATAATTAGTGTAAAATTAGCGGTATTTTAATTTCGGCGGGATGAAGACTCTTAAGTTCTACTCCAACAGCCAGGCTTTGGAGTTTGGACATCTAACGGGCATCAGCAGCGTCCCAATGATAAAGTGGGTACAATGATAAAAGCAGCGTCCCAAGAATAGTTTCCACCTCTGCACATTTCTCTCTACCGAAATCGGAAGTGAACTTATCCTTTTCTCGGCCTTCTATTGGACACACATAAAATATATCAAAATAAAATCCGTTTTACGAAATATTACCAGGAGGTATTACATCTACTTTCATGTATGAAGAAACCAAAATGAAATACTGTAGTTTCATGTGTTGCCTCTTACTTTCTCAAAACTGAATTTTTAGCTATTTTCTGTTTTCATTTGTGTGTGCGTTTGCTATGGTAAAGAGTTAAGCATATTTGATAAACTCTTGAACTGAATACAGAGCGTCCATTTATATAATATTTGTGTATATGTAGGGGGAGGGTTAGTGGGTAGGCTTTCCAGCTTACCTAGCTGAGCGTTGGTTTGGAGCATAACATTCTTTTTTAATTTTTTTTTTATTATTTCGCGCGGTGCATTATGGGGAGATAATTTCGTGCCGCAAGCAAATAGGGATAAAGCATAGTGTGGAGCAGGTGGTATACAAAAGAAAGAGATGAGAATAAAAAAAAAAATAAAGAAGGGAAAATGTTATAAGAAACAGCCGGTGGCCCTTCTTTCCTTGAAGAACGCAGGAGCGAATAAAGGAAAAGGATCTGGGACTGAAAACAGAGAGAGAGAGAAAGAGAATAAGCATCTAGAGGGAAAAAAATAAAATTAAAAAAATAAAGAAGAGACTAGAAAGATGAAGAACAAAGGGCTGAACGTGGATTTCCAATAATGATGCCTGGTTCTTTTCAGAACATCCCTTTCCCCTCTCCTTCCCACCCACAACGTTCATACATACATACATATTCAACCTTCATGTTTCTTCGTTCGAGAATTTACCGCTAGAGACAGTAATGGTAGTTTCAATATACTTACCTATATATATATGCATATTATGTGTGTGCTCGGCCATGATACTTTTTACAGTACGCCATTTTGAATTTGAAACAAATACAATGATTTCGGAACTATTTGATATATTATACGACGATTTGAAATAGGGAGCGGGCAATAATCCGGACAAACGTAATTCCGAAAGAACTTCAAAATTTATTTTTAGAATTTATAATAGTTTTTGTTTCCATAAAGAAACATTTGACGTCCATTTTAAACTAATAATATAGATGATTAATTTATCGAGCGTTTCTCAGCTGTTTTCCATCACCAAGTAAATATTAGAAATAAACTATAATTCCATAATTTTTTTATAAAGTTCATTCTTTTTTACATAATCGTCAGCCACTAGAAGGTTATGCCTTGTCTTAAATGAGCTATGTTTTATTTATATTTTAGTGCCATCGAATGGGCAGTCATATTCTCCTCGAATTAATGTGAGACTAAACGAAAGTAGACTGCAACAAACTGCTTTCGAATTTTCAAATAATCGTACCAAATAGAAACATCACGCAAAAAAAAAAAAAAAAAAAAAAAAACTGTAATAGCATTTGTATTACGAGAGCAAGAAAAAATACGCCAATTAAGTCGCCAACATGGAAGATAAGTCCGAACTACAATAGAAAAATAAATAAATAAGTAAAAAAATTAAAAGGAATCATGATTATAGAATCATATTATCAATATTAAATATAAGTGTACTGAAAACTCAACAATTAGATTACCATGTAATCTTGTGAATGAAATCCTTGAATATAGACAGCCAAATACACATTATTGTCATGTGGGTTGTCTGTACAGCAGGCGTTTGAGGGCTTTTACCATTCATTTTGAGTAAGTATATTATGCGATATGGATTTGCAGTCTAGAGAAAATTCTAAAGTTTAACTTAGGCTCCCAAATCGCAAGTCAGTTGTTAGGGGAAAGAGTTTTAGTCCATCTTTAAACAGTAGAATTTTTCTGGTGTTGTCTCGTACTGTGTTATGAAGAGAGTTATATCAGGAAAAATAAACAAACACTTAAAAACAGAAAGTTACAAAGATTCAAGTCGAAATTGTGTTTAAAAAAATCTACACTTGTAAAATTTTTCTTAAAAAAACAACGAAGAATTACTTTCTTTGGCCTGTCGATATATCCTTGTTAGTTTACACTATGGAAAACGAAAAATAGAGTTGATTTTAAAATATTGATGATTCAGATACAATTAACAGAGACATAATTATTTATTATGAACTAGATTCCGTAGTATCTTTCATTGTTATTTAAGAACTATATCGCCGCAGTATTTTGACAGTAGTTCGTTGTAATTTCTGAATTTTTTTTCAGTTTTTTCTCGAAATGTTTATACCATCGATAAACAGAGAAGACGAACATTATTTTTTTCAACCTATTCCCATTATGTTGGAACTAATGAAGATGGAAATATTTTATTTTTATTATTTTGGAGAGGAAGGAAATAAAAGCATTGTAAAGGACGGCCGCCATGTAGTGCAGTGCGCTGTAGTGAGTGAAAGGGGATTCGTATGAATATGGAAATTATGTTTCTGATGGTAGAACCAAACACAAATATCGATTGAATGCAGAATTGGGAGGGAGCGTATAGATTTAAAGAAGGAAAAAAATGTTTTAAAAAAATACATGATTGAGGCAGACTAGGGCAAAACCAAGCTGAAATTCCTCAACAACGTAGAGAGATTCCAGCTGAAAAATTGAAGAGCGGGAATTTTTATTTTTATTTTTTTCTCTTCGGAAAGAAAAAAACAGCTTTATAGAGTACAATGGTTGGAGGTTTTTTTTCAGTCTTTTAGAGGGGCAGGAGAGGTTAGCGGGAACCACCAATCAATCATAGACTGGCTTGCCAACCCTCTCATTTTGAGAACCGCTCCTGAGGCTTGCCCACTAGTCAGGCGGGGGAGGATGATCCGGGAAATAGTTGTAGTTGGTACGGTACGGAAAAGTTTCAAAAGGGGGAGGAGAATACCTCTAATCACATTTTTATTCCATTTTGCCGAAGAAAAAGAAACGAGACAAAAAAAATTCAGAAACAGGATTGTTTACCTCAGACAAAATGCCTGTGCCTTATGGCTCCAAACAAATCTTCCCTGCCTTCTGTATAGGGTACATATTGATGGAAATTCAAAACTATTCGTAGACTTTGCCCTTCGGTGTAGGACTCATACTATAAAGCACCAATTTTAACATCAAGTCTTTACTACGCGCTCTTTAATATTTTTGAATTTTCGTGTAAATAACTTAGATACAATGTCAATACCGTATTTACCTATATAGTCATATTGTACCTTGTCAATTTTAAGTCATATTGTACCTTGAAAATGCTATTAAGTAATCTCCCACGTTTTTTAAAAAATTCAATCTGGGTGCTGTGGCCATAAATTTCTGCACCATACGAATTGTTCTAAAAACAATCATGATTTTACTTGATGATATTTCATAAATTTTAAATGGTCTACTTGCAAAAAATATTACATTATTTGTTTGTTATTGAGTTGTAATAATAATAATAAATGTAGAGAGTAACTTATACACTTAAATTATTGTTCATTATTTGTGTGTGTTTGAAATCATCCTGTGAATTATCAAAATATAAATTGAATGTGATTAGTTTCATTTAAATATTTATTAAGAAAATATTGTTCAAAGAAATCAAGAATTACGTAGTCCAATGTATAGATGAGTAGTTTTAAAAGATTGCCGGAAAATATTTAAGGAAATTTTAAAAAAAATGTTTTTTAAAAAAAATATTGAGAAAAATTTTAAAATTTTGTGCTAATAAATATTTAGAGAAGTTACAAAAAAAAAAAATATGCAGCAAAGTGCAAAGAGAAATTATTGACAGAAATTTTTAAAATTCCGTTCATATTATTGCTTGAATTTTTAAAATTCTATGCTACAAAGTATTATTTTTAAAATTTTGTAGTAGAAGATCAAATTGAGAAATGCTACGAAATCTATGCTGGAAAGTGTGCTCAGAGAAATTCTAAAATTGTATGTTAGAAAATATTGAGAAAGGCAATTATTAATTAGATTTCTGGGCTTTCGGCATCTATGGCCATTTAGCCAGTCACGTATATGAGGGATGACGTTTCTCGGCGATCACATTATCCGAGGAAAGGGAAGGAAAGGAGCGGTTTGGGATCATTCATACGGTACCATCCCGGCATTTGCCTGGTAGGAATGAGGGAAACCCAAGAAAAACCTCACTCAAGATGTGTGGCCTGTAAAAGCTTGTTACACTTTTTCGATCGAGTGTCCACACCTGGAATCGAACCCTGGACCGCTTGCACCAAAGGTGAGAGCGTTAGCGACTACGCCACGCGGGGCCAAGAAACATTGAGAAAGTTTAACATTATGTGAATAGCAAGTATTGCCAGAAATTTAAAAAAAATATGCTAGAAAATGTCGAGATTTTTTAAAATAGGCTGTACGATTGACATGAAAATTTTTAGAAATATTCTGCACAAGGAAGTATTAACCTTTATTATCCCGAATTATTTTTGTTTCGTGAAGTGTGTTTACGTACTTTCTTAAGAACATAAAAAATAACGTTTTTCATTTGTTACCTTGTTCATTTACTAGTTAATGAACAAGGCAAATGAACAGATATTTAGGATTGGTTTTCTGAACCTTATTCTCCGTTGCCATATGGCATCACGGGGATAAAACGGGTTAAGATTAGCTATGAAAAGTTGAATAAATCTTATGCGAGAAAAAAAATTATTACAATTCAGTAAGTTTGAGTGAGAAAGTTTGTAGTTGATAACAGCGTACCCATGAGTTTACTCGAGGTTCTCCCCTTTCCTTCCACACTCTCATTACACCAATTCTGCCGACATGGTGCAATTTCATTAATCATCATAGTATCCATCCAAATGATCATGGAACGTTTAAGATTTCACTTCATTTTCGTATGGAGAAAATATTGAGATTAACTTAAAATGTTATATTGGAGTAAGTATTGTGGTGAGTTCGAAATTTCATTATAAAATTATTGGAAATAAAATTTACATTTGTGTGCCAGAAGATTTTGAGAAAAGTTTTAAAAGTCTGTGCTTCAAACTTTAAAGAAAATGCTGTAAGATACCATTGAAGGAAATTCGACGTAAGAAATTGGATACTTGTTTAAGGAAATAAAAGACAAAAGGAAGGAGAGTTTTCTTGGCTGCTTCTTTCGTTTCGTTATTTATTTCCGAGATTCTCTCCCTCTACCTCCCCCCCTCTCTCTCTCTCTCCTCAACCAACTCGAGATGAGAAGTAGGAGAGTGAAGCGATGTCTTCTGTTAACCGGAAGCTGTCACCCTTCCAAAAATCTGCATGACATGTATCCGACGAGCGATTCTTTACGAATTCCGGAAGTTGGGAATATTGGCGATTGTTGGGAAACTTAGCAGGAAGAAGATTTTTCATTGTGCTCCCTGCGGTTTCTGTTTTAATGATCCGAAGTTGGTGGTGGATGCGGAGAAAGAGAACAAATAAAAGAAATTTCGCGAATTCGAATACAAAATGTCTCTTCTTTGCCTTCTTCCACTGAATTATACTTAAAAATGATTTTTTATCTTGAAACAATATCTGTAATGAATATTACTTGACTGTCTCTGGTACGCGAGAATACGGCTTCGATTTCCTGATACCATACCACAGACGACATAGTATAAGCCATTCAAGTATATTACTTATCGTCCTTTATTCTAAGGTTTGCAGGAAGTTTCTCACTCTTGTGTGTGTTTGTCCAGTATTATGATCTTCTGTTCTTTATGTGTTAATTTTCTTTAATTCCGACTCTTTCAAACAGCTTTCGAAATTTTTCAGTTTAACGTCCCGTGAATGTGCCCTTTATACTAAGGGAGACGATGATTAAGAGAAGTAGGAGAAAACGGGAGTAACTCGATGAAACCCACGGACACCATATTGTCCACTTCAAACTTACTTAGCCGGGGATTGAACCAGGGAGCCTAGGAACTACAGGTACGCACCCTACCACTGAGCCACCGTACCTTTCACAGCTTTTTTCACACCTTTTTTTTTTGGTTTAACATTGTTCTCTTACATTTTTCGACTAGTTCTTCGTAATTTCAATTATTTTTCTCCATGTACTTTCTGGAGGATTGTTGTCTTGAGAAATACTAATGTGTGCATAACATATATCCACATGGTTGCCAGTAATGTGCACTAAACATATGCAAATGTTAAATAGCGTTTTCTAAGTAGCAACTGTTGATTTTGGAAAGTAGGCTTGTTACATTATTTAATGGTCGATTTTGAAAAGTAGGCTATTGAACACTTACAAATCACTACTAAATAAATCAGCTGTTGATTCAGGGGGTACAGAAGTAGGTCTTGATTTACATAATAGCATTTTGTAAGTACAGTATTTGATCTACTTTCTAAAATAACCAGCAATGTCACATGTTCGCAACGCGAAGAAGTTTAGTTTGTTTGGCGTTGTATTTTCTCAATTAATACTGAAACCGGAAGTGGGTTCTTCCGGGTGTAGAATCCTACCACTTCCGCTTTCAGTAGAGAGATGGAATTTGTCCATGGGGTGCTTACTTGATTAGAGAAAACCGCTTCTCTTGCCTATGACCAGTTTTTACTTTTTATCAATCAACGTTAAACCGGAAGTGGTTGATTTCTGCCACTTCCGGTTTGAATAAAGGGTTAAGAGAGAAGATGGTACATATTCTTGTATTGCAAAATCGATTCCAGAAATATACTTCTCGGTATCCTTTATAGTTTTTGGTCTATGTAGATCAATATTGAAACCGGAAGTTATGGTGGATTTCTATCACTTCCGGTTTTAGTAGAGAGTTAAGAATGAAGCTGAAATGTATTCTTGGAACGCTTAATCGATTGCAGGAAACCACTACTTCCTATCTACTAGAATTTTTGTTTTATTATGATCAATATTAAAACCGGAAATGGTTTATTTCTACCACTTCCGGTTTGAAATCATCTCCATAAAGGAACTCGATTTCAAACTTTTAATCCTGTGCCTCCTGGCCAAAATTGATGGTGGTCCATCGAGTAGTTCTTGAGACTTTTGTGTCCCGGACGGACAGACATACGGTAAAAGGAACACAAAGGAGTCTTGGTAAACCAAACCCATTCATAAAATTATCATATAGTTTTTTGATGGAGTTATATACCTTATATCAGAGAAATTTGTTGTGAAACGTAGTGAAGACTCTAACCTGAAGTTAGAATTTTATTAATTTAATAATATTCTTCTAAAACAATTTCCATACCACGAACAGAATCTGTATTGACCATCGAGAGAAAAATTATGCATAAAATGGTATTTGTGTAGGTTTTCCTGTATATCATACGTCTCTCTGTGTTTATATAATTATTTCAGAAGCCACTTAAGCCTCGATGTGGAGTTATTTGATGCATCCATGATACCGTCTCTTGTGACGTTGGCTAAGAGGTGTTGTGGGTTAATATTTCTCGTTTTCCTTTGTCGCGGTGTTCTCATTAAGCAATCCATCCGCGTATTGGTTTCCTGGTTTATGACTGTAGCATTGAAACCTCACGCGG
Organism: Thermobia domestica; assembly: GCF_964235325.1. Lineage (NCBI taxonomy): Eukaryota > Metazoa > Arthropoda > Insecta > Zygentoma > Lepismatidae > Thermobia > Thermobia domestica. The sequence continues at coordinate 375,148 of NC_137464.1, read as the reverse complement.
ACGTCCGAACCAATTGAAAAAGATCACATTTTTCGCCGCTTCTCTTCTCTAGCTGGCGGCTCCCTGGAGAGGCCGGTCTGGTTTCAATTCACCGCATCGCTACGCATGCAACTTTTATGAAGACCTCCGCATCCGAACCCTGAAACGTCAGCAATGATCAAGAAACGTGAAAGGCATAGCATAATACACAAACGCGGTTGCAACAGCGCAAGACTCAATTTTGTGCGGTAGTAGACAAAAGGGCATTAAGTACCTTTCGATACTTTTTTTTATTTTATTTCTTTTCGAATTGTTTTCTTTTAAAGGCGTTTCGTTTCCTTTTTTGAGTCCCTCCTGATCACTCTTTAAAGGGTCATAAACTGTGTTTCTGTCTTTTCAATTGAGGAGAGAATTGGTTTTGTTCAATCAAGAATGTCGTCGAAATCAAGTGGTGACCAAACACACACATACATGTACATTCCAAAATACAATGAAACTTACTCCAGACAGACAATTCTGTGGCTTAATTTCGCTGAGTAATCCAATAACCTGATCACAATGACCTACGGTACTCACAAGATCACCAAAGTCAAGCAGAAACAGTTCTGGCGAATAGTGAGATGATTGATTGGAGGAAATAAAATGGCGTTCGTTCAGCGCCGTGATGACATTTGGAAAGTCATCATATGGATATAGAAAACTACCGTCAAAATACTAAAAGCAACACTACCAGCTACAGAGTGGTCGATGTGCTGACCACGTATCTTCTAGCTTCAAATTGACGGTTGATGTAATTTAAGAGGCCTCATCCCGGCGAAATTAAAATACCGCTAATTTTACAGTAATTATATGATATCTTCAAATAGATAAAAGATAATCGAAATGTGGAACAAGACCGCCCTAGACAATATCATTTTACATGAGATACCGTTATCACGACTCATTTATCTGCTTTCGATTTCGAGCCATTTTGAAAATCGGCATTTATTTTCACGTTTTTAAACAGCTGAAAACGGAAAGCCACTAGGTGCCTTGTGATAACGGTATCTCAAGCAAAATAATATTGTCTAGGGCGCTCTTGTTCCACATTTCAATTATCTTTTATGTATTTGAAGATATCACATAATTACTGTAAAATTAGCTGTATTTTAATTTCACCGGATGAGACCTCTTAAGCCCTTACTGAGTTGTATCAAAAAGCTTATTTCACTGAGTATAGTTGCATTAGAAATAGGTTTCGTAGTATAAAGATACAGCGACATCCTGACGGCATGTCTTTTTTTTTTCAGCTGAAATTATTAATAAATACTCCATACAATTAACACTTCGTGTTTTGTAGAGAACTCTCTGTTCGTTAATTTTTTAACATTTTTAATTTTAACATTTTGAGAAATAATTCTTATAGACACTCTTGCCCAAAGACAATTGACAATTGATCTTTCTCTATATTCAGCGACGTATAAATATCTCAAATGTTTGGTAGAATCAGGGGTATCATTTCGGTCTGCAAGGGGTGAGATTATCTTCCGTAGTTTAATACATAGCAATCAATAGTATATAATACACCGATAAGAAACTTAGAGCTCTATATGGGAGAGTCTCTTCCCCCTCCCCCTTCCTATACACACAAGGAGAACCTGAAGTGATGGTATTGAGGAGCGTGATTAGACGAGTAAATGTATTTACTTCCATAATATTTTGTGGAGAGTGACACCGTCTCATGAGTACTAAAACTTAGGTTATTCTGTATTTATTTGTATTTTGGATCGTCTACGCGAATTTCACAGTCTTTCATCCAAAGAGGGAATTCACGAATAGACTTAAGGATTGAATAGTAATGGAGTAATGCATACAATTATAAACCAAGTTACGAAAAGATGAGAAAATTTGATTTTTTTAAAAAAAATAAATTGTTCCCGAATACATTATGTAAATCATTTAGCTTTCATTGTTTATTAATTAAGCTCCATGTTTCGTAGATGGCATATATTCAACTTTTATACACAGTGGCGGATCTAGAAAGTAAAAACTGGGGGGAATAGCCAGAAACCAGGCTATAGGCTATGATAGGTATGTCATGAGTTTACTATAAGTATTTAAAAATATAAAATATCAGCTTAAGTAATTTTTTTCACTCAAAAAACTCAGGGAGCGTAGGCCCCCCGGCTCTGGGCTAGATCTGCCACTGTTTATACTCCCTTTGCACCTAGTTTATTTTTTAAATACAATTTTCTCACTTTCTATAATTTTATTTTTCTTGTAATTTTATGCACTTAGATAACGTCATTACTCTTCAGTTTTTAAAGCCTATTCATGAGTTTTCTCTTTGGAGTAAAATTAATATAAAATTCGCGCAGACCATCAGTGGCGAATCTAGCACGAGGCCGAGGCTCCCAGTTTTTTCAGTGACAAAAATAATTTAAGCTATTATTTATATATTTTTCAAAGTTTATAGTAAGCTCATTATATATTTATCATAGTCTGAATTCTGGCTCCCCCTTCCCCCCACTCAAATCTTTATCTTCTAGATCCGACGCTGTAGATCATCCAATGTACATTACAGAAAATGAAGAAATGGTAGTAAATTAATGATGTCATCCATGTAGTTGTCTCCAAAGTCCTGTTGGTTGTTACGAGTGCATGGCGACATTTTCCCAACAGAACTATCTCTTCGAAAAAAAAAAAATACGTTTTTTAACTTCGTAGTGTATAACTGTTCCCCGTTGACTTAAGGGAATGTTACGGTTTTCTTACAAACTATTACATATTGTTTTTTTTTTTCATTCCTCTCTCTTTTGCGCTGGACACCTCGTGTTCTTTTCCCCCTTTTTATCTTGTCCATTCTTCTCTTCCTTTCTCTGTTATTCCCGTGAGATGTTCAAATGGATGAACGGACCTGCTTCTCTGCTAGCATCTTAAAAATGCATGGACCACAACAGAAAAGCCCTGGCAATAATTTTCTGTTTTTGTTACGCCACCAAATATCAACTCCTTTGTTTCGCCTTAGAACTTTTCATTCCCCCCCCCCTTTTTCTCTCACTCGTTGTTAGAGGACACAGTTTTGCCAGTTCGAGAGAAATTTCCACAAAATAAGTAATCATTATCATCTTCATCATCACTGTCGTAAGTATCCTGCCATGACTGTCATAAGCTAGAACTCTTATGCAGAATGGTCTTCCCTCTTTTAGTAAATCTCTTGGTTTTGACTTAAGAATTCTCCACTTTAATACTGTCAATTAACTGTAGCCTTCTTCACTCCCTTCCTTCTTAACCTTCTACCGTAATAACTAATAATACATTTTTCTTTTTCAGATAAGATCCTAAATAGTTTCTTTTTCCCTCTTTTACAGTCTCTCAGCATTATTCCTCTCTCTTCCAACATTTATCTTCTACAATATATTTTATCAATTCCTAATACCATAATTTCTTCTCAAATAATGTCCTTACCAGTTTCTTTTTCTCTTTTTTTAAACTATCTCCAGTATTATTCTTCTCTTCTCCAACACTTATTCTTACCACCTACCATACCTTTCATCACATCCTAATAACACAAATTCTTCTCAAATAAGGTCGTAACCAGTTTCTTTCCAATATTATTGTTTTCGTTTTTAAATGTTTATTTTCATTTCATACTCTTCTCAGATTTTCTTAAAACTTTCTGATATTTTATTAATTTTCTATTCAAATTCCATCTTAAGAGCCGTATCAAGTGGATACCTTTCGTTCCTTTACCATCGTTTCACATATAACTAACTTGTATACACCCTCCCTCTATATTTGGATAATATGCCGCACAAAATCATACGATGTAAATTTCGATTATTGTACGGCATTCATTTCACTTACTGTAATTCGTAAAACCCAAGGGCAAACCCGACCCTGAACTAATTGTATAAAACTACAATTCCTTAGTTCAGATACACACTGTTAAGACGTAATTAGGAAACTTCTGAATGAAGTGTATTGAAAACTTATTTAGTATTTCCATAATCTCACCCGGTTATTTAAGTACGAATTGGAAATTACAACACTGGTAATGATTACAAAATATGATAAACAATCTGCTTTGATGTCAATCAACAGCAGCGTTACAATGCGGCGGAATTCCGCCTTAAACAACTTTGCTGCTGTTTTGCATGTAGTTAGATATATGTAGACGGTGGGAATGTGTTTTCACTTGTGTCGCCATTGTAACAAAGACAAGAACTACGTGTATAGTTGATGGTGACACAGTACTTATTCGATTCCATAGTAATGTTAAACTAAATTCCGTTATGCTAGAAATCCTTCGTGGCTAAATGCGGTTAGATCACTTCCCTTTTGTGTGGGAAACCCATGTTTGATCCACTATTTAAGTATTAAATGTTGGGATCCCAGTTAAAAGTAAAAGCCTGCTTCGATGCTGAACTACATTTTAAAGTGGAATCCAAAATGAGTTCAAATTTTAAGACTATCACCGGGAATCAAACCAGAAACTGTGTACACCAAAGTCGCATGTTGTAACTACTAGACCAGCGGAGAGAATTTAAATAGCGCCTAATATAGCCTATTACGATGCTGAGTCAACACTGTATTTCGGTCTGCAATTTAACCTGGGATCATATGCACTCGGGACCCGAGCCATAATCTACAAATGGAGCTAAAAAGCAAAACATATTGGGGTAAAATGTAAAATATTTGATTTCATGTGTTATTACAATCTATCTCTGAATTCTTAACGAGAAACTCCCAGTCAGCGTCTTACTTTAAGAGGCCTGATCATTGCGAAATTAAAATACCGCTAATTTTGCACTAATTATGTAATATCTTCCAATCCATAAAAGATAATCGAAATGTGGAATAAGAGCACGCTAGACAATATTATTTTGCATGAGGTACCATTATCACGAATCTACTAGTAGCTTTCCGTTTGTATCCATTTAGAAACGCAAAATTAAATGCCGATTTTCTAATTGGTTGGAAATCGAAAACAGATAAGTGAGTTGTGATAATGGTATCCCATGTAAAATAACATTGTCTGGGGCGCACTTTTCGGTGATCTTTTAGCTATTTGAAGATATCACATAATTACTGTAAAATTAGAGGTATTTTAATTTCGCCCTGATGGACTTCTTAAGGTTAAGATTTAAAACAAAGTAGTGTAATTTACGTCTTAAAAGAGCATTATACTTATAGAAGATTGCAACACTGAAAATGTATAGTTTAGATCGTTCGTGTGCACACACCTTTATATATGTTTGTGTTTATCTGTTCTATGTGTGTTTGTTTGTGTGTGTGTGTGTGTGTATGTGTGTGTAAGTATGAGAGTGTGAGAGAAAATTTAGGGTATTGTGGACTAAAGTATACCAAAGGAAAAAAAAAAGAGCTTTTGGTTGGTTTTTCGCTTTCCATCCATTCTCTCGTAATGGGGTTTCGTTGTTGGTAGACCGGACTTCGTGTTTCAACTGACCAATGGGGAGAGAGGGAGAGAGAGAGAGTGAGCAGGCAGCCATGGCTGATGGAATTGGAATAGGAAGGAAAAGCAGGGGAGAAGGGTAAATGGTAGTGTAAACATGGTATCCATGTCGATCGCCTGTATCTCCCCCTGCCCCTCCCTGTGCCTTTTCTCCATTGTTTGTAGGATGTGAGAGCGAATCCGAATGATGCTGAGAAAACTAAAAATAAAATAAAGCGTCTAAACATAGTACACTTGATGTCCAGTGCACACACATATATACATATACCGGGTGTTCTAAAAATGGCGCCCATGGACCACACAGCTCTATTCTACAGGTCAAAATAAAGCGAAAATGTTGACGATGGAATGCCCCTCGGGGCCTCCTTCAGCCGCTACGGGAAATCAAAATTTCACTATGTGGCAACATCGCATATTAACTTCGAACCATTAGCATTACTCTACAAATTCATCAAACAGTTACATCGATTGTTAGAAGTAATTAAGTGGTGCTAGTGTCAACGTCTATTGATTTTAACTGTCATCTGGCAAGAATCGATGTAATTATTTGATGGATTGGTAGATCTAATCTAGGGTTCTTTATTTGCGATGTTGCCACATGGTGCAATTCGCGTCTCCAGACAAGGCCCCGAAAGGTATACAAATATATATATATATATATATATATATATATAGGTTTATATTGACTTCTAGAATAGTGCTCTGTGGTCTTTGGGCGCCATTTTTAGAACACCCGATATATATATTCAATTACATGAGACTAATTGTTAATAACGAGAGTAGAGAATATCACGTTCACGACATCTTTTAGAGACTAGACAGTCTCAACTCTTGTGTCGTAGACAACACTAGTAGGCCCTGCACATGAATGAATGGTAAGCTCCTTAAATAGAAACATACATTTTTTGGAGACTAGACATCACTTCCAAGACACTTTTTAGAGACGAGATTCAAGGTTTTTATTATGTAAAAACTCTTGTCTCAAGGTTTTTATTATGTCACATTAATGAAGGGACGTATCCTAATGTATAGACCAGGTCAAATGTTATGCCCAGAATATCATATCTTATGGATTTTTACAATTACACTTTATTGAAATAGATATCATAAGTGGAAAGGGAGTTGAAATATTTCCTGTAAACTCAATCTCCCCGTGCGAAGAACGGGCATTTCAGCTAGTATAATGATAAAACAGTAAGGCCTTCATGGCATATGGAACGCGGATGAATAGGTAGGGTGACATCCCAGCAGGATCTTGTGGCTGGAAGTGACGAGTCACCGGCTGATGTAGGATCTATGGCCACGAGTACTTCGAATGTGTTTGGAAATGTCCGCCTCTCTTTCAGGCTGAGAGAGAGAAAAACTAAGGAAAATATATTCTCCGAGGAGTTTGAACTCAATGCGGTATTTGATGATACTCTTTCTATGCAAAGTCGTGATATTTCAATCTCTCGCTTCCCCCTTATTCTACCCCATCGTCCCTTGTTCTCCAATTTTACGTCTCCCACCAGGATAAGCTGTTCATTCGATGCTTGGGATCACTTTATTGTTAACGAGATTTGTTGTCAATATATACTTTTTTTTTTAAAGGAAAGTGGAAAAGAAAAAACGAAGTGGTAGGAAAAAGTATGACTCTATCACCATCACTATTAGTTCAATGTTCATTTCCTTTGGCTTTTTGTCTTTTGAGTCACCAGGGGCACGTTTGGTGGTTTCTGTCGCGTGGATGCGAGAGATTGATAACTTCAACCTGCGTCCAATCTTCAATCTTGCATCTTTTAAAGCAGTCAGCACTTCCAACTCATTGTGAATAGAAAAGTTGCAACCAGTATGTGTGTGTAACACTGTGAGGAAATAACACACAACAGAAGATACATTATATTAGTTAACGACATAAATAACGTGCACCATCTTCTCCAGCAAAATGATAACTAGCAAGTTATTATTGGTGACGAACGAGGCGAGTGGGGCACCGCTAATTTTACAATAATTATATGATACCTTTAAATAGATAAAAGATAATGGAAATGTAGAACAAGAGCGCAATAGACAATATTATTGTACAGCGGGGGACACTTCTAAATGGTACAGCCATGTGGAGATTTACGGCTAAGGTGTACCATTTAGAAGTGTCCCCCGCTGTACATGAGGTGCTGTTCTGAGTCACCTAGTAGCTTTCCGTGTGCAGTCATTTAGAAACGCGAAAATAAATGCCAATTTTCTAAATGGCTGGAAATCGAAAGCAGATAAGTGAGTCGTGATTTCATGCAAAATAATATTGTCTAGCGAGCTCTTGTTCCACTTTTCAATTATCTTTTATCTATTTGAAGATATCACATAATTACTGTAAAATTAGCGGTATTTTAATTTCGCAGTGATAGGGCCTCATTTCATTTTATTTCGGACAGAACACTCTGATAAGTATATCTCCTACACAAGAACGGAGTAATTAGTTATTTCATTAACTGATTGTTCTTTAAAATGTAAATCAATAGTTTCCGAATATAGGACACTCTAACCCGATTTTTCCTATATCGCCAAGGAAACAATTGTTTTGCAGTAAAAGCAACACTGGAAAGGATGTCAGGAGATATTTCCTGAACAGGACATGGATCATTCGACCAGAAAATCTTGCATGCAGTATAACATTTATTGATTTCAGCAACTCCTGAATTTTTGTAGGGAGATGGCAATGTTGTTAAATAAAGAAAAAGAAAGAAAGAATTTCCTTCTATTTCCGTAACGCAGTCCCTGTGAAAACTATTCCATGGTGATCCCAAGCCAACCACCGCACGCGAAAGCAGAGTTTTTTTCATTTTTCCCCAAAGGCGAGTTCGCATTTTTGTTGCAAATTTGAAAATTCCAGAGGAGGCTTGCTTTTTCCCCCCCGTTCTACATTATATAGAATAGCGTAGGGCTTGGCTCGGATTACAAGTATTTGGGTTTAAAAAAAAAACAGAGAAAAAAAGGAGGGGTTAGGGTTACGAAGCTCGATGCTTTTGTGCATATGATGGTTTTTCTCCCCCGCTGAGGGATCGTCAGCGTGGAAATATATATATATTCCAGCATCTCCAACTAACACACTACCTTGGGATGAATTATCATCCTTCATCAACAACGGTGGAGACTACACACACACAGGCAGGGAAAATCCAAATTTTCATTTTTATGCCGAGAATTTGATGGGATATTATGAGTTTCCGGTTGATAGTTATTAGGGGCGTTTCTACAGCTGATCCATCAGGTATTATGCTTTTGGGACATCTTTTTATTATATTAGAAAAGGAACGAGATATGAAAATGATGTTTTCGTTGTGTGATCACATGGCTTGTGTTAGGTTGGGTTTTTTCAAGCATTATGTGCGAACTATATGCAATGAATGCCTCTGGCATTGACTTGACGGAAAATACTGCTGTTTTGTAGAGTAAAGCATAACATTTGTAAGTGGAGGTAGATGATGAAACTAAATGATAAAATAGAAGCAACATTAGGAGTGGAGATAGAAAGAATTTAAGAAGATGAAAAATCTATTTTGTGGATCTTTGAATAAAGAGCTAAGAGGTCTAATCAGTGCGAAATTAAAATACCGCTAATTTTACAGTAATTATGTGATATTTTCAAATAGATAATCGGAAAATTAAAACAAGAGCTCACTAGACAATACTATTTTGCATGAAGTACCGTTATCACGAGTTACCTAGTAGCTTAGAAACGCTAAAATAAATGCCGATTTTCTCAATAGCTGGAAATCGAAAGCAGATAAGTGAATCGTGATAACGGTATCTCATGTAAAGTAATATTGTCTAGCGAGGTCTTGTTCCACATTTCGATTATCTTTTATCTATTTGAAGATATCGTATAATTACTGTAAAATTAGTGGTATTTTAATTTCGCTGTGATTGTGGCCTCTTAACAAGGTGTGGAGAATTTGGACTAGACTGGAAAGAAACGTGTGCACTTTAGATTACACAAAGAAGACGTAAAAACTGTTGGACTTTCGAAATATGAATAGTGAAGAATAATTGAGACATCATAATCGAACGAAAAACCTGTGAAGAAATGTGGGGAGAAAACAACAATTTTAGGTGTAATTGCAAAGAGGAAAAGATAGTTGGGACTTTGGCTGAGAAGTAACTGTATCGTCAGGGATACACTAGAATGTACAGTGGAAGGAAAAAAAGAAGGAAGTATCAAAAGAGGCTTGAATTGGTGGACGTAATTAAAACGGAAAATTGTTAGATCAAGGCGAAAAGGTTATTTTAGGACCATGGCGCATAGAAGCTTCTCTGTTTGCTGCCAATAATGTCAAGAAAACTTTATGGCAGAACTTTAATAATGGAAGAATGCTTTATGATGAGAGAATACTTTAATAATGGCAGAATACTTTAATAATCGCAAAATACTTTAATAATGAGAGAATACTTTAATCATGGCAGAATACTTTAATAATATCAAAAAAATTAATAATGGCATAATACTTTAGAGGTCAAGAAGGAAGTCGGAGAAAACTACGAGAAGAGAACAGGAAATCAACTACAACGGCGACGACTTTATGTTTAGGTGTCGAAATTCACGGCGTGGTGGATCTCTCACTCTGTCTCAACTAAATGCTGCTGTTTGTAGTTGATCGATCGAATTATGTCATAGAAGAATGAAAGCTATCCTTTACTTAAGTTTCGAACTCGTCCTAAACTTAAGTCGATTGCAGTTGCTAGACATACCACTATGCAAGGTCACCTTTAACAGAACGGGTCATTCCTCACCACATTCTCTCACCTCCAGGAGTGCTAGATTACATGGCCACGTTATAATTAGTACAGCTAGAGAGTTAGCTAAATTGATTTCATTTCGAGAAATTCCATCATTACGAGATTAGGAAAATTCTACAGGGTCAGCTGAGTTTGATTTCATTTCAAGGAGTTCCGGCCTTAGAAGATTTAAAAAAAAATCTAGAACGTCAGCTAAGTTTGCTTTCGAAAAATTCAAGCGTAACGAAACAGGAAAATGTATTAATGTAAAACAGTACGTATTCTTCATCAAAACCTCTCAGTTGTAGAGCACTTACCTGGTGCGTGGAGTACCTGGTTCTAACCCCAGCCAAGTAAGTTTATAGTGGACAACATCGTGGGTTTTCTCGGGGTACTCCCGTTTCCTCCCACTTTCTCATTCCACCAATTATTCCATCATCACTCACTTGCCTTAATCATCGTCTCCTTTAGCCTAAAGGGGCCGCGGTGGCTCAGTGGTAGAGCGTTCACCTCTGGTGCTTGGGGTCGATCCCTGCCCCCGCCAAGTGAACTTTGTGGTGGACAAACACCGTGTACATGGGTTTCCTCGGGGTTCTCCCGTTTCCTCCCACTTTCTTCATTCCACCATTTCATTCATTTCTCATAATCACCGTCTCCTTTAGCCTGGCCGGCATAACGGTGGGACGTAAAACTCACAGATTTCATTTTTTCCCTTTAGCCTAAAGGGTGTAAACGTGGGACATTAAACTGAAATATTTCATTTTCATTGTCTTTATCAAAACCTAAACTGCCTTGTATATATGCAAAACAACAAGGGCGTATTCATTGGGTTATAAGAGTACCAACCTCATGATTGAGAGGTCTATCAGACTCTATCTTGTTTCTCATAAAATTACCTCAATTATTGGGCGATGTATTCTTTATCTTAAAAAGTAGACTAGTTTATTGAAACGAATCTTAACGTAAGGGTCTGTTCGTTTCGTAAATTCGTAGATAACTAAGAATTCAAATATGTTGACAGAGACAAACAAATGAGCAGATTGAATTCAAAAAGAAAAAAAAAGATAGAAAATGAGATCGAAACGACGAGGGCGCCTCAGGTCGTTTAGGTTCCTATTTTCCATCTCTTCATTTCTTACTTCTCCCTTTCTCCTGCCATTTCCTCTTCGTCATCAGTCCTCTTCATTTTCTTCTATCTTCCCCTCTTTCCTCTCTGTCTCCAGAGTTCCCCAAGAGACAGGGCTGTGGCACGCTTCGCCAGGCATCGAAGTGACAGCCGAGTTTAAGTCGGGGAAAACGTTGCAAGGCGCACTTTTGCAAAGATCCATGCGAAGATGGTATTTTTTTTTCCTCGGAAGTAATAGTAATGCTAGCATCACTACTATTACTACTACTAGTAGTAGTAGTGGTGTGAGAGAAGACGCTAACTGCTACGTGGTAGATGGAGTAAGAGAAATAGATGAGATGAGATGGAAGCTGAAAGTTTGTAAAAATGCATTTTTAAAGAAAAGGGGACCGAAAACGGGGGATAAATGTAATGTTCCCTGAACGTAATTTTCGACAGTCAAAAACGACTAGCAGCAAAAGGCGCTAAGAATGCTATTATTATTGTTTTCGCCTGAAACGATATGCAACCCAACTAGCTCTTCTGCATGGCTGTGCAGTATAGCCCAGTTGTAAGGCTCAAGGGGGGCTATAGATGTTTTATTTTGAATAGGTGAATATACTTATCGACATAAATGTACGACTCCTTTCATAACAATACTTTGCTTTCTTCTCTTTGCATTGAATTTTTCAACAAATTGTACAAAGAAACGTAATAAAATATTAATCTCGTGTTTTCATTGTATTTCACTATGGTTGCCGCTAGATGATGGAAAAGAGCAAATCGTACGATTTAGGGTGGTGTTTATAGCCTTATTTGTAAAGACAGTACAAAAATTGAAGAAAAAATGCAATGCTATTCTTAAGAGCCTGACCTATTAAAAATAATACAAAATTTACCATTTTTCCTTTGCTTGTTTATTTACAAGTGAAAGGAGATAATGAAATATAACATACCACAATCATAGATAGTTATTTTACAACAGAAAATATGAACAAGAATTTTCAGTGTTGCCATCCATAAAAATTACAGTGTTGCCAGAATAACATTTCCCCTAAAATCTAAGTTAAGGCAGCAACTAGAGGAACGACCTCAATTGCATTTGATTACGTATCATGTTGTTTTGGAATCCTGTGAACTACTTTTTAAATAACATTATTATTAAATTTTAATAACTGTATGTTAAAACTATTTTGTTTATTACAAACTAAATATAACTATTATTTAAAAAGTAGTTCACAGGATTCCAAGACAACATGATACGTAATCAAATCCAGTTGAGTTTGTTCCTCTAGTCGTTGCCTTAACTTAGATTTTAGGGGAAATATTATTCTGGCAACACTGTAATTTCTATGGATGGCAACTGTAAAAATTCTTTAGGTTCATATTTTTAATGTTGTAAAATAACATTATCTATGATTATGGTAAGTTGCATTTCATCATCTCCTTTCACTTATAAAAACAAGCAAACGAAAAATGGTAAATTTTGTATTATTTTTAATAGGTCAGGCTCTTAATGATTTCAATGAGAAAATTGATCAATGGCTCAGTGGTAGAGCGTTCAACTCTGCCGCTAGGAGCCCTGGTTCGATCCAAGGGCATGTATTGAAGAATCATGTGTTTTCTCGGGTTCTCTCTTTTACTCCCGCATTCCCATGCCAGAAATTCTTCCATAACATTCATTTTCACTAATCGTGCCTACATTGCGTAAGCGTCAGACATTAAACTATAATTTTGATTTAATTTTACTACTAAATATAATAATAATAATAATAATAATAATAATAATAATAATAATAATAATAATAATAATAATAATAATATCGATTTACTTTTGAATGGAGTGAAACATATAGAGGAAGAGCAGATGTAACCGTGTGAAGCCACCTGCTATTCTGATTATAGGTTAGATAAAGAACAGCAAGCATTTTCTTTCCAATTCTGCATGCGTATGTTGTAGCAGAGAATCTACATGTCACTTCTATTAATATATTTCTTTGTAGCTGTTAACTTTTCGATGTGAATTAGTTATTCTAGGACATACTTTTACGCGTTTAGCACTTTCAAAGGTGTACTTTTATGTCCGTTGATATTGAGGTATGAATAAAAATTAAATGGATATGAAAACATGTTAAGAAAATCATTTTCGCTCTAAACTAAAATTAAAACTCACACACACACACACATATACATATATATATATATATATATATATATATATATATATATATATATATATATATATATATATATATATATATATATATATATATATATAAGGGCGGATCCAAGGGGGGTAAGGGGCTATAGCCTCCCCCCCTTGACACTCAGGTTTACACTGGATAAAATGGTATTCAATTCTGCTTTACACTGGATAAAACGGCAAATTATTGTTTAGCCCCTCCCTTGATCATATCCTGGATCCGCCACTGTATATATACATATATATAAAGCTTTTGGTGCAAGAGCCCTTAGGACACCAGGATCTATCAACCAGCTTATTACATTCATGTACAGAGAGAGAAAAAACGTGTGTGGCGTACGTAAAAATGTAGTTTACGTGCGCAAATCCTGTACTTTTTGATCTAATGTACGGCTATATGTAAGATGCTCTACTAAACGTATAACTGAAAACGTATCTCTTATAATACCTTTCCTGAAAGTGTTCCATCTATACGTACTTTCCGTATGAATGAAAGAACTGGATATAGGCGGTAAAGATTTCACATACAGACATACATTCTTATATGCATGTAGTATATGGAAGATTGTTAGATGTCAGGGCATGATATAACATATGATTAAGGTATGCTCCGTACATATGCCCGTAGTAAACTTATAGATTCCGTATATTTGTGCAATATACCGCTGTCCGGATAACGGATTTTTCTCAGTGTGCCTTTGCTCTGATGTGTGGTCAGCTCATTGGCCCCCATCGCCGTTAATGTTGCTCCCCAATTATTTTCACGACCCTGGATGCGCTCCGCAATGCCATCATTTTATGAATACGAACGGTCATCTATCTTTTCTCTGACCAGACCCAGCACTGTTTGGCTTCATTGATCTCACGAGAATTGATATTTCACTGCAGCCAAGGATTTAACATGCGTTTTACTCCTAAAATTTATTTCTAAAGCATTTTGAAACTTCTACAGTAATATTTATAAATATCTTTGCATCTTAGTTTTATTGATTCATTTGTTAGTAATAATGTTAGCCTTTTAAAGTATTTTTTTTTCTGTAAGCTGTGGAAAAGAAAGAAAAAAAAAGGTAAAATTTATCAACTTATGTTTGCTTCTTCAGAAAAGGAAAGAGCAAATGAAAATTCCTATTTCTTCTAAAAGCTCTCCGTCTCTCTCTCTCTCTCTCTCTCTCTCTCTAGAATATCAGAAGAATATGTGAACATTAGCACTCACGCACATATAAGTATTTTCGTAATGATGCGTGTCGAGGTAATGGTAAGTCATAATATGAACGCTAATGCACTCAGCGTTTCCTTTTAAGTTACCACCTCTTCTAATAGTTCTACCGCATTTCTCCCTCCGATATTTTCCCTTTTTCTCTCCGTACAATAGTTTCGTCATGTGATATTTATCAGAGGTCGCTCCGAAAAAAGAGAAAAAAAAATTCTTTGTACGAAAAATTTGTCTCAATTTATCAAAATATGTCAATATCAGGGATTTACCTTCTGGAGATTTCGTATTGTTTTGCTATCAACAGGAAACCTTCAAAGAAGGAATAGCTTAAATACTTGCACTTTTAGGAATTTCTAGTTCAATGTCTGCACTCTCTGCTGATCTAGTGAGTAGCATATTCGTCGTCTTTAGAGCACGTAGTCTCGGGTTTGATTCCTTTGGTTTGGATTCCACCTTAAACTGCAGGACCATGTCTCATACACCCTCGATCTTGGAATGGAATTTAAATAACAAACAAACAGTTGCTCACGAAGTCGAGTGGTCGGTACCAGAGTTGGCGTGAGTCAATGAAAACTTGATCCACGACCCACTGACCCACCACCTACCATGACCCACGACCCACTGACCCACTCCATCTCTGGTCGGTACTCCACGAAGTTTGTTTCCCGAAGGCATAGGATTCATAGAATTCTACCAGCCCTAAAGGTACTGCACCTACTACCATACGACTCTTATAGTGTGACGTGTGCAAATTGGTTACCTTTTGCTTGTTCAGTATTCCTTTTCAACACACATGCTGTATGTGGATTGGATTTGTAGTTTCAGGTGGAATCTTAATCGTCGTATTGCGTTCCGTGCTGTCCTACCGGAAATCTTACCTGGGTCTTCGTGCAACATGGTTTCATTTAGCATACGTGATATGGTTTCTAGCATATTCATAGTGGCAGATCTAGACCGGGACCGGGGAGCCTATGCCCCCTAGTGTTTTGAGTTACGAAAATAATTGAAACTATTATTTATACGTTTTTGAAAGTTTATAGTAAATTTTTGCCTTTTATTCTTTTTTTGGGAAAATTTTGAAATATTAGATATAATTTCAGCTGCAGTTCTTCTGTCATGCAACGTGTCAAACAATACTTGAGGTCCACAATGTCAACGTCCAACCTAGCCACAATATCCATCGGGAGAAAGTGAAGTTAGAAACTTCTGCAGGACAGATGAAAAATTGTAAACTCATGATTACCTATTATATGGTCTTTGTTGTTGCTGCCGCCCTCCACCCCAAGGTTTTTACCTTCTAGATACGCCACTGCATATTCCGTCAAATTTAGGAAATGATCAACTTAAGAGTCTTTACCCCGGCGAAATTAAAATACCGCTAATTTTACAGTAATTATGTGATATCTTCAAATAGATAAAAGATAATTGAAATATGGAACAAGAGCGCCCTAGACAATATTATTTTGCGTGAGGTGCCGTTATCACAAGTCACCTAGCGGCTTTCCGTTTTCAGCTGTTTAGAAACGCGAAAATAAATGCCGATTTTCAAAATGGCTCGAAATCGAAAGCAGATAAGTGAGTCGTGATAACGGTTTCTCATATAAAATATTATTGTC
Organism: Thermobia domestica; assembly: GCF_964235325.1. Taxonomy (NCBI): domain Eukaryota; kingdom Metazoa; phylum Arthropoda; class Insecta; order Zygentoma; family Lepismatidae; genus Thermobia; species Thermobia domestica. Next base: position 358,828 of record NC_137464.1, on the reverse strand, counting down.
TAGGGCGCTCTTGTTCCACATTTCGATTATCTTTTATCTATTTGAAGATATCAGATAATGACTGTAAAGTTAGCGGTATTTTAATTTCACCGGGATGAAGACTCTTAACACGTTCTGCTATAATTGAGTAAAAGTGTGGACACCACATCCACTATATTTCAGTTTCTGGATTTAAATCCCTCACAATATGGGCCAACACAGAGAAATTATACCTTTATCGAAACGGAACCATAATTTTTCAAGACCAAGTCCAAATCTCTCCTCTTGTCTCTTAGACGCATGTTGAAGGTATGATGGAATGTCACTCATGTTAAACTATCCATGATTAGACTTGTCAATAGACTAATAGGATTAGTTAATGAGAACAAATCTCAGGACTTTAGACAGATTCTATCTTCGTCTGATTTGGATTAGTGTTTGTGAAATTCAGAATCCCTTCACCATTGATCGAAAAGTCTTTATTCTTTAAATTTTGGTGATCAATTTTAAAAAAATATATATAAATCAACATTAGTGTTGCCAGCGAGACGGGAAAATCTCTAGTTTCATTTCGACGAGACGAGATAAGAAACATAACAGTTCTTGTATCTTTTTTCGAGACAAAACGAGAAATTTCTTTAGTCTCGTGAGTAATACTAATTTACCCAAGTCTTTAGATCCCAAACACTTTGTTGTTACATGATTCATAGTATAAAAACTATAAGTGAGTAAAGTTATTGTAAGAACGGAGTAAAGAACATTTATCACCGTTTAATAGGACACAGGTCATTATATAATGTATTCGAATAATAAACATGGTTTAAATGTTGCTATATCACACCCTTCATACAAGAGCACCGATTTCTCTGTAAATTTGGGGGTACCCATTCAGATGCAGAAGGCATATATATGAGGATTTTTAAGACAAATTGCATTCAAATTATGCCAAATATTGTATATTCATAAATACAATGCGGGGGCCCATATGAACTTTGGGGAGGGGCCCGGGCCCCTCGACCCCCCAGGATCGGCGCCCTTGACTTCGTAGCTCTTGTGACGCAGAAGGGTTCTGATAACTTCTAGATGAATTTAACAAACATTAGAGCATACATTTTGTAAGTAAAGGGGTTTATTCACAGTTCCATTGCCAAGGGCCAAGGGATAAGCATAGGTGATCGGTCGAAGATTTGATCAAAACTAGATATGACCCAACATCTATGCTGATATCTCAGCTTAGCACTATCCTCTATGGATACTTCTCACATACGCAAAATGATCTTATTCTTATATTAATCAATTCCTAAAATATCTCAGTTTCTCTAAATCACCCCCTTACTTTTGCTGCCCTTTCTGACTAACTTTCTGAAGCTTTAGGGACAAAATAACTACCTCTAGATAAGGGTTGATTAATATTTCCTATTACACTTATTGGTTAATGTCTACCTTCTGGATCCCAATGTCTACCCCTTTACGAAACGAGACGAGAAAAGCTTTCCAAGCATTGAATCGAGACGAGACAAGAAGTAATTCTTTGAGAATTGAGACGAGACAAAAATTTACAAAAGAATACGAGACAAGGAAACCCTATTTGTGGTCTAGTGGGCAACATTAATCGACATTTAAGAAGGTGACCAGTTTCATACTGTCCTTTATTCAATTTGGTGGCATTAATATTTATTCATTAACAAATAAAGTTCTACTGTATGGACACACATGAATTATTGTGTGTTTTCTGAATATAAGAGAAATTTTCTTAGAAAAAGCATGTAAAATTTTTGATGTGTCATATGTTCGATTAGCAATAGAAATTAGATTTCTTGGCTTTCGGCACATGTGATCACATTAGGCCGTCATACATATGAGGAATAACGTCTCTTGGCGATCAGACTGCCCAGAGAATTGGAGAGAAAAACAAGAGTGGGAAAGCGGGCCATCCCGGCATTTGCGTGGTATAAATGAGGAAAATCCAGGAAAACCTCATTCAGGACGGTTGGCCTGAAAAAGTTGTTACACCTTTTCGACCTAGTGTTCCCATCGGAAATCGAACCCGGGACCGCTCGTGTCAGAGACCACAGCGTTAGCGACTAAGCTAATGATGAGAAGAGAATGAAATGGTAGAATGAAGAAAGAAGGAGGAAACAGGAAAACCCCGAGAAAACCCACGCACACAGTGTTTGCCCACCAAAAATTCCCATGGCGCAAGCTAGAATCCAACCAGGGACCCGTATAACCACACGTGACTGCTCTACCACGGAGCCGGTACTTGTGCAAGACTCTTGCGCAAGAGTCTTGGTCTTGGTCTTGGTCTTGGTCTTGCATGGAAGACTCTTGCAAAAACTGCAAGACCAAGACTCTTGCGGTCATCACTAGACTAAGCTAAAGAGGGTCATGTCTTATACTTGATTATAAGCGTACTTTATTAAGAAAACTTATTTACAACTACTGTAATTAATATACACATAAAAACACAGATAATTGTATGAATTCTCATTCATCAATCTGGTCAAGTTCTTTCACTGTGTCAATTTTAAATGTGTTCGGGGTCATAAAGACCCCAGTGTGTACTTGCAGGTTAAATATGCTATACTAAAAGCACATAATTTCCCGATATTTACTACTATGGCATTTCAATCTGTAATGCATTGACACCTAATATTTTTGAAATCATAGTGATCTGTTTTTTGATCAAAAGATCCAATATATTTCAGTCAAAAATTTTCTTGTATTTCTTATATATCTGGAGAACTTCATAGGAGTATATAGTGTAGCCAAGAGTCTTCATCCCGGCGAAATTAAAATGCCGCTAATTTTAAGTAATTATTGATATCTTCAAATAGATAAAAGATAATTGAAATATGAAACAAGAGCGCCCTAGACAATATTATTTTGCGTGAGGTACCGTTATCACAAGCCACCTAGTAACTTTATGTTTTCAGTTGTTTAGAAACGCGAAAATAAATGCCGATTTTCAAAATGGTTCGAAATCGAAAGCAGATAAGTGAGTCGTGATAACGGTTTCTCATGTAAAATGATATTGTCTAGGGCGCTCTTGTTCCACATTTCGATTATCTTTTATCTATTTGATAAAATATAGTATCACATAATTAATGTAAAATTAGCGGTATTTTAATTTCGCCAGAATGAAGACTCTTAACTCAGTATGATGTGCTTGTTCTGAAAAAAAAAAAACGAAAACTCGATTTAGGAGCCGTTCAAAAATTTTGAGGCCCCGATCCAAAAGCTAATTATTGGCTACGATCCCAATCTTTTGATGCATTTTTTGGGATCATTTTTTTTTCTTAAAGCTCCTTGTTTGGATTTCCATGTACACTTATTGTTTTATTTGAACTTTGCAACTAGCAAACAAAACACTTTGAACTAACCAAGTACACGTTCCGACTGGTTATTGCATTCACTCATTAAAAAAAAAAAAAAAAAAAAATCAGCTGATTATGCGAAGATTTAAAGTAGCTATTAAGTTATCACTGAATGCATGAAAGAAATTGTACAAGAAAAATAAAATACCAACAATAGAGTCTTCAGTTAAAATAAATGGCGGGCACTACGTAAAAAAAAAAAAGAAAAAGAAAGAAAGACAAAACAAAAACACTCATACATAAAGTTACAATTAAGAGTAAAAGGAATGAAGTAATAATTAAGAAGTAGCTATGCTAATACTGTACAAAGCAGGTGTAGCAATTAAAAAAAAAAAGTTACGAAAAGAAGTAATAATACGAACATTGTCATTTACTGTAAATTCTTGACAATTGGCTATTAGAAGAGAGAGAGTTAGCTGGTGGCAGTTGCTAATAGGAATTTCACTACGAATTTTGTTGCTTCTGAAAGCTTGTAATATCCAACAACAAACAACATGTAAAGAGGCATTCTACTAATTACTTGATTATTAACTCTACATGAAGGCGAATCTTGAAAGGAAATGGGGAGGTGACATGCAAGCCAAAAGAACAAGTAAGCAAGTTTTTTTTTTTTTTTTTTTTTGTGGAAAAAAAAAGGTTCTTTGGGTTACGAAGCTTAAACGACTTGGGTAGACAGTACGATTAAAATTATTATTTTCTGTGTGTGTGTGTGTGTGTGTGTATCCTTGTTCGCATGGGGGGAAGGGAGGGGAAATATGGAGGACATATAAAGGTACATTTGGTAATGATAAAGTCGTTCTTAAAAAAAAAATCCTCCCCCTTCTTTTGTAGTACATTACTTTTGTGCATGTCGGGTGTCATTTCTTGGGCTGCCGATAAAAGATGCAGATAACAAGTTTAGCAGTGGCTTAATGACAACGTCTTTATACGACGGGAAAAGGCGGAAACGAGCTTTCATAAGCTTTCGTTCCATCGTTGGCTGGATAGCTTCTCGACGACCTCAACTTACATTATTAACGTTTTTTTTTTTCATGTTTTATAAAAATAAAAAACGAAAGAAGTAAACAGCGACACTCATATTACAGTATATGCTAGAAAGCAATGTTAGAAACAGTCAGAAAGTTCTCGGTATGTTGTAGTTTTGGTATTTGTTACGCAATCACAATCAATCGTGTACAGTCAAGTCCTTAAGTTGCCTAATTATAAATTTCACATGTGTGAACACATCTTAACTAGCAGTGTATGAATGGTGTAGCTGAACGAAGAAGTATGGTGATCAGTTAGTACAATGTCGCAGTTCGAGCAGGGGCGGATCCAAGGGAGTGGGGTCGATCGCCCTTCCCCCGCAGAAAAGGAAACTTCCTTACTTTATATATAAATAAAACCCATCACAGAGTTTGGAGCTCTTAAAAGTAGCTCTAAGTAACAGTATTACAACCCCCAGCAGAAGTCTGTCCTGAATCCGCCCCTGAGTGAGAGCAACCACAAATCTCAAGTTCATGTCCAAATTTTGGGAACGCCTGCTTCAAAGACTTTGATAACCTTAAAAGCAGTTTAGCACCATCGAATGTTTGGTTCTTCCCAAAGGTAAAAGTGGACCTTAAAGGTACCTGTTTCGCCACCGTACAAGAGATCAAAATCAACGTGACGACTGAACTTGGGAAGATACCAAAACAGGCCTTTAGTCGGTGTTTCCACCAATCGCAGGAGCGGTGGAACAAATGTGTGTGTGTGTGTATTCCGAAGGTGCCAACTTTGAGGGCGATTAAGGGTCTTCACTACAGCGAAATTAAACTACCGCTAATTTTAGAGTTTTTCTCTAATATCTTTGAAACAAATAAAGATATTCGAAGAACAGAAACGTAGTGAACTAGACAATACTATTTTGCATGTGATACCTTTACGACAGTTCACCCATCTGCTTTTGGTATGCCGCTATTTACAGAATCCGCAAAAAATGCTAAATCTATCTACAGTTGCAAATCGAAAGCAGATAGATGAGTTGTGATAACGGTATCACATGCAAAATCGTATTATTTAGTTCACTACGTTTCCACTTTTCGAATATTTTTATTTGTTTTGAAGATATTACAGAAAAGCTCTAAAATTAGCGGTAGTTTAATTTCGCTGTAGTGAAGACCCTTAAGTAAATGTGTACTTATATTGTGGTACCAAAGAGCTACAACAGAATTCTGGGAACTTTCTGACTGACCCTCGTATCATATTAAAACTGTGGACGGAAAGGTTTTAGTTGGCAACACTGAAAATGTTTCATGCTCTTAGCAGTGAGGTTCAAGCTCCCGACCTCCATTGAGAATAGTAAGTCTCCGCTCGAGTAAACGTTGAATACAAAATGACTATGTCTGGGTTGTAAGTACGGTACTTCCAAAACAAGTAGTACTCATGGATGGACACTGAATGTTGTTCTTATATAATGAGAAAGTTGTGTGTTTTGAAAGACCATTTGCGGCATTTCTTGCTGACTGTACTTTTTCCTCGGCGTCACTAGTTGAATATCGAGATGGTGCCTTTTAAATACTTGCGCACTGAATGACTTGTTTCCAAAACTTTTCATGCAACTTTAATTGTTAAGAATTTCGGAGAGAATTACCGGATGAGAAGATCTATTTATTAATAGGATTTGGGGGAACGGAGGAGTTAATAATGGATTGCTTGGATGTTTGAGTTAAAGTTTAGCGTCTTATCGTCGTCGTCATCGTCATCTGCGCCAGTTTAACATCCTGAAGTGGGGTGGGTGGAAAGATTCAAAGCCGATAACTACTTATTATTGTCCCATTCAGCACGGAAGCTATATGAGACATGGACCTATGGCTTAATGTTTGATCCAAACCACATGATCTCCACTGGTAATTAAACTTGGGTCTTCTGTGCCGAAGTGGCATACGCTAACCATTCAGCCGCGAAAGGCCTTTCTGTTACAATAGACTGCCAAAATACTGATTTTGCTTCGACTCGCCAGGGCTCAGACTCACTTCCTCAATGAGGTCCGCTTTTAACCCTGATTAGTCTTACATTATGTCAGGCCCGCACTAGTTCAGACTCAGAAGATCTCCCTTGTAGCTTTGTGGTTAGCGTACGCGCTTTTGGTGCGGGAGTCCCACGGGTTCGATTGTTACCGCGGGCTCCTGTGGTTCAGGTCCTACGCTAAGCTGTACGTTCATGTTTCATGTAGCCTTGACGTTTAAATTAATACTTAACTCCAATCCAGTCTACGAATTGACCCAGCTTGGACTTCGTATCTTCACGCGCTAGTGTTTGTGCTTTCAATGTTCACTCGCAGGGTTCACACGCTGTTTTAGAAATTGAGTCTGATTCAGGACTTTGGATATCTTTGTCTACCATTTTACCCAGCGTAGATTATGAGCTCAAGAGGAAGAAAAAAAAAAACCCTTTGGACCCTCATCGAATGTCTGTTTTTCTCTGTCTAATATATATATATATAACTCTGTGTATAAAGCCATTTCAACGCAGGTCATATATATATATATATGTTTAGTAAATGCTAAAAGAAATGTGTTAGTACCTTTGTTACCACGACCCAAGTTTATTAATTTCTCTTTTATTTTTTTGAAAAGGAGAATAACATGTCAATTAAGTTTAAAATATTGGAATTTATTGTTCCCGATATTTGACGTTAGTGCAGATGTAATATTCTGAGTAGTAGGGTGTTTCTCTAAGATATTACATTTCAAACCCATGTTTCCCAGTACTCACTCCCTGTGCTCTTTACTAGTTCTTGCTCTTTTTTATTCTTTAAAAAAAATAGTGACTGCGATGTACTCCAAACGCCTGTTAGTATCCGCCCGTAAATCATAATTAAATCCTGCAAAGGTACACGCGTTCTTGTACCTATAGGATCTATACATACGTGTTACGAATATATGTATATGTTCCCTTTTTTTTCTTTTCCTGTAAAATCATAAAATGGGTAATATTATTTCTAATATCTTTTTCGTTCCCTCTCATTTGCTTTTCGTCTCTGTAACAAATACTAGAAACGAGTTGGTTTGAAGCTAAACTTTTTTACTTTGGTCCCGATGACGCGAAACCTATGTGATTTTTTTTACAGCTTTTTTCTTTTTAACCCTTTCGTAGCATGTAGGGAGAGATGGATACGTGTTCTCTATTTTAGTACATCACTGATACCAAGATTTATATCTAATTTGATTTGCTTTCTCTGCATGAACATTTATCATGATTGAAGTTGAAAGGTTTTTCTGTTCGTTAGGGCTATGTTGTGTTTATTAAATCAAAATAAGTTTTATATATGCCAGGTTGTACTTTTTCTTCTTAAGCATGGAGATCCCAAATATTCTTGTTGTTTTTAAATTGTACAGTAAACTCACGATTATCCGTGGAATTGGTTAGTGCAGCAACCGCAGGATCCACAAAACGGCAGAAAAAGGACAGAAATAATCACAAAAATAGTTTTGAACATTTGTTTATTTACGTTACATACAAAATTATGACGTAATATTAAAAAAAGTAGCTTTGAAAAATGAAAATGAAATGAAATCTTTGAGGCTAACGTCCCACAATTATGTCCTTTAGGCTAAGGGAGACGATGAATAAAGCAAGTGAATGATAATGGAAAAAATGGTAGAATGATAAAGTGGAAGGAAACGGGAGTACCCCGAGAAAACCCACAGACACGATGTTGTCCATCACAAACTTACTTGGTCGGGGATCGAACGAGGACCCCAAGCACCAGAGGTAAGCGCTCTACCACTGAGTCACCGTGTGTCCCCCCCCCCAAAAAAAGTGTTTTCCGGACAAAGTTTGTTTATGCACTTTTTAACTCTTTTCGTTGTTTCATATTTAAACACTTGTTTTTCCCCTTCTGGTTGAAGTTTCTTTAACATTTTTTTTTTCACAAGGTGATGGATTGTCGCAAAAAGAAAGGAGGAGACCACGGATAGTCGAAAGTTTACTGTAGTACAAAGTTTCCTTATTGCAGACGAAATCCCTCCTTTATTTTAGCAAAGGAAATATGTATTATAAGTAGACACCGCAGTTACAATCTAGTTAATTAACCGCCTCAGCGTCTATTCTCTTCTGCCTTAAATTAACCTTAGTAATAAGTTTCAGATTTAACCAGGGACAGAGAGGGGGCGGCAAGATTGTCTACCGACATGAGTTTCACGTTTTTTTATTAGTAGTCTAGTGGTTAGATTCATGTTCGCGTGGTCTCGGGTTCGATTCTCGGCCGGTGCTTCCCCAGTTTATGGCGTCCACTCAGCGTCGTGAGGCAAAACTGGGGAGTCACGTGAATAAAAGACGTACGCCGTTTAGATAGACCACGCGTTCGTCGCTAGATTGGACGTAGTTCCACCAGTCGCTAACAGATGGCGTGGAGCGACTCAGACCCACAAATCGCCCTTTATGCAAAGTGGTTTGATTAGTATATAATGTACTAAAAAAACTTGTGTTTCTCAAACTCAGGGGGATGCCGTGTCTGCCCTTCCCCAAATGACGCTCTTGGGGATACACGGTGGCTGAATGGTAGAACGCTTGCCTACGGTGCGTGGGATCCCTGAACAAGTAAATTTCTGGTGGACACCATCATGTCCGTGAGTTTTCTTGGAACATTTCCGTTTCCTTTCACTTTCTCATTCCACCAATTCTTTCATCATCATTCACTTGCTCTAATCATCGTCTCCCGTAGCCTAAAGGGCATAATCGTGGGACGGTAAACTAAAAGATTTCATTTCAAAATGACACTGTTATTGTCAGATCGCCAGATTCGAACTTGTAATAAGTGGAACATAATCAACGTTATTATTATTATTAGGAAAGAGATGTAATTTTATGTGTTATGTTATGACAAGTATAATTATTTTCTTTAAAAAAATCCCTTACACGGCTTATTTCGTACACTGCCATTAATCACATACCATGAGAGCTTATGAGAATGGCTGAGTGACATCTGGTCTTACAAAGTTGAAAGGCGTTCGTGTAGTGTTGACCAGTATAGCAGAGAATAAAGCTACTGCTGCCATCTCTGAATGGAAATTGTTAAACACGTGATGAACCATTAGTCTGATATAATCCTCCCGTGTAATTGATCTACGTATATGGCCTGTTCTAGTAAATCCATGCATATTTTGTTCCGTATACGCTCTACCACCGTTGTCCAAATGTAGTTTTTATATTTTGTTTATAAATATCGTTCATAATAATAATAATAATAATGTGAGTATCCACTATAATTACAGATGTTTCGATATTTTGTAATTCTTTGTTGTTACAATTTTGCATCTCTTGTTAACATCCAGGTTACATGCAATGTGGGCGGGGGCCCAGTGGTAGAGCGTTCACCTCTGGTGCATGGGGTCCTTGGTTCAATCCCAGCTCGCGCCAAGTAACCTTTGTGGTGGTCATTCCTTTCTCATCATCACCGTCTCCTTTAGTCTAGCGGGCATAATCGTGAGACGTAAAACTGAAATAAATACCAGCCAAGTCCAGTACCTGAAACCGACAAATACAAACTCTACTGGGATCGAGAAATAAAAACGGATGTCACGGTACCTGCAAACAGACACGCCATCACTGGTATCAATAAAATTGACCAAGAAGTAACCCTTCTAAATGTAGCATTACCAATGACTCATAACATGCGTATAAACATTCAGTACAAAAATAAGAAAATATAAAGAGCTGACAGACGAAATCAAGACCAATCATTATCCCAGCTACTGCAATTATCCCTTAAAGTACTGTGACGCAAGTTGAATAGATAAACGCAAAACATCTCCTAACAAATGTACAAAAATCAGTAATACTAGACACCTGTCATATGATCAGAAAGTTCTTTAGAGAAGAAGAACTCTTCAAATAATCTGCAGTTGCTAGAGATTACTAAGCTGAATCTGGCTTTTAAACCAAGATACAGTAATAATAATAATAACAATAATAATAATAATAATAATAATAATAATAATAATAATAATAATAATAATAATAATAATAATAATAATAATAATAATAATGTAATCATCCAGGGGAGTTTGGTTCTCGTCCATGAATATATCACTGGACTGGAAATTATTCCACCGATAGTTTTGCGCCGTCCAAATTGCCATGAAAAAGCGAATTTTGGACAACTTTGCGCAAAACATACATGATGAAAAGAAAGCAACGTATTAATACATATTCATTTGAATCTTATACATCGCTGAAACAATACAAATAATAATAATAATTCGGTGAACTTTTGTTTCCCATTTTGTGCATCGATAATTGAGCAAAAAAGGGGGTCTGATTAATTCAGGGAGTGGGTGAATACAGCCGGAAATTTTATATCGCTATTCATTTTTTTTTCCTTTTAATTCGCTTGTATAAGCAAACGCTCATTTTAGTCCAGATTATTCATTCGAGTGGGCTTATATCACTTGGCTCCCTTGTGTTATAATAGGTACAAGGGCGAGAGAGAAACCAACTTGTAACCAATACGTAGAAGCTATATTGTTTGTGCATATATATATATATGTGTGTGTGTGTGTGTGTGTGTATGTATACATGTCTCTGTGTATGTGTGGATAGATGGATTGATGCAAGACAAAAGTGAATGCAGAGTAAACGGGGGGATGGTTTGTAACATGCAGATTTTCAGGCGGATTTCTCCTATTGTGATGTAGAACAGGGGGTTTTTGTTTGTTGTGTTGTCAGGTTCCTGTCATCGAAACGTCCGTACAACTTACATCGCACACTGCATAAATGAATAACAAAATGATCATTACAAAAAATAAAAAAAGGAACTCTTTCGTCCCACAATCCTGTCCGAAATTTCCCTTATTTTCACTCTCTCTGTGCCCCCCCCCTCTCCCGAACTTCCCCTTCCCCCCTTCCCAAACACACTTTTCGGCTCATTTTCACGTCACTGTGTTTACGCATCGTGAACATGAAATGTTATATAACATTTAGTATTCACATCACTGCAGCTCCGTTTTTAAATATTTGTGGTCCATTGTGTTTCAGTTAACAGGGTTACGTATTAGGAATATAGAAGATCCGGGTTTTGTCCCCACGCGGTAACTATCGCAACGTTTTCTGTGACCAGTTTTTTTTTTTTTTTTAATTACAGCGAGTACTAACGTGACTTTTTAGAAATCAACAATACAAGTGTAAAAAAAACAGGCTATTCATCTTTATTTAATAATCCACAAACGGAGAAATGGGATACTTGTCTCGTTCTGTTATATTAATTGTATGATACTATACTGTACTGTAAAAGTACACTTTAAATTTACGATTAATTATGTTTTATTTGCTATTACAATCATCACGATAATTACTATAAAATAATATAACAATCACTATTAATTTTAATATTATCAGTATTACTTCGTCTTCTTTTTCAATTCAGTATTAGGTTGCTGCGCAACAGAGAAATTTTAAAACTTTTCTCTCCCTTTTGAGATCTGTTGTATAGTTTGATAAGGTCTCTTCTTCGTAACTGCATCTAGATATTTTATCCTTGGTCTTCCTCTTCCTGGTTTTCCTTCTGCTTTTCCCTCTATCAACACGGTGATCCAATCGGAGTGTCGAATGAGATGGCCAAGGTTGGTTGTTTCTTCTTTTTCCTCTTATCTTCATGATCTGTCGTCCTTCATTAGCTTCCTTTAGTACGTCTTCATTCCTTTTCCCTTCGGTCCATGATATGCGCAGCATTCTGCGCCAACAACACATTTCAAATGCTTCCAGCTTGGGTATTTCAGCCTTTCTCAATGTCCACATCTCTGATCCGTAAAGTGCCACGCTCCATACCAGTGTCTTAATAAATCGTTTAAGAACGTCCAACGACACATTTTTTGATGTTAGTAGTCCTCTTTTCCTATTGAATGCTTGTTTAGCCTCCGCTGTTCTTGAACTTACGTCTTTTTCACTTCTTCCGTCCGAGGATATTAGACTTCCTAAATAGGGGAACGTCTTATTACTATTACTAGGGTTCTTTAAATTGTTGATTAAGAACAATATGATGACAGCACGTTTGACAGTAACTCGGTATAACTTTAGTACTAATAATACTAATTACGCATAACTCAAAACTGACTTTGTGGCTTGCCGATCTATAGTTGTAATATTAAATGAATGAATCTGTGCAATGTGACGTTGCTATTAGCGTTTCGATGAATAGAAAGTAGAGTACCCTATAGAAATAATACAGTAGACAAATGTAGAACTCCATTGGAACTGATTTGTCGTCATCCGAACATTGCTGCAATGTTCCGAATGAATCTAGTCTTGTATATTAACAGTTGTGATTTTGGCATTGGTGATCTTGGGTTTGACCATATTGATAGGTCTTTCCAGACTGGACATGTTCACAGTCTCATTAGGTGAATGTAGGGATAGTGTATCTAAATAAAGGGGCTAATCCAATTCTTTCCCTACTAGTGTTGTTTGGTGACAGTTCCAATTGAACGGTGTATCTGGAAAGAGCTTTATAAATAACATAATCTCAACTTGTGAAGTGTATAAAGAACATTTCTTAACTTTACTCTGTATAACTTTATCAATTGTGCGCTTTTGTCGTCAAAGTAAAAAGTAAAGTGTTTTTGGATTAATAGATTGGGTCGGATTTTAGTTTAGAGTCCCGTTCAGCAGCGAGACTATACGAGACATGGGCCTACGGGCCTACTGCTTAACGCGCGATCCAAACCGCATGAGTTCCCACTGGGAATAAAACCTGGGTCTTCCATATCAAAAGTGTGTACGCTATCCACATTGCAACAAAATAGCTCATAAAATTGCTTTTGAAAATTCTTCTTGACAGAAACCTACTCCATTATTTCGAACTTTATAAACTCGATCAATCTTTGTAATGCTAACCGAATTTTAGGCTCTGATAGAGAAACACACTTGAACTCACTTAGTATATAAAGATAGATGCATAGTACTATTATAGTCGTTCTTGAATTATAATAAAGGAAAGATTTACGCGAAAAGTCCAGAGGCGCGGTCGGTAGAGTAGACGATAAGATATTTATCGACTAACTGGCCGACCCAGGTTCAGTTCCCGAGGACACTTGTTTTGTTCTTTGTTCTCTTCTAGCCTTTAGGGGTCTAGGGAGCGTGGTATGGAGCATTGGCACCCGATTTCTGAGCAACTTTGTGTGTGTAAGAGAGGAAAATGGCGTTAAGGAGCGCGCGTGCGTGTCACTGTCAGATATCCAAGCAAATATATTCAGATCTTAGGAGTCCAAACAAACCTTGGGATGGCTCTGCGCCCCCTCGATCCCCAATAGCGGCACCGTTAATGCTGATTTCCTCTAGGAGATAATTCCATAGAGGTCTGCTTCAGCTCTATCTTTACAGCGCTCGTGGCCATTCGTTGATTGATTTCTACTGACGCCTATTATCAACAGCTGAGTTGTATAGGACTAAACCTACTTAAAAGTGTGATCTGATTGATCCGTTGTAGAGTTCGATGTGCTCCCACGCGAAACAAACCCGGGACTTTGTGCACACTCTCTAGCAACTAGTCTAGGAAATATAGATAAAATATACTTCAGTATTTCAAGAAAAAGTTTGTGATGAAGTCAGCTGTTGTGCAGATTATATACGCAGAAATTTTTAAGAAAATATTTAAACAATATTTTTTTTCCTTGTATTAGTAATGACTTTCAAATTATTTCACTCTCATTAACGTATCTTTTTTTTTTCACGTTTACTTTTAAAAACAATCCCCTTCTTTTCCTTCTTGTATGGGAGATATTGACGTCAATCGTGGCCTCTTTTTATCTTATCAGAAGTAATCCCTCTTCCATTGTCTTTGAGTGTTCTTCATTTACAATAAACTAGAATAAACAAACACTTTGGAGAAAAGGGGTTGGGCGGAAGAGGATCTACCTTAATGGAAGCCATAAAAGATTATTATCAATACCTTATCTGCTTGTTGTATGGTACGCCATTTTAACTCTTACGTTTCTCCTTGGACTCTTGTTATTAAAAGGCGTTGGCACGTCCTTGCATGGAATCATTGTTGCACACGAATATTAAAATTAAAATTCTATTGATTATTAAACTGTGAAGAGTATAGGATGAAAATGCATAGCATATACTATATATGGAATTCCATCTTTTATTTTGACTGTGGTTAAGAGGTTATGCAACCCGATAGAAAACTGAGAATCGTCTTGTATAAATATTAGACTTATATCTATAGTTCATTTCGAAACATGACATCCTCAGTACCTAGAGACATTCTTGGAACTCACCTACTAAAAATTTACTTAACCTTGAATAATGTACGACAATTCGAAGAGCGACCCTTAGTTGAAGGCCTGTTAAAATCTTACAGTTATATTCCTAACGAGAATATAGCTTTCTTCAGAAGATACGTAACGAGGACTTTATGTTTTGAAATAGACTATACGTAGGTAATTTCCCATAGGTAGAATTCTGTTTTATTTATCTGTGGTTGAGGTTATGCAATCCGAAAGAAAATTGCGAATACCGTATTGTATAACATGTCAGGCGTACATTTAATTATTCATATATATGTTTACTCATAAATTAACATCTTGAAGATTTGTTTGTTTGGTTTGGGAGTTCGAAAAAAATGAAAATCGCAGACACATGTAACCTGGAGACTTTCGGAAACTCCTAGTACAGTTTTCTCAGGCTGTCTCGTCTCGAAAAAGTATCGTGAAAGTAATATCTCGTCTCGGAATTTGTATCTCTCTGTATTAGAAGAATTCCGTCCCGTCTCGTTAGCGATACTCTGGAAAGTACTATTTCGGCTAGTAAATAGGTACTAAAAAGAGAAAGGGATGATTTGAACGAAGGAAACTGCAGAAGTTGGAGGAAAGAAAATAGTCCACGTAATTGTCTTAGTAAAAGTGTGAAATATGAATTGAAAACAGTTTGAAAGCAAGGATAGGAATAGCGAAGGAAGTCTTTAGGAAGAAGAAAAGTATTATTCGTGAAGATCTGAAATGTGAATGGGAAATAAAAGCAAGGATAGGAATGGCGAAAGAAGCCTTTAAGAAGAAGAAAAACATGTTCTTTATGTCGCTAAATGGAGAGTTATGAAAAAGGTTAATCGATTGTTTTCTGAGCAGTATTGTACTATATGAAGCAAAAACGTAGACGACATTAAGTTAAAATGCAATGTGTTCGGAAGTTACGTACTGAAAAAAAAATGAAGAAAGGTAGGTAGAACGAAGAACCAATGATGAAGTGTTAGAAATAGTAGCAGAAGAAAGAAATACTGCTGGAGGTAGTTGAAAAGATTAAAAGAAACTGAGAAGAATACTCGTCAAGAAGAAGCTGTATTATGAGGAACTTGATAGAAATAATGATGAAATGGGAAAAAACAAGAGACAGGAAAGAAAGTTATAATGAAATCTACCTACGCTAACCACTGTTGGCCAACTTACCAAATTACCAACTTGTGAAGCAATAAAGCGAAGTATGTGTAAGTTAACCATAGCTAAATTCATAAATATTGACCAACTTACCAAATGGCCAACTTGTGAAGTAATAAAGTGAAATATACCTAAGTTAGCAATCGCTAAATCCATAAATATTGATCAACTTATCAAGTGACCAACTTATGAAGTAATGAAGTGAAATCTACGTAAGTTAGCCATTGCTAAATCCATAAATATTGACCAATTTACCAAATGACTAACTTGTGAAGTAATAAGTAAAATCTATCAAGTTAACCATCATTAAATCCATAAATATTGACCAATTTAGCAAATGGCCAACTTGTGAAGTAAGAAAGTGAATATGTAACTTAGCCATAGTTAAATTCATAAATATTGGCCAACTAATTAAATGGCCAACTTGTGAAGTAATAAAGTCAAATTTGCCTAAGTTAGCCATCGTTAAATTCATTACAAATTGTAAGATACGGGAGAAACCATCTTATGCAGTAATTAAACGGAATGTAGCTCTGTTTTCCTTTGTGAAAGATATTAAGAGAACCAGTTTTCACAAGTGGCCAACCTGTATGAAGTGTAATTTGCCATCGTTCAATCTTAATTAAAGAGAGAGAGAGAGAGAGAGAGAGAAAAGAAACTTACAAAGGTGTTCAGCTTAATAGAGAAAGAACATATACTAGGAAATCGTAGACAATTATCATTAACAAGTAATTCTATTACTATTTTGAGCTACGAGAAATAATTATTGTAATGTTACACGAAAACTGCACAAGCTTCTTAAGTAGTGAGTAATAATGTCCTGTTTCTGGAAATTCCTTTTATTCTGGTAACTTCGTTAGAGGCTGTTAGGAATTAGAATTAGGTATGTGAATTGTCGTGTTGTGTCGACAGTTGTAGTCAAACTTCTTGCTAAGTTTTGTATTTAGTTTTTAATCAAGTGAAAAGATGGTCCAACTCAACCAACCTTTTAACTTATTGTAATAGAAGTTTAGGAATAGAAATCTTACACAGAAAAGGAAGTCTAAACATTTCGAAGGAACCAGAGGAGAAGAAAGATTTGAAACCGGGTGGGGCGAAAGGGTCAAAAATGTTCCCTCTATCTTTCCGGTTGTGCGGCGTGTCACATTCTTTTTGGCTTCTTGCCCGAACATCATCGGGTTCCAACCCAGTGAACGATACATCCACCCACACTGTCGTGATGTTGTCCTCTTCGCTGACATCTCGGCAGGGTGCCAACTTCTTTCCCATTTCTCTTCTGCCTTTCTTCGTCTCGGGATTCTTTTTATCTTTGTGTATGTTTTCGCCGACTTTCCGTACTTCTTTCTTTCTTTCTTTCTTTCTTACCGCCTTTGAGTCCCCAATTCAAGGTTTTCTTAAGTATTTTTTTTTTCGAATTTTAAGTTTCTAACGTTAAGATTTTTTTCTTTAAAGAAGTAAGAAATCGGAAACGAACCTAAAAGAATATTATGATCTTTTTCTACAACTTTTGCTGAAGTAGAAATTTCTATTCTGATCAAAGATTTTTTTTTTTTTCAGTAACTTCTGCTATCAAAAAGTGGCTGCCGATTTAGTGTGTTACAAATATTTATTATGAAGTTTGTATTTTATTTTGCGAAAGTTTTTTAGAAAATTTGGAGAGAAAAAGGTTTACAGTTATAGAAAGTTCTTTCAGGAAAGTGAATGTAGATCAACTATTATCATTAAAGAAAGTTCGTTTTTGCATCACAGCAGTTGGGAATTCGTTTGAGTGTCGTGGCAGACATACGGAATGATGTTTTTCTCATTGTCACTAGGCGAATACTGGAATGGTGTGTTTAAATATAGCCGAGCCGATTGACACATTTCAAAGTTGGATATTGCACAGGTACGAAAGCGTGGAGTGGGTTGCGGCCGGGAGATGGAAAATGCATAGGATGCCATTGCATAAGAACACTGCAACAGTTACAATGGACCTTTAGTGTAATGTCAGGTGACAAATTAAATGTCTAAACATTTTAATGACTGACTTCGTTTCGTAATAAGTACGAATAAAAAAACACTTTGTTCAACGCTCCAACAGTGTCTGTGGTAATTATCATGGTATTCCCATAAAATGGCATCCTATTCTCTTCCAATATCCCACTCGTAACCCACTCCATGCTGTAATATTTGCATCTGTGTAATATTCAACTTTGAAGTGTGTCTGTGTCAGTTCCGTGCCAGCCTTTATATTCCCTGACCAGCTTCCTTTCAAAATTTCCAGTGTTTCATTGTAAATTGATCTTAAGAGTCTTCATCCCGGCGAAATTAAAATACCGCTAATTTTACATTCCTTATGTGATATCTTCAAATAGATAAAAGACAATCGAAATGTGGAACAAGAGCGCCCTAGACAATATCATTTTACATGAGAAACCGTTATCACGACTCACTTATCTGCTTTCGATTTCAAAGCCATTTTGAATATCGGCATTTATGTTTCTAAACAGCTGAAAACATAAAGCCACTAGGTGACTTGTGATAACGGTGCCTCACGTAAAATAATATTGTCTAGGGCGCTCTTGTTCCATATTTCAATTATCTTTTATCTATTTGAAGATATCACATAATTACTGTAAAATTAGCGGTATTTTAATTTCGCCGGGATGAAGACTCTTAATATGAAGTGCCGTGAACCAAAACCACTTGGTGTAACGCCCCATTTGTGAGCCTAAGGCTACTCCAGCGCCATCTGCTAGCGACTAGCTCAACTACGTCCATCCTAGCGCGCTGCTACGCTCTGTCCCTAATTGGCGCGTTAGGAGCTTTCTAGACCTAGTGGCTGTCACGTGTTTCATTCACGTGACTGCCCAATTTGCCTCACGACGCTGGGTGGACGCCGAAAATTGGGAAGCACCGACCGGGAATCCAACCCGGGACCACGCAGATATGAGTCCAACTCTCTAACCACTAAATTATGGTATATATATATATGTGTAGCTTGGGTCTAAAAGGGCCAGTGTCACTTTTTGGTAAAAATGAGATGTTCGTCAAATTTTAACGCCTGTAAGTGGATATTTTCTTGTGCAAGAAAAGCAAGTGTTAATATGAATTTCGTATATTCCAAACTATTTCGTGTTGACGTTAGCTCTTCTTGCACAATTGAAAAGTGTCTCATTTTTTAGTGCCATTAGCCCTTTTAGACCCAAGTCACAGATATATATATATATATATATATATGTGTGTGTGTGTGTGTGTGTGTGTGTGTGTATGTGTGTGTGTGTGTGTGTTTTAATAAATAAATAAAATGTTATTGTCAGCTTTCTGAACAGTGTTTCATTACATATGAAACAGAAAACTTTGACGGATAAGAGTGTTTCTTTTGTTCCCTGCTGATGCCTCTTCGTTCTCCACTGAGAATGCGTTCTCCTTCCCGTTTACTGTCAATTTATTCCGAATTGAGAAGGAACTGAGGTTGACGCCGTTTGCATAATAGGACCAATGGCCCTGCGGTACGGGTGTGCAGTGGTCGTTATTTCTCTACGACCGACCTGTGGAGGACCTTGTCTTCACAAGCAGGGTTACCAGACAAAAAAACTGATTCATTCCTATAGAAACTTTTCGCTGATTGGATGAAATATTTGAATTGAACTCAGGGGCGTCGTTTAGGGGGGCAGGGAGGGGCATTTGCCCCCTGGGTTTGAAATGTATATAGATTTTATCAATAGAATAGTAGTAAATCAGGGAAAAACGCGAAATTTTACTTACATCAATGTATATTCCCCCCCCCCCCAGCAAAATCTGAAATGACGCTCCTGGTTGAACTTTCCACGATTTTGCCCTTTAGGCTTAGGGAGACAATGATTAAGGTACGTGAATGATGATGATGATGATAATAATGGAAGAATGGGTGGAATGAGAATGTGGGAGGAAATGGGAGAAAACCACGAACACGATGTTGTTCACTAGAAACTTATTTGGCCGGGAATCGAACAAGGAATCTCGAGCTAATCTCTCTACCACTGAGCTACCGTGCCCCCCCCCCCACTGGTTGGGTGGAGTAGAAAAATCCCTTTTCAGTACCGATTCTATTCGAGACGCGATGTATTGTTTGAAAGTGAGATCGGAGCCAATATTCGAGTTTGTGTCCGATGAAAATGTCTCTACCAAGAGTCGAGCCTGGGAGATCGTGGACAGAAAACAGGCACGTTAACCATTCAACCATTAACGGGAACAAATTATTGACATTACCTGGTGATATATGTTCCTTAAGACAAGTTGTCAACACTTACCCGTCTGGCGAGGGCGAGTGGGTTAAATCCGACCATTCTGACTTTTCTCATGTTATTAGGATCCCGCTAGTGAGTCTTATGTTAGAATGCCCGACCACCCGTTACTCCACATAATAACATTTGAACGGAAGCGATTATTTTGCAGTAGACAGCTAGAGCGATTATTTCTTGTGAGTTCGTTAATAGAGTCAATGCTTTAACCCGTCGCAGGTAACAGCAATTTTAACGTTAATTTTATGGCATTCTCTAGTTTTTATGCAACCTGCACAAAAGCAACGAAATGTTGGTTGCCTATGGTAAAAGGATATGTAGCATTTGCGTGAGTTTCTTTACTGTGTTCACCAGAGTTGTTTTCTTATTTCCACCAGGCGAATAACGAAATGATACCTTTAAATGTATGCTGTGGCTCACATCCTTAATCATTCTTATTGTTATCACTTTGATGATTTCAATGCAAAGTGATCTGGCACATAGTATATGAAGTATAATAAATAAAATTCTAAGATGGCACATAATATCACACTGTAGATCTAAAATAAAAGATACTGATTACAAATTACCTCCGAAACAAAATTTATGAACACACAAAACAGTGTAATTAGTTAAACTTCTTCGCTTCTTTTACACAGTTTCCTGCTATTACAGCCACGAACTCTCAGATATCTTTAGTTTAACTGAATAATACGTAGTTAGCACACATCCTCTTCCATCACAACAATTTTTGGTTGTTTAAATCAAAGTTCGCTACCTTTTAAGTAAATTACTTTCCAAATTGCCTTACTATACTCAGTCGATGTGACACCACCAGAATAGAATCCGGGATCACGAGCCATAACGATATCTGCACGGGAACATTATTAATCTAAGCAAATGGTCCTCAGTTAACCTGTTCTTCCTAACAGGAATTCTTAGTTTTAGTATTCCCTTCCTCTTTTCCCTTCTGCCGTGCCTTCTTTAAGGGCGCTCAGGATACAATTTCTGCACAGCCAATGTTCCAACAAATTGTTTCATCTTTTTAACTGCATGTGGTATTATTCTATGGTCCTTTACTATTGATAGTCTAGTGATTACCGCGCGCATCTTTGATGCAGGTAGTCCTGGAATTTATTTCCGACGGGAGAGCATTGGACTATGGGCACCCGCTCCCCTGACTCATAAAGATTTTCTTCATACAAATAAAAAAACAAAAAAAAAAAAACAAACGTAATATAGCAACCTGGGAGATGGCCCTCCCTAGAAAATTTTCCTCAGACGCCCATGCATTTGAACCATTACAATTATTCGAACTTCACCTTAAACACTAAGTTCACGTCTCATATAGCTTCGGCGCTAAAAAGTACGATACTTTACAATAAACGAATCAACATTCCCTGATATTCCCACCACTTACTCAGTTTTTACATAACCGATCTAATTTTTCTTCACTTTTCCATACCCACATTTTTGAAAGTTTTGCTTCATAATACTATGTCAACTATGTCGAAATGTTTTTCCAAGAAACAAAATGAAACAGTTTTACACGTAACTTATCGTGGGAATTCTAAGGATTTTTAACCTGTTAAATACATATAATTTTCTACATCGTGGCAACCTTGTTGAAGACAAAGCCGAGGAGAACGGCGTGTTGTGCTGATTCTCTTCGGAACATGGCGAGTGAAATCTCTTCTTTGGATCCTCGCCATAGGAGGCTGCCATCAAAAGTGAATGGGAAAGGGAATGATAAAACGGAAATACAACACCAAAATATGGAATTTATTGGAAACGATTTCGGGTGTTTCGTATTCTTGTAAACAGATCACGAAGACATTGCAGAAGTAATAGTTATTCTGACCGTTTCTTTCACGCGTCTTTATTCCATTCCAATACTTTGTAAGTGTTGCCATCTGGTGGGAGCGACTAAAACATTATTTAAAATAGAAATGTAATGCTATTTTAAAGTCCCACCTGTGTCCCTTATTTTAAACGAAGCTGTAAAAGAGTGTAATGAAACACTTAGTGGAATGATAAATAAATAAAGATTAGAATAAGGACATTTTCTCAGCGTGTTCGGAAATAACACCAAATAACTTTCAGAAATTAACTCCCACACGAGAAAATGAAAAATGCCTGTCTTGTAGATCAATATAGGGACACAAATGTGTCATGTAGGAGTTACACTCGGCAGAAAATTGGTCAGAACGATATAACAAGAGGATTGGGATTAGGCTTTCACCTCTATTTATTTATTTATTTATTTGTTTCGGAAAAACAACAGGCAAATGCCTAATTACAGTTTTCCCTTATTATAAAGTGTATTTAATACACTTTAAAATACACATATAATAAAATAATAATATGAAAGGAAATATACGTTAAAATACAGATAGCACGATATACAGGATACAACAAATTTATGTAGAATGGAAAATATTCTTTGTAACTAAAAATATCTATATCTGCGTGTTCTTGTGACATCTTATTATACAATATACACCTACATATAAAATAGTAGGGGATGAAAGGTTAAATAAAGTTTTATTCGTAATAATCCTATAATTAATAACAGTAATAATAATAATAATAATAATAATAATAATAATAATAATAATAATAATAATAATAATAATAATAATAATAATAATAATAATAATAATAATAATCCCTGCATTAACTATGCAAAAAATTACATTTGCTTTATCAAATGAAAACAAAATTAAATTCATCTGCAAACTTACTAAAAATAATAAGATTTGGTTAATAATTATTGGCTTCGTCGTGTGACTACTGGTGCTTGATTTCTGTAACAAGCTTGATTTGTCTCTCAAAAAGCTGTCCAGCGTTGCGTCACTTAAATTGGTTTCGTCATGGCTCGAACACGGATCGCTCTTGTCTTGCTCCTCTGATTGGAGGTGCGGAGGTGCCACTTTCCGCTGATACAGCATCACAGGATTTGTTCCTTAGATAACAAGCTGTCAATTTGGAAAATCAACTGATTTGATGCTCTGTGCTAAAATAATTGTCATGTAAGGGTTCAGGGAAGGGGAGAAGGAGGAGGGAAGAGTGTCATGTCTCACATTCGAATTTTGCAACTTCATCACAATTTCTCAGTTTTTATTTTAACTTTTTTTTTTCGAAATCGGAGTGTGTTCGATATGAATCAAATCACATATGCATAAATGTTTCGTTATATTCATTCTTTTAGAACAGTGCCTCCCAGCTGCGGGGAAGGGAGACGTAAACAAAAAGCAAGGGGGCGTAAGCTACTGAGAGAAGAAAAATGTTGGAAAAAAATATAAATTGGCGAGAATTATTATTATTATTATTATTATTATTATTATTATTATTATTATTATTATTATTATTATTATTATTATTATTATTATTATTATTATTATTATTATTAAATTGAAAAGAATTTCAACTATCAGTACTTCTGTATTGTGATTTGTAATAAATTATTTTAATTGATCTATCTTGGTGATTGGCCTATGCATGGCGTTTAATCGATCATTACGAGAGTTTAATTGTTGGAAAAATCTTGCTGGAATGTTAAAAAAGTTCTTAACAATAAATGAAATAAAATAAATCTAAAAGTTGACACACATTATCTTATGATTCCTCAATTAATTTGTGTTCGGTAAAAATTGTATTATTTGATTATTAAACTAGTGAATTATTGGGAATATTTTCGCTTCGTTGGGAGACACTGTAGGTTATTGGTTAGTTGGTTTCACGTCCACGTGGTCTGGGGTTCAATTCCCGGCCCTTGCTCCCCAATTTCCGGTGTTCACCCAGCGTTGTGAGGCAAACAGGGGAGTCTCGTGAATAAAAGACCTGATGACCACCAGGTGTAGAAAGTTTCTGATACTCCTCTTAGAGACAGGACAACGCAGCGTGCTCGTCGCTAGACTGGACGTAGTTCAGCCGGTCGCTAACAGATGGCGTTGGAGCGGCTTAGGCTCATCATGCCTCTGGTTAGGTTAGTGTTTTATCGCTTCTTTAAAAAGGAAAATACATTGGAAATATAGGCAAAATGTGCTTTTGGCTCTTTCTGCCTCTTTAAATGGGGGCGCCGTGGCTCAGTGGTAGAGCGTTCACCTGCGGTGCTTGGGGCCCCTGGTTCGATCCCAGATCGCGCCGTATGGACTGTGGTGGACAAACATCGTGCTCGTGGGATTTAACGGGGTTCTCCCGTTTCCTCCCACTTTCTTCATTCTACCATTTATCTCATCATCACCGTCTCCTTTAGCCTAACCGGCATAATCGTGGGACGTAAAATTTAGAGATTTCATTTCAAAGATTTCTGCTTCTTTAAAGTTTTAATCCTCCAATTTTAAGCTAAATAACATATCAATATTTTAAATATTGATGTGAAGAATAAATGATAGCATAACCTGCCTTCGTAAGGTGGTCAGCCTTGGTTCCGTAAAATATGATCAACTTGCAGAAGCAACCAGCTTACAGTATAATGTAACAATACCATGTTGTTTCACTTGGCCAATTGAAGCAATGGCCAAATCAGAGAAGTGGACAATATGGCAGGTTTTACTGTAGCATTCTTTCCTAATCAGTTTATTCTTGTTTATAATAAAATTTATAGATTATATATATATAAGGAAAAATCATTATCTAATCAAACCTTATCTTTTCTGAAACTTCGAGATGTTATCCTAGTATTCCATGTCTAGTCTTCCTCCTTTCTGAAGCTTCGAATCTTAAAAAAAAAAAAAAAAAAAAACTTCAACTACATCTAAGAAAAAGGAATATGCTTGGAAAGTTAAATGTCTCCCTTCTCTATTTCTGATAAATCCAATCCCTCCACCTCCTTAACAAATACAAAAATACAACAACAAATTTTATAGCCGATTGAATCCCTGGCTACGGAATGGAAGACAGATCAATGTGATCACTGCATCCAGAAAGTGAAGGGAGTTTGTCTGCAAGGGAAAACTCTGCAAGGGGAAATCTTTGAATATTTCCTGGTGGGACATTCTCTGAAGATCCCTTCCACTGCTAGAGAGTCTCAAAACTTTTAATTTGAAACATGTAATTGTTTTTGTAAAGCGAGTCATATCTGATTGATTTCTTATTTGGATTAAAACTCGACGCGTGTCTTGCAGTAAAATTCTTACTAGATAGAAAGTCAATTTTAACATAAGAAGGACTTAGGACTCAACGAGTCCATATTCATAAAATGAACATAATGTGGTCTCGGTACTATATTGTAGGATGTCTATCGTTGTAAAAATCTTGTATCTGCGCGAAAATGGTCGTAGATGCATAAAGATATGTGAGATAGTAGATACAGTTCTTGTTCGACAGTCAGGAGGTTCCAGGTTCAATCCTTATATGAGAATATGAAATTAAATCTTTCAGTTCTTTGTCCCATGTTTGTGCCTTGTAGGATGAAGAATACGGGAGATTAATGGAATGAGAATGTTGGGGAAACGGGAAAATACCGACAAAACCCAGGAACACAATGTTGTCTGTCACAAACTCACTGGGCCTGATATCGAATCAGGAACCCTTCCTAGAGGTAAGCGCTCTATTATTGAGCCATTGTACTCCTTTCAAGCCTTGTGGCAGGATCTTCTAATTGCACTGTATTTTTTTTTTTCGGTGTTTATCCCAGTTTCTCCTGACGAAAACGGAGATGGCGGTTGCTTCTGGGAAAATAGCGTTCCATTTTGTCACCACCAAGGCTATACAATGTATAGTTGAATATGAACTACATGAAATCTCATCGGGAATCGAATTCGGGTATTTGGCACCAAAGGCTGTAACTCGCATTGAAGCCCAAGTGCAGGGATGGTGTGCGATTCCTTCTCATAATTATGGCTTTTTATAACCATTGTTTGTTGATGGTTTCAATGTATATTGGTGTAGTAGGTTGTTCCTTGGAAATTTCTCTATATTTAAGTTTAATGTCCCACGTGTTCGCTTAGAGACTAAATGAAGCGGTGATAATGAACGAAATTGTAAAATGATGAAATTTAGAAGAAAACAGGAGAAACATGAGACAGTCCACGCAAATTGTGTTTATTCGCGTTAAAGCCTACTTACCACTGAGCTAAGACCGATCCAGGACCCCATGCACCAGAGGTGAGCCCTCTACCACTGAGCTACCGCGGTTCCTTGGACAGACGCGGATCTAGAAGTTAAAAACTGGGAGAAAGGGCAGCCAGAACCGAGACTATGATAGGTATATCATAAGTTTATTATAAACTTTCAAAAATATATAAATAATAGCTTAAATTATTTATAGTCACTCGAAAAACTATGGTGGCCAAGGCCTCCAGCCCCGGGCCAAATCCGCCACTGCCATGAAAATTTGTGAAACAAATATGCGATTATTAATGCATCAGAGAAATGGAGAAAGATCGTTCTGGTGAATGAAAATGAAAGATCAACAGCAAAGTTAATATGATGGAATCACATTTTATTATTATCATTGTCTTTCGTTTTTTTAAAAAAAATCTTGTTGCTGTCAAATCTCACTTGGAAGAAAACAGTTCAGTTGGTAACACTATGACATTTTAGGAAACATAGGTTTGTTGGTAGTTAAAAAAAAGAAAAGAAAAGTGAAATCCAGTCTCTCTCTCTCTCTCAGTTTTTTTTCTTAATTTCTTTTTTTCCATGTTGGTTTGTAGTTTGTGTTGCGGGCCTTTCATCTGTCAGTCATATTTGTAATGAAGCGTGGAAAGTGGAATTTTACAATGAATAGAAAATGATTCTCTATTGTGATCCAATGTAAACGGATGCTGCCTTTTCGAGCGGAATTGTCAGCCTGTGAATCCATATATACATACACACATATATATGGCATGTGTGAACGTTCGTGTATTTCCGAGGTAAAGCAGATAATTTTTCTTCTTTCCCCTGCCACCACTGTGCACGATCACTGCTTACATTTGATGGAGTAGGAAGGAAAGAGAAAAGAGAGAGAGAAAAATGAAAAGAATGGAAGTTCCATTCGTTGTGTTGTTCCTGTGAGAGAAGACTGCATTGTTCTGTCTTCCGATTCATCTGCTTGCAACATGATACTGCGCCACCTCACACAATCGTATATATACGTATGTAATCCTGTAAGAAAAGAGGCCTGGTTTTTATCCCCGAAGAAAACAATGGAAACAAGGGAAGATTACATCTGCCCCGGAAGGGCTCAGTGAATCGATGTGCCAATTAGATGAAAGTACCAGTTTGATTGGTTGATCATCTCTGTTTCTTAACCAGTGGCTCTTACCCTTATTTTGCTTTAAACCACAAGTTATTGATTTCGTATTTGTATCAAGTCTCCAGAAAAAAAATGTATGGTCTATAGTCAACCTGATTGCTTTCAGTTCGGTAAAAGGTGCTAAGTATATTAGGTCCCGTTGTCGTTACTCCTGGGGTTCTTATATCGGAGTTTACTGTCGACAATCTAACCTTAATTAGACTTAAGTCTGATATTGTTAGTTAAGTTAGGAACTGTAAACTAAAGTAATTTCCCTTACTTATGGCCAATTGTGTAGAGTACCAAATTATTGCCAATAATTCATTCCTTATATATATCATCGTACATGTTAAGCCTAGTCACATCTAAACTTCAAATAGCACAAAACCTTTTTATTAGGATCATGCAGTGAGACTAAGAAGATTCTACCAATACGTCCGCCACACCGTAACTAACTAACCAGATGATTGCACTATCAGAACATGATGGTGATGGCACTCTCTTCTCCGTACCAAGATCGTGGAAATGTAAAACCCTAATTGCACAGTGTCCATGCACCACATTAGCTTTACCGATCGGGGCCATTGGATCCAGTTTCTACCTTGTATTCCTATTTCTGCGAGATCCATCTTAATATTGTCCTCCCATCTGCGTCTGGATCTTCGTAATGATTGTTTTCTGATTGGATTTTGCAGTTAAAACTTTGATAGCATTCGTACTTTCTTGCATCCTGTCTACATGACATGCCCACCTGAACCTGCTAGACGTAATTACTGCCGTATATGAATTGTGCTTTTTTAATATAGAGGAAAATACAGTGTATCTCTTTAAACAAACAAACAAAAAAAAAAAATCACAAACTTATCACATAGAATTAGTGTAGATGAGCTATTTATCTGGCTTTATATATTAAGCAGGTATTTCTTCTTTTTATTGCAGCATCCTTACCCATCGGAAGACCAGAAAAAACAGTTGGCGCAAGATACGGGGTTAACCATCTTACAAGTCAATAATTGGTGAGTACGGTATTTGTAACTTTTAATATATTGTTATAATTAGGGATGGCCTTTTTCGAAAAATCTGTTTTTCAATTTGCGGAAACTTTATTTTTTCGATTTTTCGTTTCTTTGAAAAAAATTCACTTTCCGGAAAAAAAATTCGTTTTTGAATTTTATTTCTTTTTTTGAAATTTTTTCGTTTTTCGTTTCCGAAAAATTCATTTTTCGGAAAGTTATTTTTCGAAAAAAAAAAAAAAATGGGACCATCCCTAGTTATAATGTGCAGATTTTGAAATATGAATTTCCTTGGAAACAGTGTCCATAGGTTATTTTTCAAAATTATATGTAGTGCAGAGTTATTCAGTAAGGTTGGAAGAGATTATGTAGGAATTGTATAGGAACTCCTACTTTTAATTAACATTACAGCATGTTCATAAAGTTCGTATGTTATAAACGTTTCGCGAGTGAGAAGTACGATCTGAACTTATAAAAACACCTCAACACGTGACATTTACCATGTCAAACAGACGTTATTCATCAAGCGTTGTGTTCCATGCGTAACATACTTTATTTACCATGCTAAGCTAAACATGCCTTCTTACCAAGCTTTCTTTACCGTAAAAACAAGCGTTACTTACCATGCTAAACATTCAGTATATTATTTACCAGGCGTTGTTTAGTATTCTGAGCTAAATTATTATTTACCACGATAAACATACGTTATTTTTCAAGTCAACTTGTTTCTTACAATAACAAACAATAAAAAGAATGTAATTTCCTTCAAAAGTTTACAATAGAGATATTACATATTCAACATACATAACAGATAATCTTATCATTACGTTACGGAAATTTTTAGCTTGAAATTTTGGATCCATAACAATTTACTCAAAATATTTCCGAGTTTTGAAGTAAACAACACGTGTCTACGTATTGTCATCATATAAGAGACATTTTGAGCCCTGTCCGTTGGTCTCGTGGCTAGTGCGTGTGCCTTGGCATATGCATGTGGCTCTGGGTTCGATTCTCGGTAGGGGAGAACAAAAAAAAATAATAATTTCACAATCATTCATTTTTATGATGGCCGGCCAAAGAAGAAGTGGAGAGATTGTGTTAAGAACGTAATGCTGTAATGTGGTATCACAGCGGATGTGACACAAGATAGAAACAGGTGG
Organism: Thermobia domestica; assembly: GCF_964235325.1. Classification (NCBI taxonomy): domain Eukaryota; kingdom Metazoa; phylum Arthropoda; class Insecta; order Zygentoma; family Lepismatidae; genus Thermobia; species Thermobia domestica. The sequence continues at coordinate 329,444 of NC_137464.1, read as the reverse complement.
AGGACAGAGATCCGGAAAGGTGACCTCAGCTAACTGGGAAAAACAGCCTTAGAAGATTCACTTTCATTAACCACCAAACAACTTGACGTAACAGGTCATTTCAAGACCTGAGCCGCTCCAACGCCATCTGTCAGAGACTGGCTGAACTACGTCCAGTCCAGCGACGAGCCCTGTCACTAACCGGCATTTTCTAGAACTTTCTAGACCTAGTGACCGTCACGCCTTTCTTTCACGTGACTCCCCAGTTTGCCTCATTACGCTGGGCAATTGAGAAGCACCGGCTGGGAATCGAACCCGGGACCACGCTCTAACCATTAGACTACGGTGCTCCCACTTTCATTAACCGTCTGTCTTTTTATAGACTAAAGGGCATGATTGTGGGATCATTTCATTTCGAGACATTTTGAAAAGTGTGTGTGTGTGTGTGTGTATCTATTTTCTGCCGCAATTCGCCAAAGTATTGCGAGGTCTTAAGAAGGTGCTGATTAACAAAAAAGGTTGAGAACCAATATCCTGAAGAATGACATGAGGAGTAAGAAAAGATTTGGATCTGGAGATGCATCTTTGGAGATATTATAACCGTGAGAGAGATCTCCAGAATGGTTCTTATTGTTTCGTTACTAAAGTAGCGCTGACTTGTGAAGCCAATCCGAGCTAAAAACGTGTTAATTTATGACTTCTTCTACCTCCCTTATCCCCCTCCCCCTGAGCAAAGCTCTGATTCGCCAGGAGATCGATTTTGTTAATCCAACCGTTAAGTAATCATGTTTCTCTCCCCGTTCATCCCATCCCATCTTAAAAAAAAGAAAAGAAAAAAGAAAGAAAATGTATCTAATTCATAGATCTGCTGGATGTCAAGACTTTTCGTACAGCTTAATTCCACGCAGACTAATGCTTCCGTTTCTTGGCACACAGAGGAGCCATTGTCGCAGGCACTGGCAACACCTTCGCTATGAAAGACGAAGAACGATAAATTTCTTGTGTGTGTGTGTGTGTGTGAACAAGGTGTTTCCGCCTCGTGATATTCCAAGTCGTATTTTATGCAGCATAAATACCACAAATGTTACAATAACAGGGAGCAATTAATTTTGTTTAATTGAACTTCCACGGAAAGTATGTTGCAATGCAACCACACATTTAACTTTGGTGCGTGAGGTCCAGGGTTCAGTTCGCGATGGGTAGAGAATTTTCGGTGTTGATAAATGCAGAGGTATCTAAATCAAGAAGTAACGATCTCTAATTTAGAGAGCCAGAAATAACGGCAGTTTGGCCGACCATAGTTATGTCAAGCGTAACTGAAATAATGTTATTCTTATTTTTGGTGCGATTGGGTGCTGAATTCGATTTTTTGGCGAAGTTCGACAATTTTTCAAGTTTATCCATCATAGTGAGATAAGATGGTGTATGGTACTATTTTTTTGCGTCAAGATTAAGGCGGGCATAGAAACCGGTTCCATTTTCTATCAATAGAGCGGTTTCCATTTTAAATTCGGTTCGGTTTTCCATATAAAAAAAACTGTTTTGGTTTTAAAACTTTTTAAAAAAATAGTTCAGTTTTCTATTAAAAACTTTTTACTTGGTTAACTTATTTGAAAGTGCATACTTTAAGAACAGATACTGGCTGCGACGAAAATGAGACTGCTTTCAGTAAAAACCGAAAACTCTTTTTCCATAATTGAAAATAGTTTGCCATAATTGAAAGAAAACCGAAACTGCTTTCGGTAAAAACCGGTCTTTGAAGAAAACCTAAATGTATGTTTTCGATTTTCCACAAACTGTTTCTGGTTTTTATACCTAGATATATTTAAAAAAAAAAAATTCCTCATACTTTGTGAAGACAAACAGAAAAAGTGAAGTTGAAAGTCGATGCCTTATCCAGTTATCTTCCAGTGCTATTAAGCCGACCAAAACGCTCAAATGTGCTGAAAAAAAAAAGTACAAATTATCTTATGATTGTGTGCTTTATCCAAGAAACAAACGCAGGACTACGCACATGAAACACAAGTCTGATAATTTTAGGATTTCGAAGTATATACATTGAGAAAAATCGGTTATACGGTCAGCGCTATATTGTACAAATATACGGTGTCCTTATGTTTATTACGGGAATCAGTACGGAGCATACAATATTCATATGCTACATAGTGCTACCATTTTTCCTGCTTAGATGTTACATCATTCTGTTGCAGAATGTCTGACATCTAATAGTGTTCCGTATATTGCATACGTCAGCTATATGTTACATACGTTAATTTGTATGTGAGATTCTGACCACCTATATACTGTTTATTCGTTCGTACGTATAAAATATAGTTTTCCAGTTACACGTTTGTTGTACGTTAAGTTCAAAAGCTACAGGATTTACACGTAACCTACGTTTTTACGTGCGCCACATACTTTTTTTCTCTGTGTATTTAACCAAATATTGGGATAATATATAATTAATTAATATTCATCCAATGAGCTGTAATATTTATAGCCAGAGAAAGCTAATTAAAAAGTTTTTAGTTTAACTAGATTTATTTTTCTGTGCTCCACATCACCAAACTTTTAATTGCACTCCCTAATTGTCATGTAGAAAACTTCACTGTAATGTGATCCTGTCAACGCGTCTAGGCAGAAAGCACTTTATCCGTAATTAGCAAAACCGAAGTTATTTAGAGAAACAAACAAACGACGAGCGCAAAGTGATTGTTGTTTGTGTAACGCCATAGGCGTTTTGGAGGTGGTGGTGGGGAGCATCTCGTTTCATATCTTCGTTGGCATTCATATCAAAACCATCCTTTCGTGCTCCAACGCTTGGAACTTCTTAGTGAAAGAACATTTTCTTCAGTAGGTGCGTTTGTGACGTCACAAGCGTCTTTTATCCCTTCTATTCCGTCGGTTAAGGGGCGGGTTTTAAGATGGAAGAGAGACATGAAGGCGAGGAGAGGTAAGCGACGAAATTGGATCCGGTTGGTGCATTAATAAATTATTATTCACCCAACAATTAGCACAAGGAGCTGTGTAATGAGGGTAAATTGTTTTGTGTTCCCGAATGTATCTTGAGTACATTTAGAGAATATATATATAAAAGAGAGAAATGCTTTCATATTGTCTATACTCTCTGCAACCAGTCTATTTGAAGAGTTTCACTCTACGAGAAGAGAGTGAGGGTGGGAGATACAACTTAAACAGTCAAAAATTTGGGAACAGAACTTTACTAGAAATAGGAAACGAAACTGGCATGCAGGTTTACTTCAAAATAGCCACAACTTGAATTGTAGGTCCTAAATAAATAAATAAATAAATAAACGTGTTTTCTAAAGAAAAACTTCACGAGTAATATTTATTGTTTCTTTAGAGAAATGTGAAAAGTATATGTAAAAACAAGTAGAAAAAATGGCGCTTAAAATGTGTTGAAAACCTATCTATCTATATAAATAAATAAAAATGAAAGTGAGTAATAACACTTTAGTTTGTGACTTAATAACTCTTGAACCGCCCTACCCATCTCCATTAAATTTTCAACATAAATGATGTTCAGGCCTGGGATGCTTTTTTTTTTTTTTTTTTTTATCATTGCACTTTGACGGTGTAACCTAGAGGCGGAAGATATGTATGTATATAAATGATCAGATATTAGGCCGAGTCCATAGTTTTCGGGGTCGCTAAGATGAACGCTGAGACGGCATAACTGTGGGACGAAAAAACTTAAGGATTTCATTTCATTTCATTTTTTTTTTTTTTTTAATTTCAAAACACTTGTTTGCATGTTATCACTGTAAATATATTTACGAAAGAATACATGCAATTCACACTTTAATAAGTTTGTACTTGTAAATGTATATTTTATTTCCTGCTTCTTGATTCTGGTACTTGGCGATCCAGAAAATTGAAGTTTTACTGTATGAGGTTTTCATTGCCACAGAGGTTTAAGGGTCAGAAAAAAAAGGGACGGAAAGCTTTACAACGTGTAGAAGGAAAGGAAATTTTCGTAAATGTTTATATTGTTTAGAAAAAGGATTTTTTTTTAAAAAAAAAATCTTACCCCTTATTCTGTCGTTTTTACGCCATGTTCCTTGTGTCTGTGTGTTTTTTAGTAGAGACGCCACCAAAAACTACTTTCTTTTTCTCTTCATTTTAAACGGCTTCATCGCAGTCGTAAAACGCAAACTACACCATCTTTAGCAGTTGAATTCAACTAACGAGAGAGTAAAAGAACGGGAGAAAATGACCGTCAGATGGGAATAGTGTTCCGATCCTTAAGTACTCCTTACGTATAGACAGCCATGCACACACATACGCAGCAGAAATAGTCGTGTTGTAGGGGCAAAGAAACAAGCGTTGATGGTGTCATTTTTTTTTCGTTTTCTTTTTTATTAAGTAAATTTAAAGCAGCGTAGTTCACTAGATGGCACCGCTTTACCTCATATCTTTTTTTCGTATTATCTTTTTTTTGTACTCTTCAACAATAAGAAAGTTAAAGCAAAAAGTATAAAGTAAAAGAAAACACTTGGGTTTAATCTATTACTTATTGTTAGAAGTGACAAATATTTACAGGTATTAAATAGCGAGTAGTTTTGATGTGGATTTTATTCCGAGGCATAAAAATGGCCAAAGTTTGAATCTCTCTCAGGACATGGGTGTTATTATCTTTCCTTTATCATTCATTTCATTATCAGGGAACACTGTAGCTCAGCGGTACAGTGCTTATCTCTGTGCGTTGGTCCCAGGTTTGATCCCCGGCCAAGAGGGTTTTTGGTAGATAACAGCGTGCCCATGGGTTTTCTTGGGGGTACTCCCGTTTCCTCCCACTTTTTATTTCACCAATTCTTGTATTATCATTCAATTGCTTTAATTATTGTCTCCTTAGTCTAACGGGCATAAACATGGGACGTTAAACTCAAAGATTTCATTTCATTTCAAGTTACTTTTTGTCGTCTTCGTTGATTTAATGAGAGATCCGGGTTCGATACCGGAGCAGGAGCTCATGTGGTTTCGAACCCACGTTAAGCCTTAGTAAGTCCATGTATCATACCATGCTTCGAAAGTGAAAGGGACGCTACTAACCAACAAACCAATACATTGACTTAATAGGCAGAATCGCTGCCAACTAACATTGGCTTCGATATTGTTGTGAAATTAAATCTCTAAATGTCTGCAATTACAAACTTTTAAAAACAAGATGAGATAATTAGATACATTGTGAGGCGGAGAAATCACGCCGTTAGCTACGAAGGAAATAGAAGAAAGAATATCTAGAGGAAGGTCACGATTGAAGTACATATGAACTAAATAATGCAGGATATAGGGAAGAAAGGGTAAATAGAAATAGAAAGTGAGGCTCAGAACAAGGGAAAATGGAAAGTTGCGTCAAACCAATCCAATGGAAATGAAAAGTCTGGCTCAGAATACGGAAAAATGGAAAGTTGCATCGAACCAATCCAATGGAAATGAAAAGTCTGGCTCAGAATAGTGAAATTCGAAAGCTGCGTCAAACTAATCCAATGGAAATGAAAAGTCTGGCTCAGAATAGTGAACTTCGAAAGCTGCGTCAAACCAATCCAATGGAAATGAAAAGTCTGGCTCAGAATAGGTGAAATTCGAAAGCTGCGTCAAACCAATCCAATGGAAATGAAAAGCCTGGCTTAGAATAGGGAAAAATGGAAAGTTGCATCAAACCAATCCAATGGAAATGAAAAGTCTGGCTCAGAATAGTGAAATTCGAAAGCTGCGTCAAATCAATCCAATGGAAATGAAAAGTCTGGCTCAGAATAGGTGAAATTTAAAAGCTGCGTCAAACCAATCCAATGGAAATGAAAAGTCTGGCTCAGAATAGGGAAAAATGGAAAGCCGCGTCAAACCAATCCAATGGAAATGAAAAGTTTGGCTCAGAATAGGTAAAATTTGAAAGCTGCATCAAACTAATCCAATGGAAATGAAGTCTGGCTCAGAATAGGAGAAAATGGAAAGTTGTCTCAAACCAATCCAATGCTTGCTGACCTGAGAAAATGATCTATTATTATTATGTGTTCTATTATCTTCATATATATTACATGGATTATGACCACTTTGCCTCAGTGGTAGAGGTGGGCTACTCCTTGGTTCATTGGGGTCCTTGGTTCAGTCTTAGCTTACGTAAAGTGTACTTTGTGATGAACAAACACCGTGTATCTAAGTTTTCTCCCGTTTCCTCCCACTTTCTTCCTTCCATCATTCCATTCATTCTCATCATCATCATCTCCTTTAGTCTCATTATGGGGCGTTAAACGAGAAATTTATTTTAATTTCATGTATTTCACTTACATCCCGGTTCCATTCTGTTATTTTTTTCTTTTGGCCACGCTTCTCTTCCGTTATATTTGAATCCAAATGCACAGTACACAAAACGTTGCACGAACATTATCACGTCAAACAGTTGCACTTTGGCACTTTCAGTGATTGAGACAAAATTGATTAATTAAAATGGAGTCGGATTGTCAACAACCAAATTAACCTAATTTCTCTTGTATTTTCTGAAGTCATTGTGTGACGGGTGAGAGTTTGAATCATAAGGCGACGGCTACTTATGAAATGGAATGAAAACAGACATGATCTCGTGGTAAACAGAAGATATTTTTCGCCTGAAATTTTAGAACCTATTGGAAATCTTAATTGCTTTTTCTTCACGGAACAAAAGATGTGGAAAAGAACTCAATCCGTTTTGACAGCTGTTTTTCATAATCATTTCTCAACGAATTAATCGCTGCTATCTTTAGTATTTCTCTCATTTAGTGGTTCGTCTGTCTCAAAAAGCCCTCGCATTTTGTTCTTTCTTTATTTGCGATTTCAATGTCTTTTTTTTTCTTTCTTTCTGGGCTTGTTTTTGAAGCTCTCTTTGGTGGCGCCATTTTGGAAATGTGATTGGTTTTTACTTTTTTTTTGTTTCTTTCTAACTCTGGTGCCATCTGGTACCAATGGAGTGAAGCTGCAACGACCAACCAGGAGATAGAAAATGGCCAAAAAATGAAAGAGAAAAACGGACAGAGAAATGAGGAGAAAGAATTTAAAAAAAAGTAAAAATAAAAAATAAAAAAATGAGACGCTCTAGCGCTTCGGAGGCATGCTTTGGTCGGAATTACTATGTGACAACGAAAATAGCGAGGGCTTAGATTATGAAGGGGAGAGGTGAGGTGTGTGTTTAGTATTAGGACATTGATCTGAAAGTAAGCGAACAGGGGCGGAGGGAGAAAAACAAAGAGGGAAGTTGGTTCGTATGACTGTTTAATCTCCTACTGCAACCCTCCTTTCTCTCTCTCTCTCTCTCTAATGGCGTACACACACGGGAGAGAAGAGGGGCACCGATGTGTATATATATACATACACACACACACACACACAAATGGAAGGCGGATTGATTAATCGAGTAATTACCGATCAGCTTTCCGTGCTAATTAGATTCCTGGGACTGGAACAACAATGGCGTCTAAATGAGATTATTGCCAAAGTAGGAAGGGCGTCTGTGTATCTATATACATGTGTGTGTGTGTGTGTGTGTAGGGAAAAGAGGGTTTGCAGAGTTTGTCCGGGGGTGTTGCTAGCAATGGCTTTGGCTTTACTAAGAGGAAAGGGGAGAGACAAAGTGTGGGTGGAGAGTTCAGGAGATAGTGCCTGGGAAATAATGCGAGACTACTTATTCTCATTGAGTTTTAGGAGTGTGTTTGTGTGGAAATAGCGAGAAGAAAAGCAAGAAAAGAAGTGAAGCGAAGGAAATATAGAAGAAAAAAGAAAACGAGAGAGAATGTTAGTTGTCAACCACAGCAGACAACGCATGATAGTCCTGCTTTCATTTCCCTTTTTTTTCTTCCTGACGACCCTTATTTTGCCTTCAAGGGGTTGCAAACACCGAGTGGAAGGAGGGGGGACACAAGCGAAATAGATAACCAAAGAACCAGAAAATAAAAGTATGAGAGAGAGAGAGAGGCAAAAATCAAGATGATTGGTGTACGTTAAGAGGTAGAAGAAGAGAAGAGAGGGAAAAATGAAGAGGTCAGAATGATTGCTTGCGTGAAGATCAAAAACCCACATCATCTGGTTGGGAAACGCTGATCTAGAACATAATATTGTGGAGACAATCCTAACGCCTTAGGGCTGGAGTGAGATGGGGGTTACATGGAACAGCCCCTAAGAGATTAGGCAACACATCATAACTTAAAACGTTGTTGGTTGCCTACAAAAACAGAGGTAACACTTTCACTCAAATGCGTATTCTACGAAGGGAATGCGCTAAATATATATATATATATATATATATATATATATATATATATATATATATATATATATATATATATATATATATATATATATATATATATATATATATATATATATATATATTTCATAAATCTATTTTCCTCGTGCGGAGAACAGTGACATTCGGTGTCAATCGTCATTTATTCTACTCAGATCTCTATATTCAAATATTTTGCATATACATTATCCTTTCCAATCGACGAACAGGCATTTTTGATATTGCGCACCGAATCAAACGCAGGACCCCGTACACTAAAAGCGCGCGTGCTAGCTACTGGATAAGCAGGGAGAGATTGCTGTTTCTGTTGTTATAGTCTTTGGCAACAACATATCCAACATAACACGTATTTTGTCAAACTGCTAGACGCCAGCTTTCCTTAACCACTCGAGGCGAATACTGAAAATGTATGTGATCTATGCAACCAGCATATCTTCCTTGTGATTGTGAATTGTATATCAGTACAGGATAAAATTTTCCACACATGCTGTTAGAAAAGATGATAAGTTATTGTGATAAAGTTTAGTTCGTCTGTACAAATATGAAGATGATTTGAGAGAGAGGAAGAAACTCTCATGAATGACTGTTGCTAAAATTCAATACTACTCACACATGCTTCTAGTATGGTTCTATATCGTAGTACTACTACTATTTTTTCACTCTTTTGTGTGTATTTTGTAATGTGTATATATAAAATAAGTGAAACGACTGGAGATTGTCCAGTGTCTGCATAGAGTTCTCTTTCGGGTGATAAATGAGTGTTGCCCGTCTGTTATCAGTCCCATGAAGATCTTCGTTTGCTCTCCCCTTTCAGCGACCCCAGCGAGCTTCGTTATGGTAGGGCGGTTGGTTATATGACGGGCATTAACGTTCTATCAACTGCTCCCATGGCGTACGCTCATCAGGCCAAAAGAGAGGGACTACAGATTTTTTTTTTTTTTTCACATTCAGTCAGTAGACGAAATGAATACTGGTGGTTCTCGTGTTTGAAGATAGCGGACGGATGTTGTTTTAAAGTTTCATGGACGGATATTGGGGAAATGAGAGGCTCTCTCATCGTGGTTGCAGCGAAATTATTCTGACTGCTATCATTGGAGACTATTGATAACGCAAAAGTTCGCATACGTTACAATCCCAATGCAAATAAAACCAGGGACAAATAAGTACCAACCGCATTTATGGACGAATGTGATAACAGTATCTCTTAATGCACTTTTTACCTTTTTGCTACAGTGGGAGTAGAATCTCTCTAAATGCTATTGGAGAAGAGCTTTTTTTTTTTTTTTAATCTGCTGGTTTTAAGCAACAGACTGACTTGCGTTGTGTGTTATAATCGCGGTTATAAATATTATTTTCATCATTGTATGTTACTGATAGGTTTCCTAGCTGCACTAGAATGCCGATTTTCGTGAGGAGAGTGAAGTCAAGCAGTGCAGGGTTTGATCTGAAGAAAAGTGGATGATCGTTCGTATTCACCAAGTGGTGTTGGTATTGCGACATTCACCCAGCGTCGTGAGGAAATTGGGGAGCCACTTGAAAGATAGAAATAGTGAACTCTGGTCTAGAAATCTAGAATTAACTGCGAGGGGAGCCGATGTGTGCCTCAAGCCGCTGGTATTCTCTGGCCTCTAGGGCTGTTACACCAGGAGTTTAGTAGATGTTTTAATGCAAAAGCTTCCCTCGATTAACCTCTTTGTCTCAGCGTAGTAATTTTCCGCTTATAAAACCTTCCATCATTTGTGTCTTCCGTATATTCCCTCTTCTTCCTTCCACCGTATTTCCCATGGAAGGAAAACGTCATGAATCTCATTTCAATGAATACAATCTCACTTCAGATATGTCTCAACCAGTTTGTATTGCTCTTTCCTGGTCTACTACCTGTGAAACTATGACGCACCTTTAATTGAATGATATATAGTCATTTAATCTTATCCCAATGCGTAACTTGTTCTCCAGTTTTCTCACGGTACTCACTTAACATGGAAAGTTGTACCAGAGCGGGAATCGAATCCAGGACAACTCTTGTTAAGCATTCAGATACGTGGCAGCATTAAAATTAAAATTAAATGAGATTGGAGTCATATTTTCGTACGCTTTTACTAAAAAAGTACGATGAAACTATGATATGAAGTATCCATCTATTCATTATTCGACATCTAAACATAATAGTACAGAAATACATTGCTTCCTCAATTTACTATAAGCAAAGACATTCAATGTATTTGAAATTGTTTAGGAAAATATAATTCGCGGACTAGCCAAAATGTGCAGCAATGATTTCTGCAATATGCCTGTAAGTATGCAACCATCATTCTTTTCTTGGCTTGAAGGTTATATATCCAGGAAGGACACAACTTTCTTACCTTGTTCTTTCTTCATTCCTCTTCAAGTGCGTACTTACAAAAGGTTACGTTGCATTTACATAACGATATATTTCTCTAATTATCCATAATAAATCAGCTTTAAGTATGAAATGCGAATTTCGCGAGTAGCGAGAAAGTAGCGCGAAGCGAAGAAATCAAGTGGGCGTAGATAGTGGTTAGCATTCTTGCTTCAAAATTGTTGATGGGTTTCCTCGAGGGCTTTCCCGTTTCCTCCCACATTCTCATTCTAATGCTTCTTCCGCCATCATTCTCTTGCCTTAATCATCCGTTCCCATTAGGCTAAAGGACATAATCGTGGGGCGTTAAACTAAAATATTTAATTGCTAAAAAATGAAGTTCCGGGCTTAAATCATGCAGCAAGCCATCCTGACTAAGCTTTTCTCAGGGTTTTCAGGTTCCACCAAGCTAATGACGAGATGGTACCTCTGTAAGTTGATGTGTGTTAAATAAAAGAACTATACGAAGAAAGAACTAGATAGAAGTTTGTAGTACCATGTCGACATTTGAGTAGCGACCTGCGGTGGCTCAGTGGTAGAGCGGTCACCTGTGCTGCGTAGAGTCCCTGGTTCGATCCCAGGCTTTTCTCGGAGTTCTCCCGTTTCCTCCCACTTTATTCATTCCACCATTGCATTTATTTTGCATTATCACCTTTAGTCCAGCCGGCATAACCGTGGGAGGTAAAACTGAAAGATTTTTTTTTTTTTTTTTTTTTTGCATTTGTGTGATAAGAAAGAGCGTCTTGTAACAGTTAAACAGTGTCAGCAATTGAATTTATGATATCCTTATTTGAAGTCTAACGGTTGATGAGTTTAGCAATTTTTTTTTTTTAAGGTAGCACCGTAATATTGTACCTCGTTGCTTTTATATTTCTTTACATGCAGTGCAACTGTTGTCATTCCGTAGGTAAAAACGTTGACTTTATAGTAAATAGGATTGGCAGTTTGTGTTGCTTATTCCCCCCTTAAGGTTAGCGGTTGGGCTACTTGTGTGCATTTCCTAAGTGCCATCCGGGCGAAGGGAAAAGAGAGGCCAAAGTGAGCCACGCTATTTTCCTCCCTAATGTATCGTTGTCTCTTTACGACTCAGAGGAGAGCGATTGCCCGCCGAAACTCTCTGACTTACTACTGGACGTCTCTGTTGTTTGTGTGGAAAATGGCCCTTTTCGGATGTCTATCTTCTTCTACTTTTATTCCTGTGACGTCATTGTTCCAGCCACTTGAGCTCTCTTCAGACCAAAACAGTGTCGACAACTGACAAGCAAAGTTAAAGAGTGAGAAGTATGAAGACAACTGGTGCACGATTTAAAGTTGTTGTTTGGTGTTTAATCAAATCCAGAGAATGATTTTGACAAGCACAAAAGTCCTCTTAACATTTTTTTTTCTCCCAGCAAGTCTCAAATAGACTGAGGTTTTCCCGTCGGTGTACTGATTAACGCGATGCCTTTACTGCACAGGGTCCCAGGTTGGATTCCCGGTATGGTGTAGGTCCACGTCTCATATAGCCTTGGTACTTTATAGGGATGCTGAACGTAAATCATCCAACCAAAATCTGAGATAGAGTCGGGGGCCGCAGTGGCTCAGTGAGAGCCTTTACCCCTAGTGCGTAGGGTCCCTGTTTCGATCATAGTAGACTTTGTGTTGGACAAACATCGTGTGCGCGGGTTTTCTCAGGTTCTTCCGTTTCCTCTCACTTTCTTCATTCCACCATTTCATTCATTTCTCATCGTCACCGTCTCCTTTAGCCTAGCCGGCGTAAACGTGAAACGTAATACTAAAAGATTTCATTTCATTTCAAAGATTTCTGAGCCACTCACATTAGCTCAACGGAAGGGTCCGTGGATCGATCTCGAACTATGAAAAGTTGCGATTAGTTGTTTAGCGTCCAGTGGCGGTCATAACGGTTCTGTAAACGCCACTGTGAAAGAGGTCCCCTCAAATAATGAAGCTTGATTTGGATATGGCTTCTATTTTAGTTGTATAGGAGGCTAGGGGACACGGACCGTTTTCGCCGCCACTGGATTTAACATTTTCTTTGTGCATCTGAGCTGTACCACAAGAACCTTCTGTACAAAGTAAGATCTGCATTATTATCTTGGTGGTATCACAGGTAAGGACTTCCTACATCGGGAATCAAACCCCGGGACCATGCAAAAAAGGATATCTCCTTAGCCACTTCGTCACAAAATATAAAATTATGGAAATATCGTCGTGGGTTTTCTTGGGAGTTTTCCCATTTTCTTCTTTACATTTTCTACAAAAATGTACTCACTTAGCGCTTTTCTCGGTATTAGCCTGAGGGTAGCACTGTTTCTTTTCGTGTGCCTGATCCCACTTCAATTATCAAGGGAAATGCATTAGTCTGTTCCGAGAAACTCTCAACCTTCCTCAAATATCGATTCATTTATGTAATCCATGCATATAAAGTACCACTTGACATATCCCGAGCATGTTGGAGAGGTGAAAACGGAATGTTGTAAATAGTGTATTGTGCATTCCTTGCAGTACCGTGCTCGGAATTAAAATAACTGGAGGTCATTAAATATTGCCGCTTTCCAATAGCATTACGTCTTAATACATAGAACAAGAACCAAGTATGGGATGGAAAGATATTACTAAAGCGCCTTAGTTTTCAGATACAGATTCATTTCACTCTAACAACTGAATGATCAGAAGTTGAGCTACACTGCGTAATTGGAACATTAAAACTGAGTATCATCTTGAAAATAGAGTATTATCTAAAATTTATAAGTAAATTTATTCTTATATTAGAATATTTGGTACTGCTACTACCATGTTTTAGGACTCCGATGTTTTAGGATTCATTTTTTTTTTCCTTGACGCAACACACGAATATAGGAATAGTATATTTTGAAGTACAAATGATTTTCAGCTTATTCCTTCACCCATTAGCTCAAGGAAGTTCCTGAAACGAATATTCGGACCCAAAACGAACGGGGACTGGCAGGGAACGGGGCGTTTACCAAACATTGTTAGGGTCATCAAATTTAGAAGGCTCAGGTGGGTAGGTCATGCAGCTAGAATAAAAGAAAGTGGGAAAGCTTTCAAAGTTTCAACTGGAAATCCAATCGGAAAACGACCATTAGGAAGACCTAGGCGCACATGGGAAGACAATATTAAGATGGATCTCGCAGAAATAGGAATACAAAGTAGAAACTGGATCCAGTTGTATAAGGACAGAAGTCAGTGGAGAGCTTTTGTGAACGCGGCATTGAACCTCTTGGCTCCATAGACCATAAAATTAGTTAGTTCCGTACTAGACCTGCATATGTTAGTAATTAATGTTTTGGCTTATCAATAAGGAGGTTCCAGTTTCGAATCCCGTGACCAGTCATTCTGACCTAGAATTTTTCCAAGGTCTTTTCTTCAGTTCTGCCAGCAGAATGCAAATATAAGCCTTATATTCTCTATTCATAAAAAGTCTCTCAGCGATATATCAGGATCGAACTCAGGACCACACAAACAGAAATCTTGCTCATCTAATCCAATCGGTTGCCTTTCACCCTTCAAATGTTTGCTCAGAAGTGCTTAGATTTAAGGAACCACTGTGGTTTGGTGATAGAGCGTTCACCTCTGGTGCATCGGGTTCTTGCTTCGAACCCAACTCGCGCCAAGTGAGTTTTGTGGTAGACAGAAATCGTGTGCGTTCGTTTCCACGCGGTTCTCCGTTTCCTTCCACTTTCTTCATTCCACCATTTTCATTCATTTCTCATCATCACTGTCTCCTCTAACCTAGCCGGCGTACCACGAGACGTAAAACAAAGATTTACTTAATTTCATTTTGCTTAGATTAAAAAAAAAAAAATGTACAGGCAGGTAGAGAAGTAATAATAATAATAATAATAATAATAATAATAATAATAATAATAATAAAGACGAAAAGTAATATTTTCTATGCGTAAACATGTAAAGAAAGAAGAAGAAATGAAAAAAAATATAAAATGAAAGCGAGGTTGAAAAATTAAAAGTGAGTTGAAAATATTGCAAAAGGTCGGGTCGCTTGCTGTTATCATCACGAAACGGGGAAGGAGAGAGATGGAGAAAAGGGGGGACAAAGAAACGATAAAAACGAAGAAAGAAAGAAACCCTGAAATTGTCATCCGAACATTTTCCATCTCATTCGCTTTCTTAACTCATTTTCTTCTACATCTTTTCTTTTCTACACTATCTCTTTCTTCTTTATTTTCCGTATCTTTTCCTCCTTCTCTTGTATCTCTTTTATCTTCTCTTCCTCCCTGTCTTGCTTTATTTCATTTTATTTTTTACTTATTTCGCCCTTAGTCTACGTAACGTCTTGTACCGCGTCTGACTTGGCCTATTCATCATTTCCAGATTTTTCTTGTTATTTTCGTTTTCTTCTCATTTCATTGTACCTTACTTTTTCTTCATTCCCCTTCCTCTTTCCTTTTCTTTCCTCTCTGTCTCTTATCTCTTCGTAATTTACGAGTCTCTTTTCATTGTCGCTGCTATTTCTGGAAGAATTCCCGTTCTAATGTTTCTTCTCGAGGATGGCCCTCCAAGGAGTAATATCAGGCTCCTAATAGCCTACCAAATAGCCTACGAAACACCTTTTTAATGAACTATTGTACCAGGAAATGGAAATGTGGAGGGTTCCACAGGGGCGGGCGGGGGGAGGAAGAGTAGATTCCAGTGTGGCAGGGGAGGGACGACGCTGTGTGGAGTCCAGGATATTTGCAATCAGGAATGAGGAGGAACGACTCCTCGGGAGGTGTTCCTCAGTAAGCGATCGCTATTACGTTTACTTTGACTTTTGGAACTTTCGTAGTGTTTTCTCTTCTCTTCTTTTTGTTCTGTCTTATTTGCGGGAGGAAGGAGGGAAGATAGAATAAATAGTTGTGATGAAAGTGGAGTTAAAAGAGGGAGTGATAGATAAAAAAAGGGCAAAGTGATGGAAAATTGTGCGTGAGAGAGAGAGTGTGTGTGTGTGTGTGAGTGAAACGCGTGCATCACACCGAAAGTGTCATCAATGCCTATTTTTTCATTACTGCTTAAAAAAGAGAAGAAAATCACCGCTCACTCGCACAAGTGAAGATTTTATGGCCTTCCTGTCACTGCAACGTAAACACATAATGGCCTTTCAAACCCTCCAATCGTTTCGAAGAATGCTATAGGGCGTGCTTCCATCAATATGTTTTAAAAAGATCTCTCCGCACACGCAAATGCATAACAGGGAGATCTATTGTTTTCTTTTCTTTTTTACTCATTTCGACCAGGTAACCACAACTGTCACTTTCTTGAACTCCTTTGGTGCAGGTGAGTGCAAGTGTTGCACACTTGAGGCCACTAATGAAATCGCTTATTTGAGCTCATTTAGACCAGAAGAGCCTGATTTTTTATTTATTTATTTATTTACTTCTCAAGCTTCAAGTAACTAATAAGGTTAATTTACACTGTAATTATTAATAATCAGCAATAAATGGAAATGATATGTAACGAAGTTGGCGGAGGTCTAAGGTTCCATACCAGTATCCAGATGAACCCTAGGAAATCTCGGTCAGGATGGCTGACCAACGTATTTTCACTCGGTTCTCAATAATTTGAACTACCGTTCACCATTTGGTCCTATTTTGATTAGGTGATTATTTACTGTCATTTCATGCTTTAATTTCCATCATGTAACAACCTCTACAGCGACGAGTCTACAAGATAAAAACTAAGGGGGAGGGGGCAGCCAGAACCCAGACTGCGATAGGAATATCGTGAGTTTAATACAAACTTTGAAAAATGTATAAATAATAACTTAAATTATTTTTGGCACTCAAAAAACCAGGGGGTCCTAGGCCCCCCGGCTCCGGGCTAAATCCGCCTCTGCAGTATTGTCCTCTGACATCACTTCGACCAGATAATCGCAGCTGCTGCGTATTTTCTCCCACTTTGGCAAGACGATCATAAATATTTCTCACTTTGACGAAGTGTCGCATACCATAACTAGGTGTCTGCAGCTGTTAATTATTTGATTTTACTTTCACTATATACTCCCGAGTATCCGGCTTGCGACTATCCGGCCTAGTTTTCTTTTGTAGTTATTAAAGGAGGAAAGCAAGGTGTTGCATTGGCAACATTGCCAAGGCATTGGAAGCGGGCGTCTGCTCCTACGTGCCGCGTGCAAAATACAAGTTGTAACAGGAAAAGAGCAGCGTTTTGCTCCTTGTTCTTTGTTTCGTCAGTGTGTAACGGACCTCAATACAGTACGCTTGCCGCTGTTCCTAATTATAGCAGTACAGTACTGTATTCGTAAATTGTTCTTGGGGTATGCATAATGAGTTCATAGACCTCCATTCTATCCAATGTTTGTGTTATCCGGCCTGTCCTTCTGTCATATTAGGCCGGGTACTCGGAGTCTACTGTAATAGCAATTTTTTAAAATTTGCTTGAACTCATTTACGAAATAATGTGCGATCCGCTATTAATCTGTCATTATCTTTAAGCATCTTTCAGGTCTTCCATATCCGATGGGTACAGTTGGTCGAAAAAGTCGGCCTGCCATGCCGGGATGGTACGTAACATGCAGGTCCTAGCCCGCTCCCTTCCCTTTCCTCGGATAGTGTGATCGCCGAGGGACGTCATCCCTATTACGTGACGGGCTAACATCGCCATAGATGACGAAATCCCAAAATCTAATTCCTAATCCTAAGACTTCAATAGAGAATACTATAGTCTAGTGGTTAGAGCATTGGACTCACGTCCGCGTCGTCCTGGGTTCAATTCCTGACCGGTACTTTCTAATTTGCGTCGTGAGGCAAACTGGGGAGTCTCTTGAATAACGACTAGGACTAGAAAGCCCTTGACACGTCTGTTAGAGCGAGATAAGGCGATGCAAGGTGCTGATCACATGTTCGTTGCTAGGTTGGACATAGTTCAGCTAGTCGCTAACAGATGGCGTTGGAGAGGCTCAGACGCACAGAAGGGGCTGTTACGCATAGTGATTAGTTAAGTATTTCAATATTACTTACAACCACGAATTTGGCATCATTCAGTGTAGTTTTCACAGCTTGTAGTCACAATTACATTATCCGATAGTCTCTTTAGAAAGATTTGTATTCCAATACGAAAAATTTTAGTTGTTGCTCTAAATAAATAAATAATAAAAACATTCGCTTACAAACGTGAAATATAACTTACATCAGGGATAGAAAATTAGCATATTTGTTTATTTACATAAAGTTTCGATATTCGAAATACGATTTGTAAGATAACTTTTAGACATGATTCACAGAAGAAAGTTTTTTTTTTTTTTTTTTTTTTTTTTTTTTTTTTTTTTTAGAGTAATAACTTTTCTCAAAAACTGAGAAAAATAATGTGCCGAGCGGGTTTTAAGAACATGATTTTTGCTTCATCCTATTTATAATACAAAAAGTCGTAGTCTATGGTAAGGTTAGTATACAACCCTTAAAACATTTAAGGGTTGTCTGGTTGCATAATCGTCCAGGCGAAAATATCTAGATATGCTCAATCCTCATCTAAAAATGGAAGTGACTCTGTTTGTGACTTGATAACTCTTGAACCACCCGACAACTCTCGATCAAATTTTCAACATAGATGAGGTTCGGGCCTGGGATGGCTTTTATCATTTCACTTTGACGGTGGAACGTAGGAGAGGGGGAGGATATATAAAAATAAGCTATATTAGTGCCGGATCCATTGCTTTCGGGGTCGCTAAGATGAACAGTGACACTTTCGATGACGTTTAAATCCAAATTCAGGCTTGCAACTTGGCGGAGAGGAAGATACAAAAAAAAATAATAATAATCGAAAATGACCGATATTTGTGCCGAATTTATAATTTTCGGGTTCGCTAATTTGCAATAGTTCACACTGTCATACTAATAGTTGTCACTAACTGTGCTACCTCTTACCTGAACCAACAGATGTCGCTGGCGTGCAGGCAATTCGCAAACGGGCCGAAGTCTTAGAGAACAACTAGTAATATTAGTAATAATATATTATATGCTATTATTATTGCTATTATTATTATTTATTCATTGATCGGAATGAAACATTAAGAAAAAGAGTTTTGAGTTTTCGTGAAATTTGTATTATTTTTTCTTGCGAATTACAAATTTTAAAATTAACTCTTTTAATGTTTATTTTGTGTCTATTTATTTACTTATTGCTGAAAAACCTTTTCTTGTGTGTGTAGATAGTTACTTGTGTACAACCTCCATTTCCATCCCCTTTGCAAGACACAATTCTCTCTCTCTCTTTCTTGCACTTTTATTTATTTTCTCCTTCGTACATTTCATTCTCTTCTCTTTTGAACCGTGAGGCAGTGGCGAAGGGTGAATGTTAGGCGGGGGGAAGGAGTAGCTGTTGACCCGGCGCCCTGCGCCTTGACAAATCACCACAGCAGTCGGACTACTATCTTTCTCTCCTTTTTTCTTAATGCTTTTCTTTTTGTTTCCTCTTTTATTTTTCTTTCCTTCTTTTGGCAGTGAAGAAAGAGAGAAACAGAGGAGGTGGGAGAATTTTCTAGAGGGAAGAAAGGAGTGCCTAATTTGCCGGAATGCTATGGCGGCTGCAACGAAATGTGTTTTTTCCCCTGAAAGACTTCTCTTGGTCGTTCGTTCCAATACACGCAGACAGAAATCTTTCTCCGTTTCACTCAAGAAACACAATTTTCAGCTCAAAATTTGTACGAGAGAGACAAAGTAAAAGATGCACTTCTCTTCAGGAGAAAAAAAAATGAACTCTGTTACACTAGTTTTAGATACACCCATGTAAAATGATTATCGTATTACCGTAAATTTTAATTGCCAGAATACCACAGTAAAATTTACGGTATTTTAAATTAAATAGCAAGGATTTTCTTTTTTATATATCAACTGTAATACTCACTACTATATGTTACACGGTATCAGCAACCGATCGAGAACTCTCCAGGAGGGAAGGTTTATATATCTTGTTATGCCGTATGGTACAACGTTCATTTCAAAATAACAATTTCCATATTTAGTTTGTATTAGCGAAACACATTATATATATATATATATATATATATATATATATATATATATATATATATATATATATATATATATATATAGGGTGTTTCAAAAGTCCCTTACCACCCCTTTTAAAATCCGTACGGATGTATTTATATTGAACTCGGTGTAGGAAATATACAATAGGGCTAGGGGTACATCTATTAAAAGTTTTGTGGACTGCCACCATCTTGAATTTAAATTGTTTATTTCAAACAATAGGTGGGGCATGTTATATATGACCTTAGGCTACAGATTTCATGTATCTTTATTTGGTGAGAAGTTATGAACAACGACAATTGATGTTTACCTGTTACACAATGTGCTCCACATGTGCTCAGCATGTAACACAGGGTGATGTTGTGGATGACGCTGGTTGAAATCGGCTGCTACTGCACAGACACGTCTCTCACGTCACAGTTTGACGATCTGGATGCATTCCTCAGTTGTTATCGGCATAGTTCATCACCTGCAAAAAGCGGAATAATCACCAAATAAAGAGGAATAACTTCTCGCCAAGTTCAATATAAATAAATCCGTATGGACTTTAAAAGGGTAATAAAGGACTTCTGAAACACTTTATATATATAATATCACTCATTGGTGCTCTTGTGGCTAGCGCATGTCTTCGTTCACGTGTCCGAGATTCGATTCCTGGTGGAAACGTATGGAACACATTGCAGTGTTTCCATTGTAACCTTGTTGCTGATGAGAAACGTAAACATAAGCCAATTAATCAATCAATCAAAGCTTAAATCCAATGACGGCTGGTACCAAGCATAAGTTGTAAAACATAAAGGCTTATTCTCTTACAAAATTGTCTTAACTTTGCATTCATAGTCACCGAACACCTGATATTTACAGTACTTCTACTTATACATATGTGTACAATGTTTATTAGTTTTCTTAACACATGCATTATCCATCCATCTATTTGTCTCTCGCTTGCAATATAAGACAACTGTGTTCAATTTTCCCTACAAGATATTTATTGCAATCTCTTAATGTAACTGTCCACACTGAATATTTTCTACAGGTACACACTGATTGAGTAATGGAGCGCTTATTTTTGGTGCAAGGTGTTTTCTGATTCAATCTCTAATCATGTGAGATTGTGTGGACTATATTTATTTATGGGTTGTAGGGTTGCATACGAGATAGGAGTTTAGGCTTTCTCATTTACTAACGATGTCTTGAAAGTGATGTGTCGAAAGCTGTAACTGTTTCTATTGGAAGACCTCTGTCTCGTCTCCTGTCCAAAGGTGTAACTGTTTCTGTTGGAAGATCTGTGTCTCGTCTCCGCCTCGAAAGCTGTAACTGTTTCTATTGGAAGAGCTCTGTCTCGTCTCCGTGTCCAAAGGTGTAGCTGTTTCTGTTGGAAGACCTCTGTCTCGTCTCCGCGTCGAAAGCTCTAACTTTCTATTGGAAGACCTCTATCTCGTCTCCGCGTCGAAAGCTCTAACTTCCTATTGAAAGAGCTCTGTCTCGTCTCCGTGTCCAAAGGTGTAACGGTTTCTGTTGGAAGATCTCTGTCTCGTCTCCGCGTCGAAAGCTGTAACTGTTTCTATTGGAAGAGCTCTGTCTCCTCTCCGTGTCCAAAGGTCTAGCTGTTTCTGTTGGAAGATCTCTGTCTCGTCTCCGCGTCGAAAGCTCTAACTTTCTATTGGAAGAGCTCTGTCTCGTCTCCGTGTCCAAAGGTGTAACTGTTACTATTGGAAGACCTCTGTCTTCTCTTCGCGTCGAAAGCTGTAACTGTTTCTATTGGAAGAGCTCTGTCTCGTCTCCGTGTCCAAAGGTCTAGCTGTTTCTGTTGGAAGAGCTCTGTCTCGTCTCCGCGTCGAAAGCTGTAACTGTTTCTGTTGGAGGGCCTCTGTCTCATCTGCATGTCTAAAGGTGTAACGGTTTCTATTTGAAGAGCTCTGTTTCATCTCGAGGGCAGCTCTAGTGTTTTTCCGATGTTCTCTTGTTTTCTTCTATATTCTCGTCTATATTTTTTTTTTTTTTAATAGTCATTCACTGGCATTTAGTAACTTCTCGCTCGGCTTGCTGTACATAGGCGTTGCACGTTAAAGCTAGTAAGCCAATGCTCTCTATTCGATATTGTGTACTTTACATACATGTAAAAGATGTATCAGGCAGCATTATATTAGGTTTTATGCGCAGATGCTTTAAAATTATTCTTTGAATTACCATACCTTTATCTATACGGATTGATAATCCAAAAATGTGCTCTCTCTCTCTTTGTACACGTTCTACTAATATTTTCCACAAATTCTTCGAATAGTAGGATCTTTTCTGTTGCAACGAAGAAGAGGGAAATTTCGGGACAGACGGGAAAAATGTAATATATTTATATTTTAAAAAATACAACCAGTACAGCCTTTCGTTTCTTCAAGGGTCTCTAGAACTAGAACCCAACGCCCCTATTCTATTTCTTTCTAGCATTTTTCTTCTTTCTACCCAGTTTTCTACGTCGACGGAAGAAGAAGAAGAAGAGAACGAAAAACAAGAAAAGAAAAAGCTTCTCCGGATTTATCAATTTCTTTCGAGACGGAAAATAACCCGCCACAATGTCTTTTCTCCCTCCTGGTTTCCTGTGCTTGGTTCTTGTAGTGGGAGCGTTCCTTATTTTACGGTGCTCTGGGAAGGAAAGCGAGCTAAGGATTCCAACAGAAGCCTTTCTCCCGAGGGAGAATTCATAGGGTTCACGAGAATATCCAGCCTTTCTTGTCAGCCATCATTTCAAAATAATAATAATAATAATAATAATAATAATAATAATAATAATAATAATAATAATAATAATAATAATAATAATAATAATAATAATAATAATAATAATAATAATGTAATTTTGGGAGTCATCCTCATTTAACTATAAAACACGGTGATATGTTAGTGAGCTGAACAGTTAAATCAATATGTTATATATTTAAAGGGAAGGACGTTTGGAGTTCGATTCCCAGTGAGAGGACATCGAACGAACTGTAGTGGTTCAAATTTCACTTTAAACTGGAGATCTCATTCAATATAATCTTTGCTGCCAACAACGAATGCAAATACCTATCAATCTTCAAATAAAGAAGACTTACATTACAAAATGTTTAACATTGTGTGGTTGACCATAGCAGAAAGACAATCTTATTAAATTCGTAGCTTAATCTGTCATTCAATGAAACAAAATAAAAATATTCAAAATATGTGTGTCTGAAAATGAAGCATACATAGCTATTTCTATTGACCAAGTAAAGGTCATACGGAGCACACTCGACACTAGATGTAATCTAACTCGACACCGAATTTCACACTCGATACTCTATGATATCCCGGTTTGCTTCCCCATTCTCATTAAAATAAACACAGAGTCCAACAGAATCCAACTTGACGATTGGGAAAAGCGATTGGGAAGCAGATAAAATCATTGATTGGGGAAAGAAAGTTGTGACAGACAGACAAAATCATTAATTGTGAAATGCAGTGGTGACAGACACAATATCATTGATTGCAGAGGCAGTGGTGACAGGCAGACAAAATCATTGGTCGGGAAGGCAGTGGTGGAATCATTGATTGGGAAGGCAGTTGTGGCAGGCAGACAAAATTATTTCCTGGGAGAGGAAGTTGTGACAGACAGACAAAATCATTAATTGTGAAATGCAGTGGTGATAGACACAAAATCATTGATTGGAAATAGCCCGATTGGCGACAAAATCATTAATTGTGAAAAGCAGTGGTGACAGGCACAAAATCATTGATTGCAAAGGCAGTGGTGACAGGCAGACAAAATCATTGGTCGGGAAGGCAGCGGTGGAATCATTGATTGGGAAGGCAGTTGTGACAGGCAGGCAGAATCATTAATTTGGACCGTTCGTGAATCCATGATCACCCTTACACTACTGACATTTCTCTACAGGTTCCTTCTGCCTCGCTCTCTCACCTCTGAATGTTTCCGTCTTGCTGGTCTGAGTGGAAAGACGTTCTGTGACGTCATACTGCGTTCAATTGATAATGACCGATTCAAGCAATAACTATTTGTGTAAAGAGAGGATGGAATTCGAGTGAAGAAAGTAGTTATTAATGACTGTGTTCCCTCCTTCATTCGCAGACACCGGATATGGTTTATTTAACTCTGCCTATTATGCCTGTTAAGAATTATTATTATTTTTTTTTCTTTCGTTTTGGCTGTGATCTGTAGAAAGATTTCTTAATTATGGCTTTTCGGCGGCAGAAAACAAAAACGAGGAAAAAAAGTCTGTGACAGCGGGAAATCCTTTTGTAGTACAATCAAGTGAGAAAAAAAAAGAAAGCGAATGATTCGTAATTACTCTGTGGGTGTCAATTTAACCAACTCTTCCAGACAACTAGAGAATAACCCAACAAAAAGAAATTCCATTGACACGCATTCAATTCATGGCTTCATAAACTTAGCAGTAGGTGGGTTGAGAGCAAAGGGAACTTCGAGCTTTAAAAAGACGAGCTATATACATCTTTTTATAGCCCTTATGCTTAAATTTGTTTTTCTTTTTGCTTATTAGCGCTTTAAACAGAAGAAAAATAGAAACACGTACAGAACTTTCTTTGTGCTTTTTTTTTAAAAGGTTAAAGTGTGAAATCAGTGAGAGAACCGGTAATCAGGGCCGGAATAAGGGGGAATTAGAGGGACTATAGCTCCGGGCCTCCAGGTGGACACTCTTATCAAAATCTCAACTGACTATCTAAACAGAATTATCAGGTACAGTCATCATCATAAAATAAAATATGACCAAAAATTAAAAACATATTCACATACCTTTCCTACTGTACTTTCACAGAAATGTATTAGATGAAGTCAGCAGGGGCCACATATTCTTTCTAGCCCCCTTGGCCTCCAGATGGGTTAATCCAGCCCTGCCGGTAACCTTAAGTCAAATTTATATTTTACATCTACGCCACTATTCTCAGCATACTTCCTTACACTTCTTCCATATCCATCTACTATATGTTAAAAAAAAGTCTCTATTTTGTTTCTTCATGGTCCAAACTTTATGCAACCCAGAAGAAAATTAGGAATAGTGGATTGCGTAAAGTCTCAGGGGTATATTCAATTATCCATCTTCATACACCATTTATTAAATCTCTCTCTTGTTTACCTGCGGTCAAAGTGTTATGCAATCGGAAACACAGTTATGAATAGTGGGTTGTATAAACTTCCAGGTGTATATTCAATTAGCAATATTTATATGCTGTTTGTCCTGATGTTATGCAACCCGAAATAAAATTATGTATAACAGGTTGTATAAGTCTCAGGCGTACATTATTGAATGATTTAAGTGTATTTACGTCAGCAATCAGGTTCTGTAGAACAAGACTGCTGTGATCTGAAGTTCTGTAATGCGTTCGATGCTCTCCCATGGGAATCGAGCCCGGGACCTCATGCGCTAAAGAAAGATACTCCTTCTAGCTGTAACACTAGAAAGTAGGGCGCTTAAGTGTATATTTCGAGTCTCGATATCCATGTTCATTTTGAATTATTAGCTCAAATCGAGAATTCCTCCCCTGAACTGTCTAACTAAACACTGTTTTTTCTCCCGTGCAATGCATGGTTTCAAATAGTGTAATTTTGTTGTATTATAGGTTTTTGGTTCATTATTAAGAATTATTGAAACTTATAATTGAAAAGAATGCAAGGGAACTTGTACGATTCGACTCAGGATGCATTTATGTGGCAGTTTGTTTGTCGGTTATACGATAACTTTCCTGAAAATGTTTGATTTTAATGAAACTTCCCCATACATAGAATATTGACAGCTTCAGTTACCAGCCTAGATACTGCATTCATAAAATGTAAGCTCTCTTACGCGTTATTTTCTGTACTGTCTTAGTGGACTTTATTAAGATGGCACAGTGGCTCAATGATAGAGTGTTTACCTCTGGTGCATGAAGTCCCTGGTTCAATCCCCGACCAAGTAAGTTTGTGTTAGACAACATCAAGTCCATGGGTTTTCTCGGGGTACTCCCGATTCCTCCCACTTTCTCATTCCATTAATTCTTCCATTAGTCATTCACTTGCCTTAATCATCGTCTCCCTTAGCCTAAGGAGCATAATCGTGGGATGTTAAACTGAAAGATTTCATTTCATGTTTGGACTTCATTAACTCTTGAGTTAGCCAGGTTAGTTTTGATTATTACAAAATTGTTATACTCGTTCGCCCCCTAATTACACCTGTCTCCGCTCCTAATTCTAGATTTTCCTCGTGGCTATATGGTTACTGTATGTGTCTTCGGTGCAGAGGACCCGGGTTCGATTTCCAATAGCCCCCCTATTGCTCAAATTCCGCGTTAAATCCAAACTTCACGTCTCATGTAACCCATGTACTTAAAAGCGACGTTAACAAATCGCTCTTGCTTTGATTTTAAGATCCCGTTTCTAAATATCGTTGCTGTACAGTCTCAGAGTCTTTTTCTTTGTTAAATGTTAAGAATGTCTTTTTTAATTAAAAAGAAAAACAAAAGAAGCCGTTAATAGCGTAATTACATTCTTTCTCTTAAACGCTTATGTTTGGCTTTTGAAGTGTGTTGGGAAGGAGTGTTTAAAGTTTTGTGTGTCTCTCGTTAGACGAAAGGGTGGCAATCCTCTTAGCGAAGGGGTTGATTGTAGAGGGGAAGGGAAGGTGTATATGAGGAGAGCGTGTGAGCGGAAAAAGCTCATCTAGATTCTCGGATGTTTTGTCCCTTGGAACACGAGCTCTCGCCGTCTTTAATGAGAAGATCCTATCTCTGTGCTACGCTGCTCAAACTCTCAGATTCAAATCCCACAGGAGTAGTGATTCTTCCCTTCATCAACACATTTTGTGTTTAGTTTTTGCTTGTTAATTTTACTTAACCGGCCTCTCTTTCTGTTCTTTCAGATCCCATCTAAAGTAGAGTTAATTACAGTATTTGAAGCGTTGGAAATCCTGTTCAAAACGTCTTTCAAAAGGTGTTGGATATTTACTGCTTCACTTATGATTATGCTAATGGAAAAGCATGGAAATAACTAATGGAAAAAATTTATATTAGCGCATGTGGTTCCAAGTTCGATTCTTGATGGGTCATGGAATTCTCAGCGCTAACGATTGGAAGCTATTTGAATTAGGAAGTAATCGGATCCTGAAAGCCAAAAAATAACGGCATGTGTTGAATACGCATCAACCAATTAGTTGATCAAAGCTGTTCGTCGAACTGGTAGGTTTAGCGTGAGCACCCGAAGGGGAGGACAGGGTGGGTACACGTAATATAGCAAACCAAGTATATTAAATACCAGAAATGCCAGACGTAATATAACAACCATGGAGGTCCCCCCCAGAAAGTTTTCTTCGGGCGCCCCTGATGTTTAATCACACAATCACCGAGTGGTTTGCATGCATACCTCGAAATTAAAAGGTCCCTATATCAATTCTCCATGAACCGAACGCACTGTCGTATTTCCACAAATGTTTTTGGTATCGCAGGCAATTTGTTTCTACGAAAGCAAAAGCGAGGATTTTATCACTTCGGGGATTATGAATCAAGACATTTAGACCTCAGAGTATTTACAAAAACAAATTTTTGCCTTTTATTAGGAAACAATAATATCAAAACTATTTTCTGACCCGCTCTGACGAGTCCATATTACAATGGTATGAAGACAATCATATGAACGTTGTGCTCGAAGATGCCAATACATGAAACTGTCCTGAACTTCACCCTATTAAAAAATATTGAGCATCCATGAAGGGAAACTTGAAAGAAGACAACTTGGCAACAAACTCATTATACGTACTTTGGCAAGTAATGTTTGCTACTTGCACGGAAGATATGCTTCGTAATATAAGTACGAAACATTTTAGTGAATAAATACGGCATTCTGTTTTGCTCTATGTTTTTATTCGTTACTTTTTTTTTCTGAAACACACTTTATTCGATATACGTACATGCGGTATGAGTTACATAAAAGATATTAAATAACGATAAATAGCAACAGGATTCCAGCAAGTTGGACAAAACTCATATATTAAAAGGCCAGGAATTCGTTTTAGGGAGTGAGTAGAAAAGCATAAAAAAATATGTAGGCTATGGAATTCAAACTAAGGACTCTTTGATCAAAGATATACCGAATATTGATGGGTTATAGTAAGTGAACATTTGGATAATACCTTAAATATTCGTCCAGATCATTTTATTTCCTAATACGTGTGGAAGGCTCTTTGTATGAAGAACATTTTAATATTAAGTCTATTTAGTACACAATAATCAGCTAAACTCGGTGGTTATTTACATAAGTTACTTGTACTTGATACTTCCTAGTAAGACTATTATCACTACTAATACCCAATAAATTAAAACTTAAGGTTGTTTAGAATATTGAAACAAGGATCAAATATAAGGACATAGATAAAATCTAAGAACAAGGGTGAATTGAGAACAGGGATGAAATGTAAGCATAATACAAGAACGAGGATGAAATGTAAGGATAAAATGTAATAATAAGGATAAAATGTAAGAACAAGCTTGAAATGTGAGGATAAAATGTAAGAACAAGGATGGAATGTAATAACAAGGAAAAAATGCAAGAACGAGGGTAAAGTGTAAGAATAAGGATAAAGTGTATGTGAGAAGAAGGATGAAATGTAAGACCAATATAAGAACAAGGATAAAATGTAAGAACAGGGATAAAACTTTTAAATGGGGCTGCTTAATTGCCTAAAAAAGTTTCTTTTAGTTATTTTAAAAAGTAGCAATACTCTCTCTCTCTGTCATATATATATATTACTTACTTTCGAAAGGATAAATGTTTCAAGCAGTATTCTTGATTACTTTAGAAAGGGAACTAAGCACTTCAGATTGTTGTTTATTATTTTCAGTTTCGGTCTACACTATACGCTAGTAATTTTCCATTATATATTATAAACAGCTTTCTTCTCACATTAAATGCTTGTATAACTTCATTCTTAATTCATTTTAACCAGGAATACAGGGTGTTTCAAGATTAACAAAGGTATTAAAATCTCGTTAAAAGCATGCAAGTTGTGTCTCATGTGTGTTGTTCACGTCCTCTACTGTTCTGTGACAGATCATCTTTCCATTGGAGGCAGAGGGAAGACCAAACAAAGAGCCGTACCAACTGTGCAGTAAAATCATTAAGAAAACTCGTTTGTGAAATAACTATTCAGTGGCGTTGCAACAGGGTTCTCATCACTTGATTAAATTAGAATTGACCGCTCTCCCTCTTTACTCCACACACACACGCGCATAGCAAATCACTAATGAATGTCTGTGTTGATGTATCCGTGTTTATGTCTCTGTGTCAGGGAGCTGATCTACTCAAAGAACACTTACAAATATGAGAGCAATTGTCTGTAATTTCTGTTCTATCGCTGTCGGTGGTGGCTGCCGTGAGCGAGTGTTTGCCCCTGGAGGAATGCAACTGAGCACTACATAAGTGTGTTGTGTGCGGTAGGCGGTACAGGAAAAAGAAAACACGACCGACGGACGATGAGGATGGGAGTCAGTCGTAAGTAGATGAAGAAGCGACAGAAGGAGGGACGCAAGGGCAAGGAGGGGGAGGGGACAGGATAGTAGAGTGAGACAAGAACACACACACACACACGGAATGGTAATCACAAAATAAATTTTCTACTTGCATTCCCAATGATTTCCTTAGAGACTAAAATTGAAATTGTGGAGCAAATGTTTCTTTTCAATTTACTCAGAAGTTCTGGGCGATCCCACAAGACCTTGCCTTGCCTTGGACGGCATCGCAATTCCCATTCCACTATTCGACACACACACACACACATATATATATATATATATATATATATATATATATATATATATATATATATATATTGTGTGCGTGTGTGTGTGTGTCTGTAGTCTTTAAAATGCTCTTCTTTTCATTTTCTCTAAATACTTTGGTGTGTGTATTATATATATACACCGTATATGTAATATACTATCCGTAACACCATATGTATGCGGAGTGAATACACACGCCAAAATGTTTAAGGAAAATGAAAAAACCCCTGTCTCACGCTATATATATATATATATATATATATATATATATATATATATATATTGTTCAGCACCGAGGCTATATGATACTTGGACATATTGTTTAAGATGGAATTCGAACCACCGTAACGTGTTCAAACTTTTCAAACCTCCCCCACTGGAAATGAAACCCAATTTAATTTAAAATTACTGTTACCCAAATAATAGTAACATGTAAGTAGTAAAAAATGTTTATTGAACATTAAAAGACGTTTAGCATATAATGAAATATTCAATGTAAAATATTTATAAATGCCACTCATTCTAGCTTTGGAACTTCTTTTATAAAATAACAGACAAATTCTGACCAAAGCATATTTAACTAATAAATAATAGCGTTACAGTTTCGGCAAATTAACTTTGCCTTCATCAGACACATTATCTAATGTGTCTGATGAAGGCAAAGTTAATTTGCCGAAACTGTAACGCTATTATTTATTAGTTAATATATGCTTTGGTCAGAATTTGTCTGTTATTTTATAAAATATTTATCCTTTGCCCGTAGTTATCAACCCACAAATAGATAGATCAATATCCTCTTTCAAAATATCCCCTTCATCTATACTGTGTTTGATACCTGACAGTCTTTGCACTGAATTATTGTGATATCATTTAACCATCGACCAGCAAATATAAGGTTAGAGTGTTGAAAGTTTTTTGTTTTTTAAGAAAAATATTTGGATTTTTTTTTAAATGTTGAAACCGACGTCATTTTCTTGTTCGAATATCCCGTGTCGTACAAAGAGCGTGTTGGGTCGTACCTGTCTCGTGTCACCCCGCGCCGTCAGTGTTATGTAGTCAGTCGCTTTCCCCCTTTCGTTTTGACGTAGTCGTCGTAGCAGCGGTAGTAGTAGTAGTAATTATATCCGAGCGAATTAGCCATTATCCATTATCTTTCTTACCATTAGTCTAATTGCTGGTCGGGTTTTATGAAAGGAGTGAACACGAGCGCCGAAGATAAAGGATACAGCTATAAAGGGAACGCTTCACAATTGCTCGGAATTCATTTTGCTATTATATTACCGTCTTAAGAAGAGAAGGGACTTCATAATCTCTCCATGCACTGCGGCGTGCCTATCTAGCAGGATATTTGTTTCGATTTTAGTTTACACAATAATAATGCATTGAAAATTACGTATGGGACGATTTTCTTGGGAGACAATTTATAGTTTGAGTGGGTGGATTAGGTTTGAAGGATTGTGCCGGGGTGAGGAATAGAGGCGCTTGGTAGGAAGTCAGTCTATTCGAGGGGAAAGAAGAGAACAACTTCTAGCTAATAGAAGAATTCTAAATTGAATACTCTTGTAATCCGCTTATATTTTAAATTAGTGTTTGGAAATTCACTTGCTCAGAGCTCATATGTACCCTATTTTCTTCTTTCTCTAAAACACTCACACACACACATGGTAGAATTGTGCTGCCATATTACCCATCTAGACAAATTGGGGATATCTGAAGGGGAACGATGACTTTCTAATTTACAGAGAAGAGAGATGGAGCTTATCAGAATCCCTCAGAACCTATAGTTTGGGGAAACACAAATATCTTCTCTTGCTCCTAATTTTTAAGAGGAAATATGAAAACTTGTTTCTCTACGCTTTATTATCTCGGAGATATTACGGATAGGCTCCTGCTTCTTCCTTTGGGAGTACATTTTCAACGTTTTGCTTTTATTCTGGATGGTAAATGACTTTGTGTGAATATATTTATCGCTCGGCTGGTAAATATCTTGGATGATGTTTCATTATGTCTGGATTATTTTACGTAAATGGTGACCGTTTTTTGCTTATTTTACAGGAGATCTGGTTTCGATTACCAATGAGAGCTTATGTAGTTCTGAACAATGAGCCAATTAGTCAATATCTCATTACAGAGCCAAGACGTGAAATAGTAATGATTCGATCAAATCAAGTTTGGTATCCAATCAATTTCTGTAGCGGTAGAACATCTCTTCACATATATTTTGCAAGACTTGAAAATTCAATCATTAAAAAAATACTACATAGGAGCGAGGAATGTGTCATATATAAGTTATCAGCATACTTCTCTAAAGGTCACGATGAATGTGTCATATATAATTTATCAGTATATTTTTCTGAAGGTCACGATGAATGTGTCATACAATTTATCAGCATACTTCTCGTAAGGTCACGATGAATGTATCATATAATTTATCAGCATACTTCCCTGAAGGTCAAAGCTCTACTTAATGAAAGTCTATGACCAACCATATGGCGTGCATTCAATGAGATTTGAATTTGTGTTTTGAGTCCCTGTACAACACCGAGTTTATGAAGGACGGACACTATTATTAACATGGGCTCTGAACTGCGACCAGTACTTCAATCTGGTGCACCTTACGGTATAGGTCGTTTCCCACCACACTATCTCGCCTACAAGAGAGCTGATAATAGATCATTGCTGTGGTTCTCAACGTGGGCGTTAGCGCCCCCCCAAAGTTGAAGGACGATAGACTATTTAGAGGCCATTTGATATTTCATGACCTGTTGGACTTTTCTATTATTATTAGACGAAAACATTATGCATTTTACAAATTATGAAAGGCTTAGAATTTCTTTTACAAATACTACTACTACTACTACTAGCTTATTATTATTATTATTATTATTATTATTATTATTATTATTATTATTATTATTATTATTATTATTATTATTATTTTCCAATTAGCAGCTAAAGATTTAATGATTCTGAGATGTAGGAAAAGGCCAGTTAAGTTTCCTGTTTTCAACTGCTTCGTCCAAGTCTTACGTTCATCTCTGTGCATGAGGGGATTGGGTTAAGGTTATGGAGTGGCACTCAGGTCAATCGCATTCATCCAAAGGGTATGGTAGACTCGAAAAGGTTGAGAACCATTGGATTATTATAGTTATCGATTCAGCGCAATTCTTTATGGGTTTCTGAATACATTGTAATTTATATTGTGTACTTCTTGGGTCCTTGGTTCGATCCCAGCTCGCGCCAAGTAAGCTTTGTGGTTGACAAACGCCGTGTGCGTTGGTTTCCCTCTGGTTCTCCTGTTTGTTCCCACTTTCTTCTTTCCACCACTTCATTCATTCTCATCATCATCGTCTCCTTTGGCATAACCTTCATTACCGTGGGAAAGATTTTTAAGGACCTTAATACTTTGGATGTCATTTTTCTTTTTCTTTGAAAGTAACAGTCCTATTAAAATCGTAATCTTAAAGCATGCTCTAGCCAAAACGTACTACTTGTTCCAATAATAACAGAAATCAACAAGAGAGTAAGGCTGACCGTACATTGACAAGAGGGTAGGGTAACTGAGGAAAGTGCACAACTGTGAGCAATGCAATAAAGCCTCGTACCGCATATCCACTCAAACAGTACTAGACACGGGTTTCTTCAGCGTTGTGAAGTCAATTCCCTCACGCCTTCCTGCCCCCTGTACCTCGGCTTGGCTGTCCTAACCTATAAGTCAATGGATGGCCGACCTAATCATCAAAATAAAACGACAACCAACATCTTAGCACGTGGACTATTTCTTGAACTCTCTGCCTTTGAATATTTGTACCCTCCAACACCACTGAAACAGCCGAAGCAGAGACAACATTACGAGACATTCTCTTATCAGTCGAGAACAATATTGTTTTGAGGAAAAAGTGAATTCTTGCTAAACATAATTGGAAACTATAGATGCGTTCTAATTGAAAATTCCTAGACAAGGTTTGGATATTATTTCGTTCTTCCGTTTCTCAAAGAAAGAACAAACTCTGATGAAGTTGACAAGGAGTAGAAACGTTGGAATTGTTTATAGATTTTTTTTAAAAAAAAGAAGATAACTAGCTGTCTGTGACGCATTTCTCTTCTCCTCTTTCGGTATATATATTTTTTTCTCTATTTCTTTCTTTCCTTTATTTATTGTCATTCTTTCTTTTCTGTTTTCGCGAAAGATTTTTTTCTTTCTTTCTTTCTTCCTCCATTGCCAGGTCCCAGGAAGCGACGCTGGTAATTTATTGCCGTTCTTCGTCGACGGGCGGGAAAATAGAAGTTGATCCACAAAATAGGAAGGGGAAATAGAAGACAGAAGGATGATGAAAACGCAACCACAAAATAGAACGAGAAAAGAGAATGGAAAGGCAAAGGGAAAGCAAGAAAAAATATCAGCGAAGAATATGAAAAAAAAAATGTAATAAAATTCAACATTGTTTATGCCTTCTTCACACCTTTTCTTTTTTGTTTAATGTTCGGGGTTTTGACATCACAATTGAAACAAAATATGTAATTCGAACGTCTCACGTTTATGTCGTGTAGCCCAAAGAAAAAAAAATGAAATGAAATCTTTGAGGGTTACGTCCCACGGTTATGCCGGTTAGGCTAAAGGAGACGGTGATTATGAGAAATGAATGAAATGGTGGAATGAAGAAAGTGGGAGGAAACGGGAGAACCCCGAGAAAACCCACGCACACGGTGTTTGTCCACCACAAAGTTCACTTGGCGGGAGCAGGGTTTGAAGTGTAGCCCAAAGAATTTGCTTTTTTTTTTCTAAGTTATGAAAGACGGGATAAACTACTAATGTGGACTCCAAACCACGACTGATGGTGCGAGCAGTCCAGGGTTCGATTGCCGGTGGAGACAATCGGTCAAAAAGTGTAAAAACTTCTTCGGGTCTGCCATCCTGAATGAGGTTTTCCTTATTTACACTAGGCAAATACCGGGATGGTACCTATCATACAAGTACCAGGCCGCTTCCTTCCTTCCCTTTCCTCGGATAATTGATCGTAGAGGGACGTCATCCCACATGTATGACTGGCTAACGTGGCTATAAATGCCGAAAGCCCAGAAATCCAATTTCTGATCCTAACCCAAACTACGACCGAAGCTTGAATCCGAATCGGCTTCATAGATCATCGTGGGAGATTAATCTTCATTAGTATTGGCCATGAGACGAGAAATTTGTCTCGTCTCGATTCTTGTCTTGAACACAAGACGATAAGTATCATTTTAAAGACTAGACTAGACTGACAAGAGGCTAGAAACGACGATTTTTGTCTCATTTTCAAAATGAGATTAGACTTATATATATATATATAATACGAGATGAAACGATAAATATATTGAGACGAAATAACGGAAAATGAGCTTCTCTCATTTAGTTCGAGGTAACGAGAAAAACTCAGTAACATAATATTGTAAACACAAAAACTTATCTAACAGTGGATCGAACCAGGAACTATACACTTGCTAAAACACCCTTTTTACCACTAAGACAAGTATCTCCCAATATCTCAGTTGGTCTAATGTTCAGTATACCTCAAAGTATAATTTAAGTAACTTCAGGGGCACATTAATATAATATATTGTAATAAAATTGCGCGTAGTCCTAGTTTCGACAGTCAGCGGAGACAAAATGTTGACCTAGCATAATAAGACAACTGGGGAGTTACTTCATTTAAAAGTATAGAGGTCTTAGGTCTAAAAAGTAAGAAGCAACAAAAAGTTGATTCGAAATGCAGACCATACATCACCAAACAAAAGCCGTCTGGCCGCCATTAGCCCTTTACATGGTTAGGGAGTTGTGCTTTTAGCCTTCTTTCTTTAAATGTTAATTAAAATCTTAATTACACTTCCCCCAACATTTTGAATTTAAGTATATGGCATATACACACTACATACATAAAGCAGATACTATCTACAAGCTGTTACAAATAAACTGCTATAATCACTATTTTAAGCCTTTTTCTTATAGGTCAGAAATTTACTACGTCATGATCGTTCATCTTTCAAATTTCTACACAATGTGAAAGATGTTGAAAATAATTAGTAGTTTTTTTTTAAATAACGTATTAATAACAGATTTTCGCTCTCCCCCAAAATCTAAATTGTACCCCTTTGGTGCACGAGATCTTGGGTTTTCGATTCCCGGTGAGAAAGCCTTAAAATTTGAGTCACTTACGGTGGTTCAGATTCCCCCTTAAGCTATAGACCCACTTTTCATATAGTCTTGGTGCTAAAAAAAAATATACTAAAACTCCGACCAACTAATAAATAACTCAATTTCCAAAATTACCATATTGTTTCAGGAAGTGGCGGCCTTTAAGGAAAGTTACATTCAGATAAAAATATCGCTGCAAGTTAAGAGAAGGGAACTTACCTAATGTATAGAAAGATTAATACATAATGATATTAAAATTAAGATCCTAAGGTACTCACACAACAATTTTTGTAGAGGTTGTGTGTCTACGGGTATACAATTTGTCACCAACTACCTCTACAAAAATTGTTGCGGAAGTACCGCAGGATCCTGAAACATGGATATTCAGATGGGCACATACTAGTTCCTAAATAAAGTCTTGACCCGACTATGGTAGATCCCATAGTATTGGAGCTATGGACCTTTAAAGTACTTTTTTTATGTTTTCGGCAGCCGAAAGGAAGCGTTTGTGCACCCAGGTTGGTCCATACTTTTCGTCTTATCTTGGTATCAGGAATCACCTCCCAAACGTTGTTTTGAAACACCCTGTATAGTGCTGCAATCTAGGAGGTTCAGGTGGGCAAGTCATGTAGCCAGAACTGAAGAAAGTAGGAACGCTTTCATAGTTTTAACTGGAAATTCAATCGGAAAACGACCATTAGGAAGACCTAGACGCAGATGGGAGGTCAATGTTAAGATGTATCTTTCAGAAATAGGAGTACAAAGTAGAAACTGGACCCAGTTGGCTAAGAATAGAAGTGAATGAAGAGCTTTTGTGAACGCGGCGTTGAACATCGGGGCTCCATAGGACATACAGTTAGTGCTGGATTCTGAACATCCTTCTTCGAATTTTGAAGAACGTGGATATGTTTTCTTTTATACTATTGAATGAATAATGTGAGATCTTTAATGCGGAACAATAGTAACACTTGGTATATATTTTTCTGTTTTATGGTCTTGAGGACTGAAAACTGTAGAATGTAGATATCCAGAGACTGGGGGGTGGGTTGAGGAGGAAGCGTGAGTAGAACGTACATAAACACCACGGCTGCAATTTTCAGTTGCAACACCCAAAATGGTCAAGTGTTTGTGACAGTGAATGACAGGTGTGAAAGTTAAACTTGTGAAACAAGTGTTTGTCACCGGGGAAGGGGGGAAGTTCCATCTGCGCTGACCAAAGCAGGTTCGCACGCTTCTGTGACGTTCTGTCACAAGGTGCAGTCTACTGTTTTCTTTTTTTCTTTAAACAAAATAAAAATAGTGATAATCTAGTTGAGTGAACTGCATAAACTAGTCAGCGCTTTCATGTGGACATGATGTTCTCCAGAAAGCAGAATAATTTTATTAAATGCAACTTCACAGTCGCAGGTATTGCATCTGACGTTATGAGCTGTGTTTACGTGTTACAATTCTAAAACGTACTGTCGAGTTACAGGCACAGATCCAGGATTTATCATGAAGCGAGCTAGGCATGTTCATATTTCATTTTATTTATATGCTAAGGTATGATAAAGTGCCATACGTAATATACTGTTTTCTCCAGTGTAAATTAAGATTTCAAGGGAGAGACCTGGGTATTATAGGAAACTCGTGGATTTCTCTCAAAGATTCTCTACTCTCACCTCTAGGTAACGTGTTTCGATACTTAACCTGATTTTTTAAATAAATCAACAGAACATTTTTATTTCCTGCAACCCTACATGCAATGAAGATATTGAGGTAGAGGCTTACTTTTAAAAAATCATGAGTAGAATCAACAAATATAGATAATTTACAGACTGGTGGACAATATCGTATCCGTGAGTTTTATGTGAGTTCTCCCGTTTCCTCGCACATTTTCATTCCAAAAACTTTATCGTGATCTTCAGAAAACACCGTGTACGTGGGATTTTCTCGGGGTTCTCCCGTTTCCCTTCCCGTCCGGCTCACGTTTCATTCATTTCTCATCATCACCGTCTCCTTGAGCATAATCGTGGAACGTAAAACTGAAAAGTTTCATTAATCACCCGTCTCCTCTGGCCAAAAGGACACACACACACAAGAAAAACAGTAACACGCCTAAACAACAGTGTTATTTAAGGAGCAGTTACTGAAGGGGCTTGCTGTAATTCTGTAAGTTTGCGGGTTGACCATGGAGTTTAATGTATAGTGTAGTGTCTAGATAATGGCGTAGTAGGTAGGAGACCTGAATTCGATTCTTCTCCCAGTTCCAAATTTTCACTCTGTGGGATGTAATATTATTTGCACCCATGTAGAATAACAAACATGGTAACAGATAGTAAGAAGCGTTGCGTACGATGACAACATATCATGAGTATCCACATTCTACCAAAATTGGAAGTGGTTTCAATTAACTCTTGTTCCTAGTTTCAATACTGATTTCTGTAGAGGAAAAACTATATATCAAGAAGCGGCTTTTTGTAATCGATTCAATATCCCAAGAACATGTACTATTTCCTCCCTTAATTGTTGATTCAAACCGGAAGTGGTTGAAATAAACTATCTTTGATTTTAACCTTTATCACCGCAGAACAAAAAAAAGTAAGGTATAGCGAATAATGCCCGTATGATATGGATTCAGCTTCCGAAGAACAGGTTTTATCTTTGATCTCATCAGTGGCGTATTTACGATTTTGTTTCAGGGGGCTTTGCTAACTTTCGGAGGGGGCTTTGCCTAAAAATGTGAAAATTCTTCAAGATATTTCATATACTTTACTATAGTAAGTAATATTTCGGGGGAGAGGCTTAAGCCCGAAGCCCCCCCAAATACGCCACTGGATCTCATTAACCCTTGTGTACTACCATGGGGTCTTTTGGGCCCCCAGAAGTGTTTATCATGATATATCTTTTTTTAAAAAAGTAAGATTACAATTCAGTCTTTTCTTGCTTTCTATCTTGAGTATATGCTAAATATGCCTACTAAAAATTTTAGCTTTCTGTTTGATAGTTCCGCGTAAAGAACATAATTTAGATGGGGTTCTACACACGGGCGTCATTTAGGGGGGGGACAGGGAGGGGCATTTCCCCCCTGAGTTTGAGATGTATATAAATTTTATCAATAGTAGTAAATCAGTGAGAAACTAGAAATTTTACTAATGTCAAGGGGTCTTGCCCCCCCCCCCCGAAGCAAAATATGAAATGACGCTCCTGGTTCTACAAGACATCATGATAATTCCTGTGTAACAATGTTCTTGGTAGTACACAAGGTTTAATTTATTGCAATCAGTAGTTATAGATAGATGTACTGTACTAGTTTGAGTATTGATTTCGCATAGTTTGGAAGTCTTAGTTTCACACTGTGAAACGATACACACTTATTATTATTTTGTGTGTTTGTTTTGTATCTAGTGTGATAAAAAGCTGGGTTAAAAAAATCTCCAATCTCCCTCCTGTTACATGTACCAATCACTATTCATTCCAATCTCCCCATTGTTGTCATTACTAGTTTCTTCCCCACAATGCTTTGCAATACATTGTTGTCGACATGCGTCATTGTGCTGCGTTGCGCTGCTTCCTCCTGTGTGTGTTTGTGTTTATAGTTACCTATTATTCGCCGTTAATTTGAGATGACAATGGAAGAGGTAAAAGTAGATTCCTCTCCACCCCCACCCACCCTTTCTCATGTGGGTGTGGAACACACATGACTATGTCTATGTGTGTGTATTTAGAAATAAGATCCAAATGGGGCTGAGTGATAGGGGGAGAGGTAAGTGTATTGTATTCTTACGTTGCTTTTACATCCACTAGAATGGCTGCGGTGGAAGTGGGAAACCACAGTTATTGCTATTAGAAGAGGCCGGCGCAGCTGAGGGGAATTTGGTTATGGGGATTACTCTTTACAAAGTAGGTTCCTTAAGTATACACAGACATGCAACCTGTAATATAGTAGATTATTACATTTAGAGTTTAACGTTACTTTATCTGGCGTCATAAGAGGCCAGAAGTAAGGAAATATTTTTGAGCATTTTTCATGCTTACATAACTACATTTTTAGCATTTCACGAGGTTATATAAATGTTATCATAAAGCCACGGTTGCGTAGTCTGAGCTCCCTCCTGGCTAAGTGGTGGAAGACCTGGGCTCGATTCCCGGTGAGAGATCGTGATCCGGATCCCACGTCCAGGTGTCATATAGCCTCACTCCTGAACGGGACACTAAACTCGAAAATCAAATCAAATCAAAATCAAGGTTGCGTAGCCTGGAAAGCATTTCTACGAACTGGGAGCAGTAGAGACGTCAAAGAGATTATCTATTTGTTTACTGTATCTGTAAAACAGTATTCAGGCCAAATCAAAATGATGGACCCGATTTCAGAAATTTATTCTGTGAAACCTAATAACAAAAATAAAATGAAATGAAATCTTGGAGTTTTACGGCCCACGGTTATGTCGGTGAGGCTAAAGGAGACGGTGATGATGAGTAATGAATGAAATGGTGGAATGAAGAAAGTGGGAGGAAACGGGAGAACGCCGAGAAAACCCACGCACACGGTGTTTGTCCACTACAAAGCACACTTGGCGCGAGCTGGGATCGAACCAAGGACCCCACACACCAGAGGTATTTTATCTTATATATCTTTGTAATATTCTTTTACAGGTTTGTCCGTTTTTGTAAAAAAGAAAAATAATAATAATAAAAATGAAAATAATAAAAAATAAAAAGGTACATTAAAGGGCATGGTTTAAAGTATTAGATGCCATGCTAGAAAAATATGCCTCACCTCAACCTGCTGAGGAATAATAGCCGAAAAAAAGAGAGAGATATATAGGAAAATAAAAGTAAAGAGAGAAAATAAAGGCAGAGGCAAAGTTACGACTGCCCTATAATAAGTCCAAAAGTAATTGGCAACGGCAGGGGAATGTAGAGGCCTTAAAAAAAAAAAAAAAAAAAAAAAAAAAAAAAAAAAAAAAAACAGAGTGTACGCTTTACCATTGAACCACTGTAACCTCTCATTTCTGAAATTGGGTCCATTATTTTGATTTACCCTGTATCTGTCGTTTCTCTTATTAAAACCTTGATGCACATACTTATTAGCAGAACTGTGAATATTATTTCGTTTTTGCAACTAAGGAAGTAGATGGGGTACCAATGAACACTTTTCATGTCAAATTTTCGTTTCTGCGAATTCTTTTGATATCTTCTTTACGTTGTACTTGTAACGGAATCCAACCATTCTGTGTGTGTTCCATACAACATAAAAACTATTTCTTTTTTAGTTCTTATTTTTGTGGCGGTGATTGGTGACTTCTTTATGCTCGTGGGACCGTGAATCTCTGCGTGAAAGACAGTTGAGCGTGTGTCAACCATTTCTTTCTCTGTTACGCATTGACTTCTTATTTCTGTATCATTCATTCGTTGATTTCTTCCCTCTGGCCTGCCTGCACGCTTGCACCTGTCACACTGCGCCCGCCACGCGACTCCTGTGAGTGGCATTTGCCATGTGTGATGCGACATGTGTTCCCAGGGAGATGAATAACTTACATGAGCATACATAATAAGTTCTTGTCTATTTAAAAGGTGCAGGTGCTGCGTGTCTTCTTGATACTAATTTTAAGAGGAGTGCTTCAGGAAAACAGTGAGCTTAAATTTATTACTCCTGGATCATCCGAGAGAAGAATAAACAGGATATGCCTAGATCCTATACCATACATTTTGATCAGAAATTCTTGCTTACAAATGG
This sequence comes from Thermobia domestica, assembly GCF_964235325.1. Classification (NCBI taxonomy): domain Eukaryota; kingdom Metazoa; phylum Arthropoda; class Insecta; order Zygentoma; family Lepismatidae; genus Thermobia; species Thermobia domestica. Next base: position 288,080 of record NC_137464.1, on the reverse strand, counting down.
CAGTTTTACGCTGAGTGAAGTTGCTTGAATCCTTACATATTTGCTCATTATTTAACAAGTTCCAGGTTCAAGTTACATTCTTCACACTCTTAATCGAAAATAGGACGGAAATGAGACAGGACTTATAATTGAGTAGTGGAAATGAGGAAGAATTCTTAAAAATACTTCTTGTTATCAGTGGCGGATCCAAGTGGGGTGATCGGGGCAATTGCCCCCCCCCCAGAAGAGAAACTTTTATTTTATATATAAATAAAACCTATCCCAGAGTTTGGAGCTCTTAAAAGTAGCTCTAAGTAGCAGTATTACAACCCCCCCCCCGCCCAGAAGTCGGTCCTGGATCCGCCCCTGCTTGTTATTCGAATAGGGGATTAACCGATTACAATTTGTGAACATTTATTACCGTTCCTAACATCTATTACGGGGGAAAGATGGCCTACTTGTAGAGTGCTGACCTCTGGTGCCAGGCCTTGGTTCGATCCCTGGTCGTGTGCGTTGGTGATAGACAGCGTCGTATTCATGGGTTTTCTCGAGGTTCTCCCGCCTGCTCCCACATTTTCATCCCAATTCTTTTATTTACGTTTGTTTTCATTAATTATTTGTTACCTTTACCCAACAGGGCATACATAAAGATAAAAAAAAAGTATGTGGCGTACGTAAAAAGTAGATTACATGCGTAAATCCTGTAGTCCAATACATGATTATAGATAAGATCCTGCAGCAAACATATAACTAAAAATTATGTTTTATAATGCTTTCCGTATAAGTGTTCCATCTATACGTACTTTCCATATGAAAGAAAGGACTGTATAGAAAAATACAGGCGGTAAGGATCTCACATACAGATGGACGTATATAATATATAGCTGACGTATGTGACATATGGCTAACGTAAGGCTAACGAGCACGTGGTCAGTGCGCTGCGACGCCCTGTCCGTAACAGGCGCATCGGGAGCTTTCTAGACCTAGTGGCCGTCACGTGAGTCCCCAATTTGCCTCACGACGCTGGGTGGGCGCCGAAAATTGAAAAGTACCGGTCGGGAATCGAACCCGGGACCACGCTCTAACCAGCAGATTACAATGCCCCCCCTGTGTAATATTCAGTTTACTGATATTGTGCCGAGTTCATTTTGTGCTTACTTTTCTCCGCATCTGAATCAGCGCCATAACTTAGATTTCTTCCTGGGGAGCGCAAGCATTAATACGCGTATTTGGGTCTTCTAGATAAAGTTATTTTTTCTAATTCTTGGGCCCCCTCTTTCCATCTTACTCTTTATAGGCCCTCCGGAGCCTGTGAGTCCTCCCGCACGGCAAGGTATGTGGGGCCGTTGGTTACGCCCCTGGGCCCGCTCCATACATGACAAATTAATTAAGGGGACAATGTTGACAAATCTCAAATTCATACGAATATATATTATTTGTAGGGCCCCTAATAGTAGGTAGTTTTTACTGAAATGGGTCCACGACTTTTTTTTTTTTTTTTTTTTTTTTTTTTTACCTTTCGTGTGCTGTTTTGTTTATGTAATGTAGTGAACCTCTTTGATGCTTCATTTATAATTTCATCTTCGAACGCATATGGAGTAAGACAATTTTGTCTTAAAATGGGCCCTGGACGGCGGGAAGCTTCCTTGGGGGGCAGTTGCCCCTGCCCCCTACAAGTTACGGCCCTGATTTGAATGAGATACAAGAATAAATAAACAAAAAATAAATACGAACAAACAACAATATGTTCACCTTAAAGTTCGATCTTACTACTCCTATTATACAATGAACAATTGTAAGAAAGCAAGCACACACTGCACTGTGCTCGGATATTTCATCACCATAGTTCGAAACCGTTATCATCAATGTTTGAATTCTGTACGAGTACTTGATAGTGATAGCTTCTCTTATAAAAGAGAATAGAAAATGCTAACAATTGTTATCGAAACGTTATCTTAAAACTTCGTGCCATAAATTTGGTGTGAACGAGAGAATAAGCTTTCAACACAGTTTGGTTGTGTTAATAGTCGACGCGTCATGTAACGGTAACAAATGAGTTATTTTGTTGATCTAGAGGGGTCGCTACTTGTCTGTCTTCACTGTGGCCAGCTCATCTCTCATCGCTTTCTTCCTTTCCCTTTTATCATCTCTCCTTTTTCTTTCCAACTGTTTTAGTCCCCCTTCTACGTATGCACCCGTCACACGCGTTGTCATCAATAGCCTCATCACCTCACGCCCACCTGCAGCGGACAAAGGAGGATGCATAAAGATAACGTTGATGAAAGATGCTCGCTTCCCTTTGGGTCCACAGCTGGGAGAGGAAACGAAATCACTCGCTCTGACAGGGATTATCATAACAAACAGAACGAAACAACTGACGAGCGACGTGCGACAACAATAAGGAAATGTATTTCAATCATAATTATTATCTGACCTTGATTAGTGCACAACTATAGAGTCGTGATAGAGCAAATAGATCGAATTCTACTTTCTCAAAATTGTTTAAAATTAATAACAGGATGAATTAAGTAGTATTTTAATAGGCAAAACGTTGAATATAGTTCTGATTGGACTTTACAGTTGGACTTTAACATGTATTTCAGACCCGAGGCTATATGAAATGTGGACTTATAGTTTAAAATGGAATTCGAACCATCTTAAGAAGCCCCATCACGGCGAAATTAAATACCTCTAATTTTACAGTAATTATGTGATATCAAGGATCTTATAAAATAGAGGATCTGCCCATATGTATCTTCATGCTATTAAATTAATGAAGCCAAAAAACAATCGAGCATCGGCATGTCTGATTGGTTACTCTCGTTTCCGCCATCGTCTGATTGGCTACTTTCGTTTCCGCCATGATTGTTGCCTCAAAACATTGTGATCCTATTGGGCGGAGTGGGCAGAGTAGGGGTGGCGAAACTCTGACGTATGGCTTCAAGATTTTGTTGTAAGGGCAGATCCTCTATTTTATAAGATCCTTGTGTGATATCCTAAAAGAGATAAAGGATAATCGAAATGTGGAACAATATTATTTTGCATGAGGTACCGTTATCACGAGTCTCCTAGTAACTCTCTGTCGGCAGCCATTTAAAAACGCGAAAATAAATGCCGATTTTCTAAATGGCTGGAAATCGAAAGCAGATAAGTGAGTCCTGATAACGGTATCACATGCAAAATAATATTGTCTAGCGAGCTCTTGTTCCACTTTTCGATTATGTTTTATATACTTAAAGATACTTATCGCGTAATTACTGTAAAATTAGCTGTATTTTAATTTCACCGTGATGGAGCCTCTTAAAGCGTTTTTAATTTCAAGGCATCGGCCGTGACTGCATTCAGTGAAGGCGCACGCGGTAGCCACTAAGCCATCGGGTAGGCTCGTTCAATAAGACTTCCTGTACTTATGTATAGCACTTGGAAGTCTTATCTGTTACGTTTTGTACAAATACATTAACAGTATTAATGATATTGGTATAAATTTAAAACAAAAAAAAAAGTGGCTTTCATAAAGCTTGTATATATCATTGGCTTTACTTTATTCATTCTTTTCGTAAACCAGAATTAAAAAAAAAAAGAGGGGGAGATAGTGAAATCGAATTAAAAGGAAAATTTGCATCCACAAAATAGAACGTATCGCTTCACCTTAACGTGTAACTATTCGGTTTGACAATGCAATTAAGGTCTTTTTCGGGAAGAGCTTGTTTACATAGGCTGTAGAAGGCTTTTGTTCCCTTTTCAATGGTGATCCACGGTTATTCCCTCAGGACTCTCGATTCAACAGAGAGAGAGGTTGTTTCAAAAGAAACGAATAAAAGCGGATTTTTTTTTTTTGGATGGATTTGATGTCAGTTGGTGTAAAAGGGTCCCCCATTTTCCTATCAAAGCTTAATGGATAGGATTGGCCCCTACGTCTGTCTCTGCGGAAGAGATTTTACTCCGTCAGAAAATGTTGGAATTTGTCACCGGAGCCTGGGCTGGGACGGACGGAGGCTTCGCTTGGCTACCGATCGATGTCCGACTTCATTAACGACTGTAAACGACGAGGATATGAGAGCTGGTACACGCTGCCACCTCATCCCTCCTCCATTTCTCTATTCGCGAATAAAAGTAAAAAGGATAGAAGGAATAGCTATGAATGAAAATAGAGAGGGAATCACAATTTAACTATCAATAGTAAAGGAATAGATTTAAATATTTAATTTTATTCATTCAACATAAATTACACGCCTAATACAAATTTATTCGTATAATACACATAATACATATAAATTCATTCACATAATGTTAATGTACATACTAAAATTCATTTATATAAAACACATATCAAAAAGTACACGTAATACAAGTTTATTCATATAATACACAATAACACACAATACACATAATAGAATTTATTTAGGTATACAGATAATAACACATAACGAACAATATATGTAATACAAAATTGTTCACGTAATACACAGAAGTTCATATATAATACACATAATCAAAAAGTGCACTTAATACAAGTTCATTCGTATAATACACAATTACAATGCACTTAATAGAATTTATTTAGGTATACAGAAAATACATGTAAAACATGACGAAAAATACATGTAATACAAATTCATTCATGTAATACACAGATGTTCATATATAAAACACATAAAATGTACATGTAATACAAGTTCATTCATATAATATACAATGCACATAATAGAATTTATTTATGTATATAGATAATACACCCAACAAACATGTAATACAATACGTCCAAGTGAGCTTTGTGATGGACAAACATCTTGTGCGTGGGTTTTCTCGGGGTTCTCCCGTTTCCTCGGACTTTCTTCATTCCACCATTTCATATATTTCTCATCATCACCGTCTCCTTTAGCCTAGCCGGCATTCGTGGGATGTAAAACTTAAAAGGATTTTATTTCATTTTTAATACAATACATATAACAAGCAATACACGTAATACCAATTCATTTGTATAGACAATGAATGTATTACGAGTTGGAAAAGCTGACGAAAGCCAAAGATTTTGAAGTAAAGTTAAGCAAATCTTTTGGGGAAAGTTACGGCAAGAATGTTGATCTCACAAAGAGATCTTTTATAAAGAGAAAAAGTTGTGATCTGTGTAACGCTGACCTTCACCTGTTGGTCTCCGACGACCTTTTCTTGTAACATTCCCAAGATGTCTGACTTAGCATTTCTCGGTTGTGAAAGATGAATAGATGAGGCTTTGGTAGAAAATTCCGTCTCTGCACGATCTGGAAACAAATACAAAGCGGAAACTGTGGAGAACCGAATTTTTCTTTTGGTTCTACACTAGTCAGGGTTTAATTTCCACTCAGCAGGAGGCTTGTATGATACCACACTACGTTAGCAGAACAAGAAAAATAAATCACCGATACATGTAATGTGTACCCCTTTATGGTGAAGTGACTAATATGTACGTCCTGTGCGTTTGAACCTGGGTTCAATTGTCGGGACGCGCATTAAACTTGAAAAAAAAAAATATGATTTCGAATCTTGGCTGGCTCTCAATTCACGCCACGTGTATATCAACGAGAAATTTATTGGATTAGCATGTACGCACGTGTTCTGGTAAAACTAATTAGGCCAATAAAGAGCCTTGACGGAAAGTTAGTTATGATTAATTTAAGATTTATAGAAAATTTGACATTTGTTTAATTTTTAAAGTGAAAATTGTTCAAACTCTGGATATTTTTCTTCAGATCCTAATCAACACTGAAGCTACGATAAATGTGACATTTTATTAAATTAAAATTAGAGACATTACTTGGAATGGCATGTAAGACATTGTTTACATGAACCTGCGATTGGAAACCTAGCATTGTAGACTCTGGTATCTAAGCTACGATTTGGCAATTGATTCTCGCTTTTCTGCAGTCCACAAGGCTATGAAGTTTTAATATTTCCCAGAAAGTAGAAAGGACATTGCGTTAGAAGTAATCAGAGAACAAGTCAGAATTGTATTAGAAAGCTGTTCAATGCTGAACAAAGTAAGATAATGTTTCATATAACAGTATTAGAGCATGTAAGAGGGCATGCATTTTATGCAAACGTTAACAGTATCCTTAAATGTAGACCAAATGGGCAACGCAACCCACAAAAATCCTTTAGTCTTAAAAGACCTAATCACTGCGAAGTTAAAATACCGCCAATTTTGCAGTAATTATGTGATATCTTCTAATAGATAAAAGATAATCAAAATGTGGAACAAGAGCGCGCTAGACAATATTATTTTGCATGAGGTATCGTTATCACGAGTCACCTAGTAGCTTTCCGTTTGCAACCATTTAGAAACGCGAAAAATAAATGTCGATTTTCTATAGCAGATAAGTGAGTCGTGATAACGGTATCTCATGTAAAATAATATTGTCTAGCGAGCCCTTGTTCCACTTTTCTATTATCTTTTATCTATTTGATGATATCACATAATTACTGTAAAATTAGCGATATTTTAATTTCACCGTGATGGGGCCTCTTAATAGGTTCATCGATTGCCAGTCTTAAATCTTAGGTGAAGCATGAATGTGGCTTGGATGTAGTTTTTAATGAGAAGATTTAATTTATGGAAACATTGGTGTAGATAATAACTAAACACGAAAGTAGCAGCGTTTGAGCCAATGAGCAAACTCTCTGAGTTGAGTTCAGGTATTTTATTCCAAATTTAATTTCATTTTTGATTTGATCGCAAGGGCGCCCATGTTGTGGTTTCGAAGGGACGTTTGAAATATAGTTTCAAATTTTCCTGTAACTAATATAAAAATTCTATTGGGTTTCCAATATTCCCAAGCACAATTTCCCCTTACGGGGGACGAGCGCCCCACCTTGCCCCCATGATGGGCGCCCTTGTTTGATAGTGAGATTTACTAGATTTTTGTATGTGTTTGTTGATTCATTTATACACACGTGTTCTTGTAAAATTAATTAGTCCAATAAAAAGCCCTGACGGAAGGTAAGTTATGATAAATTTTAAGATTTGTGGAAAATTTGGCATTTTTTTTTAAAGTGAAATGTTTATATTTTGTGAGTGGTGCTTACGTATTGAATCAGCTGTTTCTCAGCTCCAGCTCTATCTTGTGGCATTGCTTCATACTACCAGCTCGGAAAGATGTCATGAACTGTGTCTGCAATTTCCAAACGCCTAGAAAACAAAACAAAAGATTTTTATTGGCATTTTTGTGGATTTTATTGATTCTCCCTCGAACTTTGTTGCTATATTGATTATTAGTCTTTTGCAAAGATTGATAAATACAAGAGATTTTGTCAGAATAATAAATAACCAAGTTATTGTTTAGTAATACAAAGTACTTTATTAATATTTAGTATTTAATAATATTAGAATGCCATTTCTTATGTGTAACAAATTCAAATATTCTTAACTGAAACATTCATACTTCTTGCGAGCTTCCTAATCTTATTTTAATCGTAGTGTATATTGCTGTATAAATGTTTTTGTTAACTGTTAATTTGTATTGATCCAATTTTAACGTTTACTTTTCCTTTTATTTCAGGTAAGTGGTAGCGTCTATCGTGTTGAGTTAAAAAAAAAAAAAAAAAAAATTGCAGAATCCATAACACCATCTGGTAATGTATTACGCTTCAAATATCGTTCCTAGTTGTTCAAACCGTAGGAGCTAGTTATTGAGTACAAAAAAATCTTAAACTACATTAAAATATCAGGCTGTGGGGTTTTAGACACAAAGAATCTATTTCTTATTTGTTTATTCATTTCAATCAAAAATTTTCTTGTAGGCCTTATACCTGGAGAACTACATTTAATGTAGCCAAACCCAAACTATCATTTAACTCAGTATGATGTGCTTATTCCGTACAAAATACGAAAACTGGATATAGGGTCCGTTCAAAAATTCTGTGGCCCCTGATCCAAAAACTAATTATTGACCAAGATCGCAATCTTTTGATCCATTTTTGATCATTCCTAAAATACTTGTTTTTTAAAATTATTATTTTAAAATTTTAGGTCTCATAGGTGTGGTCTGTATGCTAAAGGAGACGGTAATTTATGAAAGTGAATTAATATATACGAATTGGTGGAATGAAAATGTGGAAGGAAACGTAAAAACTAATGAGACGCAATGCTTTCCACCGCAAACTCACATGACCCAGGGTCGGTTCATGGACCACAGCACCAGAGGCCAGCGTATTACAATTGAGCTACTGTGCTTCCTCTTCCATCACACTGTAGCAGTTGGGAGTTGTAAATTGCCTCTAATATTTCACGTAAGTCTACAGTTGAGTCAGTGGCGAATCTAGCTCGCGGTTGGGCCTCCCTCCAGGTTTTTGAGCGACATAAATAATTGGAGATTTTATTTATATATTTTTGAATGTTTATAGCAAGTTTTGCCTTTTATTCTTTACTGGAAAATTTTTGAAACATTAGGTATAGTTTATGTTGCAGTTTTTCATGTTATGCAATGTGTAAAACAATGCTTGAGGTCCACAATGTCAACCTCCAACCTAGCCGTAATATCCATCGGGAGAGAGTTGTGTTAGAAACTTCTGCATGGCCCATGAAAAATTGTAAACTCATATTATACCTATTGTAGTCTGGGTTCTGACTGGTCCTACCAGTTTTACCTTCTAGATCTGCCATTAGATTGAATTTTTATGTTACATTCCGTTCACTAGAATTTTTGTTGCAATACGGCCTCTTTCGCTTTCTAATCCAATATTTAATAGGATTAGCACTGCCTGACAATGACCTTTTTTGAATAACCATTTTGCTGTTCAAGTCGTTTCCTTTTTTAAAAGAAAAAATATCCTTAGTAAATCAAGCGTTTTCTTCTCTGGTGAAGAGGACCCAGTAATACGAAACATTTTCCTTTGTTGCCCTTTGTGTCCATAAAGGACTCTGTTGCATTGCTTCATTAATCGGCGATTGTTTGGAAAGAACAGAGATGCCTGCTCTGCGTGGCTTTAACGAGAGACTATTCTGAAAAAGAGCAAAAGGAGATTCCAACGTGGGCGTTCAAGAGAGCGACCGACCGACCTCCCATCAAGAGACTCCCGTAAGAGGATGAGAGAGGAACATGTTTTTTTTTTTTTTTTTTTTTTATATATCTTCAGGTTGATTATACCTCTCTCACATAGACACAAATATGCATAAATAAATCTTAGTGTGGAAGCGTATTGTGAGGATATTCCCTCTTTTAGTTAGGGGTTGTTCCATCAAATTCTGATACAGACTAACGTTGTTACTACTGCTTGAGGAGACTGCTAAAGATTTGCATATCTGCTGGAAATTATATGAGATCTGAATAGTTGTAAACCTTCCTGCTTTATAATCGGGAGATTCCAGTGCATCCACCCGATGTAATTCAATTTTAACGATCGTGAGTCAACAGGACCTGACCCACAGTGACCCATTCTGCTCAGTCCATTGTAGACAGTATCTTCTGAACACTGGTGAATTTGTCTACGTTTCACTTTTAAGGCACCCATTTGTTTCTCCTTTCTCATTTGTTTCTATTTATTACCTGAGTCGAGTATACCTAAGTGAAAAAGAACTTCAGGCACTTTTGGATATTGATATTTGTAATTGTAATAATAGCAATCGGACTTTCTACTTGGCTTTCGAGGCAGTAGGATTTTACACTATTTTTTCCCCTTTACGTTGGTCTACTTTACTTTGATTTGAGACTTTCAAATTTCATCCTATTTTCCACTGAAAAATATCTATAATTCAATAGTGAAATAATTATATATAATAATTAAATTGAAATTAATCGTAATATGGCACATGACAAACACTTTACCATTTTATATTGTAAAGGTCAGATCCACCGGCATTGTAACAGAGCAATGCTTGAGCGATTAACCGTAGAAATTCAAACTCCGATTAGAGCTCCTCCGTGGCTAAGCGGTTAGCGTACGCGCCTTTGGCGTGGGAGGCCCGGGTTCGATTCCCGGGGGCAGTTCATGTGGTTCGGATTCCACTTGATCAGTAGGTCCACGTCTCATATAGCCTCGCTGCTGAACGGGACGTTAAACTCAAAAACAACTCACAGCCTTGTTTTATTACAAGTCTAAACTTTTTATTCAGTGGAGAGAAGAGCGTGAATCATGGGTCAGAGTAGATGATGATGGGTTTTGATGGGTAAGAGTGGGTCATGGTGGCTCACGATGGGTTGTGGGTGCTGGGTCAAGTTTTCATTGACCCACACCGTCTGTGAATCTTTAATTATATGCCACGACCATTTGCATTTGTTGATCATAGTTACTGATTCCAACTTAAATTGATGATAACATGTATATGATGTTTGCTGTTTGTTCTAACAATGATTCTTCAAAGTTAACATTGCGTTAAATTTTTATTTGCTTTGTTAATAATAATAATAATAATAATAATAATAATAATAATAATAATAATAATAATAATAATTTTTCAAAGTTTCTTTAGCACTAATGAATAAGCTTTAACTCAGAAACGTACGAAATTTTAACAAAATGGTAAACCGGTCTGCTACAAAACTCTAATTTAAAAATTTTGGAACCAAATAATTTGTAGTTGAAACTATAAAGATTTGTGTGTTGCTGGGGGGGGGGGGGGGCGTTGATCGAAACATAACTCAAAATGATTTTGGAATCTCTAATAGATAGCGTTGTGCTTTTTGAATCATGTCTTCATTTTCTAGGCACAGGTGCACTTACTTCGCAGGTTGGAAGTTCTTTTCCCTAACTTTTTTTTTCTTCCTTTCTTTTCATACGAAAACAACAATTCCTTCTGTCAAAAGCTCCCGTCTCCTCTCCTTCCAAGGATTCACCTGGCAGACTGGCTATTGAAGCTGAGCTGGTGAATATGCTTTCTGTTGTATTATAGACGAAAAAAAAAAAAAATCTTCTTCTCTTTTAGATTGAATAGAATCTCCAACTGAACTGCTTTTTGGTTTGACAAGCGTAAAGGATGTTTCCAACAAAAGATGGTGCTTTCATTGTTATTGCATTCTTGTTGTTGCCTTTCTGTTCTATTTCTCTTCTCTCTCTCTCTCTCAATAATGCTACACTCTTCTCCCCTCCCCTTCTGATTTGCAAGATACTCCCTTGATCCTGGTACTGTTCAATACAGACACAGAGAACAGTGTTATCATATATTACAGTTGTTTGAAGTTTCAAGAGATGCCTTTAGCAGTAGTTTTCGAAGTGTGATTCGCCCTCCTCGCTGGTTTGGTGACTAGCGCACGCCTTTTTTGCACGGGATCCAGCGTTTTATTCCCGATGAGAGAAATTTTTACAGTGGTTGGGATTCCACCTTAAACTTTAGACCTACATCTCATACAACCTCGATGCTGAGAGGGACGCTTAACTACAATACAGCCCACCGAAGTGGGATTCGTTGACTATCGACAGTCTGTAGCTTGTTTCTTAGATGACCCATTCAGCACCGAAGTTGAATAAGAGGCCCCATCACGGCGAAATTAACTTTACAGTTGTTATGTGATATCTTCAAATAGATGAAAGATAATCGAAAAGTGGAACAAGAGCTCCCTAGGCAATAGTATTTTACATGAGATACTATTATCACGACTCACTTATCTGCTTTCGATTTCCAGCCATTTAGAAAATTGACATTTATTTTCGCATTTTTAAATGATTGGAAACGGAAAGCTACTAGGTGACTCGTGATAACGGTTTCTCATGCAAAACAATATTGTCTAGCGCGTTCTTGTTCCACATTTCGATTGTCTTTTATCTATTTGAAGATATTACAATAATTACGTAAAAGTAGCGGTATTTTAATTTCGCAGTGATTAGGCTTCTTGGGTTTCTACCGAAATCGAACACGGGTTACCTTATTATGATACACGTCTTAAATTTCATATTATTATTATTATTATTATTATTATTATTATTATTATTATTATTATTATTATTATTATTATTATATTAATAATATTATTATTATTATTGTTATTATTCTCAGGGGCGTGTTGCAGTGGCTGCCAAATCAGGCGACAGACTTGTATGAGGGTGGAATTCAAAAGCTTGTTGTACGATACGATAAGTGCCTTAATATTGGTGGAAACTATGTAGAAAAATAGATTGAGATACAGACTTTCATGTAAGAGTAAAATCGTTACGAAAAGCATACTTCTTCATAATTTCAAAACAGTACTTAAGAACACATCTCGGATTATATATATACAGGGTCGGATCCAGGATTTTCCCACGGAGGACGCACCAATAACTAGTACTACATTTGAATTAAATTTGATTTTTTAAATGCCTTTAGACATCTGTGGTGTGAATTAAAAATACTGTTTTGCTTGTTGAATCCTTTTCCGTCAACCTTCAGAAAATCGACTTAAGCTATTGCTTTTGCAAAACTGCGCCTTCTTTTAAGCCCGAAGCGGCAGACGGGCAGAAAGTTTCGGCAAATGTTGCTATTTTCACTGCTAGCTTTTCATTTTAGATATTGTATATTTTCAATGAAGGGGGAGGGATGTACGTACACCAGTACATCCCCCTAAATATATATATTGCTGACAGTTAGGTAAATACATTCTAAATCTGAAACTGAAGCAGAAAGTTACTTGTTTTGGTTTTCATAATGAGTCCACAGCCTTAGAAGCCTAAAGAATGAGAGAGAGAAAAAAGTATTTGAGTTGATTCGTTGGAAACACTGCTTTTCGTGTCACAGCAAACACAAAACGTCAACATCAACAACAGCAACATGGAAAAAGAAATAATAATAATAATAAATAAAAGAAAAAAAGTTGCAGTTATAGCGCGTTGTGGTGGATGAATGCGTAACCTAGCAACCAGCCAGGCGCAACGATACAGCGTCCCTGGGACAGTTAACAATGGCTCAAACAATAGGCCGACGGGCGTGAAATATGCTGACGCCTCTTGTCTTGTTGTTCCTCTGCCTAGGCACTCGCTTTCCTTTGGATGTTCTATTCTCTCTCTCTCTCTCTCTCTCTCTCTCTCTCTCTATATATATATATATATATATATATATATATATATATATATATATATATATATATATATATATACAAAGGGTGTGGGTGGTAAAAGCCTATGAATGAATAGTCTTCGTTGATGCGCGGTTGCAAGTCAGGAAGTGTTGTGGTTTATGCACCCTTAGTCCCTCCCCGCGTATCGTAATAACAATGGTTTATTGTTGTCCTACTTAGATACATCGTTAAAATTAAGGAAGTGATTGATTATTTTTTTTACAACAATACAAATTTCCGAATGCCGATAATATTATTCCGTTATTATTATTATTATTATTATTATTATTATTATTATTATTATTATTATTATGTTTAGTAGTAGTAGTAGTAGTAGTAAGAATCGTAATAATAATAATAATAATAATAATAATAATAATAATAATAATAATAATAATAATAATAATAATAATAATAATAATAATAATTGTAGTAGTAGTAAATTATTACCCTGGGAATAAGCAAAACGATTAGGTTTTCGGCTTCGGGATTACTAGTTCAGGAACGGCTTTAAGATGCATCCTTAAATTCGAGAGGGACATTAAAAAAAAAAAAAACATTTTTTCAACTGATTTTGATAACAAGAAAGCAGTTAACCAGACCTTAACTTGGAGGAAATTAAGATGTTTCCTGAAATACTTAAAATATTGACTCCGAAACAGAGTCTAATAAATTTCTGAACGGTTTTAGATTCCAGAAACCGGTAAACTAGATCTCAACTAGAGGAAGCGTTCACGATCTTGGTTCTGATGTGTACGTACAAAATTATTTTGAAAACGGATCTATTACATTTTTTTTTCAACTGTAAGGCCTTCGAACTAAGACCGCATGAGACCTGTTTCGAGTTGACGCAGCGGAATGTTGCCTGGTATTGTATACAACACATTTTGCTTTAGAGTTGGGCTGGTTGCATACAAACCAGGGGCTGAGAGATAACTGCCGCAACCAATCGTCTATGATTGTATATTTGATTGCATAGCAGTGTAGGGTGAACGCTAGTTTTCAAAATGATATGAAGATCGGTTTAAGGTCTTGATGTAATAAAATAAAATCTTATAGTTTTATGTTCCACTGTTGTGTCGAGTGGGCTAAAGAAGACGATAAAATAATGAAATGAGGAAAGGAGAGAAAATGGGAGAACCCCGAGAAAACCTATGTACACGGTGACTATCCACTACACTTGGCGCGACCTGAAATCGAACCGGAGACCTCATGCACCAGAGGTGAACCTTACGGCTATTGAGTAATGTAGGAATTTAGGGATTGTAGGATTTAGATTTCTGGGCTTTCGGCATCTATGGTCAGTTATCTCGTCACGTACGAGGCATGATGTCCCTCGGCGAGCACACTATCCGTGGAAAGGGAAGGAAGGAAGCAGCCTGGGACCTATAAGTAGGTACCAACCAGGCATTTGCCTGGTGTGAATGAGGAAAACTCTGTAAAACATCATTTGGGATAGCTGGCTTGAAAAAACTTTTTCGACCGAGTGCCCCTACCGGAAATCGAACCCGGGACCGCTCACACCGAAGGCGAGAGCGTTAGCGACTGCGCTACGCGAAGCCACTTGAGTAAAGCAATAATACGTCATTGACAGTACCATCTTATCACTTATTATGAGTGGTAGATATATGATATAAATAATAAAACCATTCTCGCGTCTCAATAAAAAAGAAGATCCTAGATTATAATTTATCTGGAACGTAATACGTAGTACGAATCTTGAATCTATTATTACTATTATTATTTCAAAATCTTCTGCCTTTATTTATCACTTAGACTTAAATCTTTACTATACTCTAATTGGTCAATTTCGGTGTTTGTGCTTCCCTCGGATACAAATTCAGTTACGGTATGACCTGTCTCATATAATCTCAGTGATAACCATCCTTGCTGGTCTAGCGGGTAATGCGTGTCTCTTTAGTGCATCTTGTCTCGGGTTTGATTTCCGGTGGGATTAATCGTCCGCCTTCTTTAGCCTATTGGACATAATCGTGGGACGTTAAACTAATAAAAATCTTTTATAGGGACATTATAACTTCAACTCTTCAATCAATCAATCTGATTGGTCATTATGTTTCTCAGTTATTGACCAATGACGGAATTTTGGTGGTCATTCCCTTTCTCAGGACAACCAGTTTGAAAGTATTTGAATAAAATTAATAACGAATCATTGAATGAGTTAGCAGGTCCGTAACCAGCCCAAAAATGTAGAGGGGGCGGTAGAAGTTATGTGGGGGGGCCTGATTCAACCATATTATAGTTCATCACCACATTAGAGTTCATTTGCAAACCTACCGTGAAAATTTAAGGGGGCCAGTAAAAATTTTAGGCGTGGATACGGGCCCGTAAGTTAGTGTGTTGTAACGATAAGATAGGGATTTACAAACATGAAATGTAATTATGAAAATAAGAACAATTCAGCGTTTATTTTTAATGTATACCGTATTGTTTATATTGTTTTTCGTTTTAAATTAAATATAACAATATGACAGAGTTTTTGCCAGTAGTACGCTGTAATTTTACTGAAAATCTGAGTGTGATAAGACGGAAGTGTAGCGTAGAAAAGCTGACTCAATAATATATTTTTTATCTCCACAAAATCGATGAAGTCTTGAGAAAAATAAATCATCGATTACAATATTTTAAAATGGAAATGATTTGGTCCTCTAGCTAATTTTATCATTTGACCCTGAAGACTAGAAGACAGGCAGGTGAATGTTATGGGGGGGGAAGGACAAGGGGGAGTAAGCACCTGTAACATTCTTTCAAGTGTAACGCATGCCTTCCAGAGAGTTATGAAGAGAAAGAGAAAGATATATATATATGATAAAGAGTTGACGGCCCCCGCGAAATAACAAAGAAAAAAAATGGTTTCCTGCGGGGCCTTTTTGGGCTGTTCCGACGCTCACCGATCCCTCTGAGCGAGGATTGGTCGTGATCGGCGCTCTCATCTGATTTGCCCCCATCTAGATAAATCACTCAGGGACGACAGGTTTCTATGGAGGAGGATCATTTTAAAAAGATGTAAGAAACTTAACTGAACGATTTTTTTTTTCAACAAGACGCACAGAAATTCTAGAAAGACGAGTATCAAATAAGTTCTTAAAAGTATATATAGTTTTTGTTTCCTTTGTGGAGAGCCATTCAGTAATGCTAATTTTGGTCTCGTCTCTATCGTGTTTCGTCGGATGATAACCACGAAAGGTGCACGGCTTGTTTTTTAGTTTCTTTTTTGCTTTGTTTACGGAGGAGATGCGGGAGGGAAAGAGTTAAGAGTAAAGATTGGTTTGAATCCGGTCGAAAGATGATCCACCTTTCACGAATGTATAATGATAATCGTCTCTTTCGTTCGAAGGGTCCCGGGGGGGCGTTCAGGAGAAGAGGAGGAAGGGACGAGGTATGATGGGTAGGTGAATGCGCAAAAGATTTTTTGAAAAACAAAATACTATACACGACGCTATTATTACTTTTTTTCTGTTTTTTTATTTGTTCTTTTTTTTCTCTTTGAGAAACAAGTTTTCGATAAGGATCTTTCTTCTCAGGGATTTGCTCGCTCTTCTCCAATCCTTCTCATGTTTCTCTCTCTTTTTTTTTTCACAACAACCACAAGAATAGTTTAAAAAATTAAGAATAGAACTTGAAGCTTCAAAGTTAGTGTTTATATTTGTATTTTTTTTTATCTATGATTCCCTTGAATGTCCATAAGTTATTTTGGTCGATAATATACAGTTAAACCTGTGCTTAAGGAAATATTCCTTTTTTCCGTTGAAAACAAATTTCCCTCAAGGATATATGGTACTAAAAGAATGAAATGAATTCTTATGAAGTTGTACGTCCCCTGGTTATGCCAGCTAGGCTAAAAGAGACGGTAAAAATTATGAGAAATAAATAAAATGGTGGGATGAAGAAAATGCGAGGAAACGGGAGAACCTCGAGAAACCCCACGCACACGGTGTTTGTCCACCACAAAGCTCACTTGGGGCGCGAGGTGGGAACGAACCAAGAACCCCTGCACCAGAGGTGAACGCTCTACCACTGAGTGACCTTGGCCTCTATAAATGGTACAGGCCTTTCAACACAAGATACTTGGGACTCGAGCCCTGATGGAAGCTCATATGGATCAGGATCTCATGAAAAGTTTTAGGTTTACGTCTCATGTCGATCGGATCTCATGTTAAGAGGCCCCATCACTGCGAAATTAAAATACTGCTAATTTTACAGCAATTCTGTGATATCTTCAAATAGATAAAAGATAATCAAAAAGTGGAACAAGACATCCTTAGACAATATTATTTTACATGAGATATCGTTATCACCATTCACTTATCTACTTTCGATTTCAAGGCATTTAGAAACCCGGCATTTATTTTCGCGTCTTCCATCATCATTCACTCCCTTAGCCTAAAGGACATGATTGTAAGACGTTAAACTGACCACAGTTTTTACTTATTAATTTCGTGTTTGTATGATATTTAATGTGTCTTTGTTAGGGATTCGTAATATGTGTAATTACGGGAGTAATTTTCTTTTTTGCGCCGCCCTTGCTCGCTCTTCACGACACCCAGATTGCGAACCACTGGTATATCCGATTTATTTTGTTTCATATATATTGTTACTCTGTCGGTGCCCTTTGAATATATAGACACTGTATTTTAAATTAGTTTAACGTAGTTTCATGTCCTTCTACTAGCGTAATATGAAGGGTATTAGCTTTGTATACTGTATATTTTCCCTTTATTTTCTAAAATGAAAACAAAAGAAAGTGTTTATCGCTGAAGCGTCGTCGTCGTCGTCCAGTTCCCTCCTTCTGTGAAGATTTCGTGTTAACATCAATCAGCACCAGCCGCCCCCATCTGCAAACGACAGCAGCCAACGAGAACAATTATTTCCTCTCCGCTCCCAGCTGACTTCTCGCAGGGGGGGAGGGGACTACCACGTTGCCAGCACTTTTTCTTTTCTTCCTCAAAACAGAGAGGAAAATAAAAACAGTCTCAATAAAAAAAGAAATAAAGAAATCATAGTGACAGACAGTAACGTTTGATATTAGAATTACATTCACAAACAATATCCAGCAACTGTTTCAACACTTTTTGGATTGCGACTCGAAATATCTTATTGTCAGCAGCGCAGTGTATCTATTGTAAGTGGAAACATTACATGAGTGACCTATGAAGTATTGGAAATCTATGACCCAGTTCGATTCCCGGCGCGAGCTCATGTGGTTCGGATTCCACATTAATCAGTAGGTCCCGTCTTATATAGCCTCGCTGCTGAATGGGACGTTAAACCCAAAATCGACTCAACTCAATGGAAATCTAGGTTTAGGAATATAGAGAAGACTTGTTTCTGTTACACGAATAAGTACTCTTAAATGAAGTGTGGGAAGTAGAAAATGACAGTTTAATTATCCAAAACAAAATATCAGTCTCTTTGCGACAAGTAGTGTACGATAGTAGACCTATATTGAATGTTAACATAATAGTTTCATTATTTGAGCTACTTTTCTTACAATTTGAACCTATTTTTGTCTGTGTGATACGTTTCATTTTAATTTTACAACGATGGCATTTCAATGCCTTGCAATTTTACTGAAACGTCAGCCGCGCTTCTCAGTTTATTTTGACTGACAAAACTCTTTAATGAAATGTCTTACAGCCATGCTTCCCAATCTCCTTTGACCGACGAAACTTTTACTGAAACGTCTTACAGCCGTGCTTCTCAGTCTCCTTTGACCGACGAAATTCTTTACTGAAACGTCTTACACCTGTGCTTCCCAGTCTCCTTTGACCGACGAAATTCTTTACTGAAACGTCTTACACCTGTGCTTCCCAGTCTCCTTTGACCGACGAAATTCTTTACTGAAACGTCTTACATCTGTGCCTCCCAGTGTCCTTTGACCGACGAAACTCTTAACTGAAACGTCTTACAGTCGTGTTTCCCAGTCTCCTTTGACCGACGAAATTCTTTACTGAAACGTCTTACACATGTGCTTCCCAGTCTCCTTTGACCGACGAAATTCTTTACTGAAACGTCTTACACCTGTGCTTCCCAGTCTCCTTTGACCGATGAAACTCCTTACTCAATGTCCACTATATGACGACACAGGCTAGGTTCCGTTAGAATTTAACATTGTTGCTGGTATTCAGAAGCAGTCTGTCTGGAAACTATTTTTAACTATTTAAAGGCTTCATGTAAAAGTACAATTTGTTGTATACAGTTTATACTTACAGGTCTTTTCAATTGTACGAAATAAGTTTTCAATTCTAAAATTTCGCTACATATCTCATGGGGATATGCGACATACTGGTAGGATAGCTTGTTACACAGTATACTGGCTTAGAGTTCAAAGCCTAAACTGAGCTCTGAACGGATTCAAGAAGCTCCCCCGGTTACAGGTCTGAGAAAACTTTTTGATGTGGTATATCGGTAGATAAAGTTATACACTTCCAATTTCAAAGTGTTATGTAACCCGGCGATCTAAACGGTTATTTGGGTTGCCTGCACACAGTTAAAAATTGTTGAAAAACAAAATTTACGAATGGCTAATACTGTATTGAATAACAGTGTGACAACCGTTTCTAGTTAAAAGCGATAAAAAATTATTACATAAATAATATCTTTAAATTATATTTATTACATCATTTTCAATACGGCTACAAAGAATCACTAACAGATTTGGCACAATTCTATCGTTAAATTACGATTGATAGGTAACATAGAAAACATAGTGAAAATAATTAAAGATTAATCATATTTTTAATGTTTTGTTACGAATCTGAATATTCCACTTCCTTATACCTTACTGTAATTTAACAAACACTGTACTGCAACATAAATTTGACGTTAATTCACTGTAAATTTACTTATAATCTTATAGAGTAGTAAGTATTATTACGTTCGTTATGAATTTATATCGATTTTTCTTTCTGTTGCTCTGAGGCCAATCTCAACTCTGTGGTAGATGAAATTTGGCAACATTGGACCGTGAGCTTTGCAGTAAATGCAATCTTAATCTGGGACCAGGAGTGAAGTGGGAAAAACTTTAATTATCTCTCTCACGTCATTTTCTCCCTTCTTCTCTTGGACTCCCTATCTTGTTTCTCTTCCTCTTCCTCCTTCTCTCTCTCTCTCTTTTTTTTTATTGAGTTGCGAATCCCGATTTCTGCTCAGCCGCTGCCACCTTTTCGACCTCAGCGACACCTCTGCTATTATCTGGGGAGATGACAATGTATCCCTCTTACAACAGGGGTTTCGCTTCCACTAGGTACTGTTGTGTGTCATGAATCCTCTCCTGAATTTTTTCCTTCTTGTCACATTTCATTTTTTTTTTAATTCTTATGTTGCTAGATGAGGAAGAGGAAAACTATCGTCTTGGAATTGTTTCGGACTTAAATCAGAAATCGTTTTTCAGTTTTAGATTAAGCTGTGATAAGATGTTTAATGATCGATCTCAATTTCACGGTTAAAAGTAAATTCTGTTGACATTCTTTAAGAGGCCTCAAAAGAAAGGTTGAAATTAAAATACCGCTAATTTTACAATAATTATGTGATATCTTCAAATAGATAAAATATAATCGAAAAGTGGAACAAGAGCTCCCTAGACAATATTATTTTACATGAGATACCGTTATCACGACTCACTTATCTGCTTTCGACTTTCATCCATTTAGAAAATCGGCATTTATTTTCGCGTTTCTGAATGGCTGAAAACAGAAAGCTACTAGGTGACTCGTAATAACGGTATAATATTGTCTAGCGCGCTGTTGTTTCACATTTCGTTTATCTTTTATCAATTTGAAGATATCACATAATTACTGTAAAATTGGCGGTATTCTAATTTCACAGTAATTAGTCCTCTTAATAGAAGTGAACTCAGGGTAAGCAAGCCAGAAATATCTTCGATATACTGTCCACACATCAACCAGCTTTAAGTAATGATTTTATGGGTCTCAGGTTGTAACGGTAAGAAGTTTAGTTTCAATGTTGGAATAGGAGGTGTTGAGGGAGAATTGTAAAATTCGAAGAGACGCAGAGAAATGTCTAAACCTTGGAAAACGAAATTAAAGTTGTCAGCAACTGTTGAGAAAAGCTTCTCCCTCCCTCAGAAGAGGTCGAAAGAGGAATTAGAGTAGAAAAAGATATTCTCAGCGTTAATTTGAATTGGCCAGATTACTTCTTTCGTTTCTGTGACACCCCTTTCTCCTCTTCTGTTCTCTTCATCCTCTCAGATTCTGTACCGTATCCTTTCTCCCCCCTCCCGAGGAAAAGGGAAAAAAATCTGATAAAATGCACTGATGCCAAATACATCATCCAGCCCCTGACAGTACAATTCCCTTATCTATCCGATGGAGACGCACGGGGACTTCGACATTAAGGATTTTTGCAGTAGCAATGCTATTGTGTGGCAGAGGAAGAAGGGAAGAGGGACGAGAGGGAGGGACACAGTGGGAGAAAGATACACAGACACACACACACATACATAGACTACAGTAAGAATTCTTTTTAGGCTATTCCAGTTGGCCACGCCCTTCTACAGAGTTTTTTTGGAAGTGGGGGGCAGACGACGAAATTTTCTATACTTTTTTTTCTTTTGGTGTAATACAAACGAAAAGAAAAGATAGAACTCTCTCTTCGGGGTGGTGTGAGAATCTAGAAGGCAGACTTTCCCGGATGTAATCAGTCTTGCACCAAAATCCATCAGTATGTGGATATTTTTTTCTTTTTTCCGAAAAAACACAGAAAGAAATTGGGAATGTAAGTTATAGGAAAATGGAGAGGCTGCTGGGAAGTTGAGATTGTACTCCTGTGGTATTGTATTATATAGTCAGGACATTTTTGTAAAGCTATTCGTATTATAAGCTTTTTACACACCCCTCCTCCCTCTGAACACATTTTTTCCCTACTTCTAATCCAAAGAGACCCACACTACATACTACCTCTGTTATGTTAAGACAAAAAATGTATATATCTTTTGTGAATAGCTTAGGAGAGGACGACATGAAATATATGACGTGATGAAAACTTCCTCTTTTTTTGGAGGGGAGTGAGGGGACCGGGGGGGATTTAAGATACTCTCTCACTGTGTCTCAACTTTCTTTATCATCTTGCAATTCAACAGAAGAAGTTATATAAAAGGTTGAATCGTAGTTTAGTTACAGGCAAACTGCGAAACTTTTTCTATTTCAATTCTACAGGCAAAAAACCAACAGAACGTGTCTTGAAGACATATGACGTTCTCAGCTGTTTTATTTATGTTTTTGTTGATATCAAGAGATTCTGGTGAAAATTTGAATTTGTCCGTCGTTAATAAGGCAAGTTGAAGGTACTGAGTCTCATCAAGGAAATACTATTTTGATGGAGAAAGTTTTCAATATTTATATTTCTTTTGGGTATGGTAATTTTCTGTCAGCGTTCTAATTGTCATTAACAAATTATCTGTGTGACGTAAGGAAGCGGAAACCATCCATCACCACAGAAAAAAAAAAACAACATTATTAGATTAGGTAGAGGCCTTATAGATTCCGCATCTCCATAATAATATAACGGAGCTGGAATAAGCTTGTGGTTAACGTTTGGCTTCGAATAGGAAAAACTGGGTTCGAATCTATGGGCCATCCATCTGGGCCCGTTCGACAATGCGAATGTCGGTATAGTACCTTTAAAAATAAATCTTATCCGACTTCTATCCACTTTCTTTCCCCCTTGTTATTGATATTGTAGATTGTTAATGAGTCTGATGTTAATTCGTCGTGCAGGATGTATCTGAAACTTAAATAAGTAAAGTAATAGAGTAACAGTTTGGAGATGAAACTTCTAATTGTTTAGAAAACTGGGAAAGGTTACCCTAACTTAATCGAAAAACGTTTTCAGTCAGCATCTTACCAAAATTGAATCTTTAACGAAGCTATTCATGCTACGATAATTACAGTTTGAGTTCTTTCAAATTAGAGATACTGTTACAAATCTACCTAAGATTGCACTTTATAATATTCTAAAGGGAGGCTCAGTGGTAAAGCACTTATCTCTCGTGTGAGAAGCTCCTGGTTCGATCTCAGGCGATGTAAATTTGTGATAAAAAGCATCATGTTCGTAAATTTGTTTTTCTTTCGGAAGTTCTTCCGTTTCCACTTTCTCAATTCCCTTAAGAGTCTTCATCCCGGCGAAATTAAAATACCGCTAATTTTACAGTAATTATGTGATATCTTCAAATAGATAAAAGATAATCTTAAATGTGGAACAAGAATGCCCCAGACAACCGTTTACATGAGAAACCGTTTTCACGACTCACTTATCTGCTTTCGATTTCGAGCCATTTTGAAAACCGGCATTTATTTTCCCGTTTCTAAAACAGCTGAAAACGGAAAGCCGCTAGGTGACTTGTGATAACGGTACCTCACGCAAAATAATATTGTCTAGGGCGCTCTTATTCCATATTTCAATTATCTTTTATCTATTTGAAGATATCACATAATTAATGTAAAATTAGCGGTATTTTAATTTCGCCGGGATGAAGACTCTTAACCAAGGATAAACCCCTTGGGGCCTTACAGTACTCCAGTGGGGTTATCGCTACATTTATCCGTTGCATCAGTAACTACGTATATGATGGGTCTATCCCCCAACATCTGACGGAGCCCTATCGCACCAATAATGATCAATTCTGTTATAAAATGAAACCCTTCGAAAAATGAAAACCTACAAATCTCGTTGTTCAAATATACACCCAGTTGTAACCTTGAACTATAATAGAAAACTTCTGAAGCATACAGAGCGACATCTAGTAGGTCTAGCGTCAGACAGGCATGTGATGGTGCACGGAGCGACATTTAATATCGTGACGCATTCAGATGTTTTCTGTTTATTATAAGAAATTCTCATTGTGCCCCTTATTTTACTATAACCAGCATTACAAATCTCTTAAGCAAGGTTGGATAACATTCGAGGCTATCTTGACGCACAGACTGACGTGTTTCACTTTTATAATTAGGATATAATACCTGTTCACATGTAGTTGCTATAATATTTTTCGCACTTAAAAAAAAAAAAAATGTGATGAAAGTCAAAAAAGAAACTGGAATCTATACTTTGATGGACTACAAATTACACTTTTTTAAGACTAAAGGGGTCGAATGATAATGGAAAAGAATAATTATGAAAGATTGGTCATGAGAATGTGGGAGGAAAGAAACGCGAGAAAACCAACGGACACGTGTTGTCCACCAGAAACTTTCCCACACAGATTTACTGAACTATACTAAAATCTTTTTAGCGAGATTATTTATGTACCGGTATTTATTTTTGTTAAAACTCTTTTCAGGACATTAACTATAGCAGAGATTTTTTTAAATATCTCCCAATTCTTTTAAGAGGATTGCGGTTTTAGATATATTTTTGCGATGCCAATATACGCTTTAATTATAGTCAGCTAGAGCTTATCTTTAAAGACATCAGCTCGACATTCGTTTAGTGAAAGAGGAAACACTTTGGAAGATACTCCACTGAATATTTTCTTAAGTTCTACAAGCAAATGCAAGGAAAATATCTTTAAAATACAAGCCTCGTGTTAAATAAATAAATAAATAAATAAATAGAAAATACACACCTCAACATTAATAAACGCATGTTTTAGTAATATAACAAAAAAATCTCGACTTGTTTTGTCTTTAAGATTTTTCGTTAATATGTTTTCTTGTGCTTGCCTATGGTGTATATATATATATATACAAAAAAGTTGCACATATCTTCATATTAGTGACAGTCGGAGAAACATGTTATGTGCTTGGTGGTGTTTTCGTTCCCTTACATCGTGACCCCTACCAAGAGAAAAGGGGAAGAGAAAGCCCTTCGTCACGGGAAATGGCCGGAGTGTCATTACAACAGTAATGCTTCCAGGCTCATCTCCTGAGAGCTTCACAGACCATTGCTCCACTTGGATTAAGCGAACGTTGTGGCGGAGGCAGAAGATGAGAAAAAAAGGGGGGGGAGACCAGGTCCCAATATCCGTTGATCAGCTTGGCGCCGTAAGGGCGAGGGACCTTCCCAGATTGAAATGGAGTGAAATGATGGACGCTGGGGGGATATAAGCGTCACGGTGGAGACTTTTTAAGAGAAGGAAACAGAGACCGATGTCTCCTACGTCATTTTCAGGCAGCGCCGCCGTCGACGTCGTTTCTTGCTTTCACGTGAGTGAGTGACTGGTCAATGTTGAGTCACCGCCACCCCCAGCAACAAGAAAAAGAAATGAACGAAGAAAGCAGAGCAGATAGCAACCGTCGAGAGGACTTTATCTCGCGTGGACAATGCAGAAGCTATTTAAAAACGTCGAGTTTTCTGCCATCTATCATAAGATCTTCGAAGACGACGCTTAGTGACATATCCAATGTAATTAACACGCTGAGCTTTGGTTAGCTTTATCGCTGTATGACTTAGTTTAAAAACACAAATTCAACATTAAAGCACAATGAAAACAAGATAAATCTATAAGTAGACATTCTTTGGCACACAGAGCTGTCTCGCCGTTATATGATAAGTATACACGTGCCCAGTCCATCTCGAGATCGATACACGGTGAGGGCTCAAGTGGTTTGCATTCTATGTTCAAAGCTGTAGGTTCACCTTTCACATATTCAGTTCTAAAAAGGGACACTGAACTTACCAAATAATCATCTTTGATACCTATGTGATTTGTACAGTTCTGGCGAAAATTATCCACTGATCTAGTCTTGGTGAAGAACAAGTATCCGTTAACCTATAGGCAGTATTTCTTCCAGACATCTTTTTTGGGAGCACCCCCCCCCCCCCGGAGCTGTGAGAGTGCCCTTCGGAATATGTCTGTAATATAATAATAAATAGAGTAGTACCGTATGAAAATAATATGTGCCCCTCCAAATACTAAGTGTCTCCCCGGAACATTTTTTTCTGGAAGAAACACTGCCTATAAGACATCAGCGAGGGATGTAAAGTTAAACAGGTATTCGCGAGGAAGTATGGTGGGTCAGTAGTAAAGTAGTGATCTTATTTGAAACGTAGGAAATGGGACACTGTGGCGTATGGACTGTAATATTCATCTAGTGCGATTCTGGTGGATTTTTAAATACTCATCTACTGAAGTTCTAATATATTTTGAGCCTCCATCTGCTAATAATTTTTTATGACTTGTTTCTAATGCTGCTGCAGAAAAGGTAATACTTCTTTTAATGTCTCAGTCATCGGCTATACATGCCTGGAAGCTGTTTATGAGATACAAATAATAGCGTACAAGAATGAATTAAGAGGTCAAATCACTGCAAAATTAAAATACCGGCAATTTTACAGTAATCATATGATATTTTCAAATAGATAAAAGATAATCGAAAAGTGGAACAAGAGCTCGCTAGACCATATTATTTTCCATGAGGTACCGTTACGAGTCACGTAGTAGCTTTCCGTTTGCAGCCATTTATAAACGCGGAAGTAAATGCCGATTTTCTAAATCGAAAGCAGATAAGTGAGTCGTGATAACGGTATCTCATGTAAAATAATATTGTCTAGGGAGCTCTTGTTCCACTTTTCGATTATCTTTTATCTATTTGAAGATATCACATAATTACTGTAAAATTAGGTATTTTAATTTCGCCGTAATGGGACCTCTTAAGGACTATCCGATTACGGTGCTTGAATTTTTGTCTAAGTCATTTTCTATACTTTCGTGTCCTGTTCGTTTATGGAAGAAACAGGCATTTTTCTTTTGTGAACGTTGTTGATTGAGATTTTTTTTTTTATGTGCAAAGACAACGTGCACGG
Source organism: Thermobia domestica (assembly GCF_964235325.1). Classification (NCBI taxonomy): domain Eukaryota; kingdom Metazoa; phylum Arthropoda; class Insecta; order Zygentoma; family Lepismatidae; genus Thermobia; species Thermobia domestica. The sequence continues at coordinate 261,318 of NC_137464.1, read as the reverse complement.
ACTGAAATACAGAATTGTGCAACACAGATTGAGGAGACGATAAATAAATAAATAAATAAATCGGAATGTGCGTTTTAAAACCAATACATTTTGTTATCTGAGGAGGAAGTCGTGTAGTCTCTATGTGACGACCTCACACAGTGCCTTTCCTTCTCGGATGAAGATCTTGACAGTAAACAAGACAGAAAGGGCAGGACGAACACTCTGACATTGTAATACATGACATCACATGATGACGTCATGCTTCCCACGTAGATTTCTGTTGCCCATTGACGGGGTCAGTCTCCTTTGACCGTGAATCTGACAGCAGGCGATTTGAACCAAGTGTGATACCAATCGCAGTTGATGATGAGGAGAGAAAGAGGGAGGGAGGGGAAAGAAACAAGAGACAAATCTAAAGTGAGACGGGGAAGCAGTTTAGGAATTAAAACATTATTACCCGCAGACCACCCATATTGTATTTTTATAATGGTGTGGTCAAGCTCATTGTATATTGTGTATATCAGTAATGTCAGCAGAAATTTTGAAGGGAGGGGGCTTAATCTCCTTGTCTCCACCGCAAACAAAGTTGTCTTTCTAACTTTTATGCTAAAAGTGTTAATGTATTGTGCGTATACATCATTCTGAGTAGAAAACAAAATTTCTGAATTCAGATCGACGGCTAGTAATGTAAATGTTGAGTCTTTCTGAGCGTTCTATCCTGAAAATAACTGCAACTAGTGGAATAGGGGATGAATTAAGGATGTCCTCATTAGTGACGACTCTTTAGATTAGTCACACAGATAAAAAAAAAAAATACATTTTGTTGCTAGAAGCTAAGGAAAGAAAGACATTTTGTTGCTAGAAGCTTAGGAAAGAAAGACATTTTGTTGCTAGAAGCTAAGGGAAGATAGACATTTTGTTGCTAGAAGCTAAGGGAAGATAGACATTTGGTTGCGAGAAGCAAAGGGAAGATAGACATTTTGTAGCTAGAAGCTAAGGAAAGAAAGACATTTGGTTGCTAGAAGCTAAGGGAAGATAGACATTTTGTTGCTAGAAGCTAAGGGAAGATAGACATTTTGTTGCTAGAAGCTAACGAAAGAGACATTTGGTTGCTAGAAGCTAAGGGAAGATAGACATTTTGTTGCTAGAAGCTAAGGGAAGATAGACATTTTGTTGCTAGAAGCTAAGGGAAGATAGACATTTTGTTGCTAGAAGCTAAGGGAAGAAAGACATTTTGTTGCTAGAAGCTAAAGGAAGAAAGCGTACTCAATGCACTAATTGCTGTGTATATAACGTTCTGAAGTTATATGAAGGTTTCTTCTTTTGTTAGTGACGTGACTTCCCTTAAGAGACGCCTAGAGTTTAACGTCTCCTTTTCAACACCAAGGCTATACGCGACCGGACTTACATTTTAAAGTGAGATATAAAGCACTACTCAAACTTCTATCCAGGTACGTACTCTAAACGGGAATGAAAACCAGAACCACGTGGGTTATATACTCGATGCCTTCCATTCCAGACACGCTAAGACTTCACATTTCCCTAACTTCGGACGTGCAGGAGATGATACAATCAACATCTGGCTACAGCAACCTCCCAAGGGAATTATCCATTTTACACAAACTGAGTGAACCCATTTATCTATAGTTCAAAAGCAGGATAGAAGAAAAGTAAATTCCTCCCATACCGGAAACCGTTAAAAAATTCGATGTTTCTAGCCAGTTTTGTATTCTATATTCTGCATCGTGACGGGAACAAATAGCCTCGAATATTGGAATTCCCATTAAACTATACTAATTCCAATTATAATTCTATATTTTGCAACTGCCTGCATTAACATTGTGTGTATTAACAATTTCACAAATGAAATGAGAAATGATGGTATGTCGAAGGATGTTAAAACAGTTGGAAGTTACTGTAGTAACAGATCCAAAATAATGAGTGATGGCACCTTTTTCTCCCCATTTAAAAACAACAGCACTGCCAGTAAGTATTGAGTTGTCTTGTGACTTTTAACCTTTCACGTTCATTTCAGACTTGTATTTCCCCTTCAACATTTGCAATTATTTGCATTCCGTTGTAGTAATTGAGCTCAGTCGATCGGAGAAACAGGGAATAAACTCTGGTAAAGATAGTAAAGAGGGTTACGATTCCATGTATGGGATACACGGATTAGCATTTAACAAAAGCTTCGTATCCTCTTATCATAGGCAACCAACATTTCTTTGCTACTGTGAGGGTTGCCTTGAAGCTAGGGGATGTTAAAGATATGGATGATAAAGATAAGAAGGTATGGATGGCCATCGTTAAAATCATCGCTACCCATGAAGACGCTGACGTATTGACTTCGTTAACGAACTTGGCCGAGATGGTCGTTGCAGCTGTCTCTTGCGAAAAACAGAGTAACGGAGGGCACTGCATTCTTATAAAACACTCTAGCGTGATCCTAGCAAGTGCTGGGAATACTAGAGGAGAAAAGAACAATATTTCATGTAGTTAAAAAAAGAAGAAGAGAAGTTTGTTCGAACATTATTGGAGAAGAATCTGTATTAAGAGGGATGTAGTGGAAAGAAAAACAGGAAAGGGCGAAAGAAGTTATAATTTGATGGACATTATTAAAACAGTTAGTTGCTACGTTACGACAAAGAGATTTACTTAGGACAATAGTACATGGTAGCTTCTCAGTTTGCATTGCCTTACCTACCTAGTAGAGAGTCTACTATCAATCACTTCTAACCTCACCTATGTATTAAGTAGGAGCCTGCGGAGTGTGAAATAATCAATTAGAAACACAAATAGGGGAAAGTGGAATTAAAAGAAAATGAAATGAAATTTTTGAGTTTTACGTCCCACGGTTATGCCGGTTAGGCTAAAGGAGACGGTGATGATGAGTAATGAATGAAATGGTGGAATGAAGAAAGTGGGAGGAAACGGGAGAACCCCGAGAAAACCCACGCACACGGTGTTTGTCCACCACAAAGTTCATTTGGCGGGGGCTGGGATCGAACCCGGGGAATTAAAAGAATCCTTGGCAGTGTACGTATATTCATGCACTCACAAAATGAAATGATGGCTCAGAAAACCTGGGTTCGATAACTGGCTCATGTGGTTCGGATTCCAAGTTAAGCTGTATTCCCATGTCTCATGTAGCTTTGCTGCTGAAATGGACACTAAACTCTGATACAACCACGAAATGAAATATAATTTCTAGTTTTGCCTTCGACACTTATGCTCTGTTGTCTCAATCAGACGAATGATGACTGAAAGTGAATTATAACAAAATAATTGCTAGAATGAGAATGTGGGAGGAAAAGGAAGAATCTTGAGAAAACCTACAGATACAATATTGTTCACCGCAAACTAACTCGGCCTGGAATAGAACCAGGGACTCCTCAGACCAGTGGTGAATGCTCTGTCACTGACCATTGTGCTCCGTTCTCAATCAACGTGTAGTATATCCGCAAAACCATCGACTACCCCTGTCAATGTCATTGTTTGTCTGTCACCGTTTCGACATCAGGTTACCAATCAGTTCTTTCTCCTCTCTGTGTGGTTTACTGGGAAGAAGAGCACAGAACATTCAGGTGAAAATAATTTCCTATGATGAAGAAAACATTTGCAATTTTTATATAGCCCATTCTCAGGTTCGAATATATCAGGAAATTTTGGAGGAAGGGAGTGAGATAAAGAATTGAAAGTTTACGGTGGCGCAGTGTCTCCTTTCAAGACATTGTTTGGCATAACTTACAGGTCAGGAAAAATTTACCATTTTTTTTCTTTGGATTCGAAACGCAGCATTGAGAGAGAGAGAGAGAGAGAGAGAGAGAGAAGTCAATCAGTAAAGTTCTTTTTATAAGAAAAGAAAAAAAGAAGCAGAAAACAAAGCAGTTTGTGATCTGCCCCCTTCCTCTCTGAGATTTCATTTAGCGTGAGCCAAAGCGAATACTGTAACTCAGAGTTTGTTGTGAATTCATTGCACGCGTCATCCTAAATCTCCACCCAAAGACTAAAGATACCAGAGCAGAATGATAAGCAACTGACAATTGATAACGAGCGAGAAGTGGGAAGAGGCGGAATAACAACAGGAAGAAATGGGTGCCGTTAGAAGCTGTCAAACGCATTCGCTAGCCCTATAGGCATTTCGCAAAGTAACCACTATTTTTGTTATTTATTGCTACAAGATTTCATATGAAGCTCAAGAAAGTATGGCGTACTGAATATGTCAAAAGCTAATTTAGTTAGATCAAAAGGGGAGGGGTTGGACATGGTGCAAAATTAAAGAAAATAAACGTACCATCTCCAACTATAGATTAGTTGCATAACACAGTTGCAATTGCGAAAAAAATTGCATTTATTTTGCTTTGTAACGTATCTTGTATCTCTGCAATGCCTCACAATCTTTTAGCTTTGCAGTTTCTCAAAAACTGTACATTAGCTTTGCAGTATCTCAAAAACTATACATTAGCTCTGCAGTGTTTCACAATCTTTTAGCTATGCAGTTTCTCGAAACCTATACATTAGTTTTGCAATGTGTCACAATCTTTTAGCTTTGTAGTGTCTCAAAAATTATACATTAGGTTCGAAATGTCTCACATGATGAAACTATTAGGTTTAAAATGTCTTACGTGATGCTACTGATCTTGCCCAAAATATTAGAAATCCGTTTTTGAATCTTGTGGCATACTTAAGAGTGATTCGAATAAATTTCGCTGGTACTCGGAAACGAAATTCAAGTCTTAATTGTTAAGTAATTATTCGAAAATCTCTTATTTAACTTTCTGTTTTGGAAATGTTCTGCTTTTGGAAATCCTAAAAGTGATGTTGTGTTACCCAGGAATGCATTGAAGAGCTTTTGACGTTGGCAATGTAAGCATGAAAGGCGAGCGTAATTTCAACTGCTGTTCCGAGGGGGAAATTGCAACCCTTTTCTCCAGATAAGTCTTCTTCTTTTCTCCCTTTTCTTCTATTCTCATTCGTTGTTGCCTTTTTCGTGTTTTCCCTTGTTTCTTCCTGCACCGCAGCATTTGACGGAGATTGAGAGAGAGAGAGAGAGAGAAAGGTTTTTTGTGATTGGGCAGTGAACCGAAGATCGTTGCAGGCACAGCGATGAATTTCCGTAGGCAGCGACCAGGAAATGCCATTTGTTGCCTTCTCTTACAAATTTAACCCCCCAAAGACTCATTTTCTCCGATATCAGAATTGCCAACATCATCTTTATTTCACTGTGTAATTTTAACGTTAATGAGATTTGTTACTCTTTTACATAGTAATTACATACCAAATAACGTACTAAATCTGGTTTACATTTGTTGATACTTTTTACGATTGTGTGAATTCATTTTTTAATTAAACAACTCTTTTTCGGGGGAGGGGTGATAACTTACGGTGTGTTCATTTTAATTTATAATTACTACTGTAGCTGAACGTGCGCTCTCTACTCTTCGCATCATTGGTACATGTCCCTTTACAGACTCAAGTGAAAGACATCTTGATAAAAATCGGCAAGAGGTACCATAAAGAGGAGATTTTTTCAATTATTTTTTCAATATCTCGCACTGTTTGCAAGATTTGAGCCTACTTCCGATTGGAGTTTTCTAATTCCTGCGTGATTAGTGTTTTCTTTCTTCTTGCATGCTGTATGTAATAAGCAAATACATTACACACGCAATTAATTATAATGTCAGTGATATATGGTGTTGACTGGACAAAACACTCCAAACAATAAAGATTTATCTTTGTCTAGAGAAATGGTTATCCTTCGTTTTTCAATATCATTTGCCCATGAAACAAACGCCTAAGAGATATACACCCCTGTATAAAAATATGTGGTATTGGAATGTATAACTTGTAGGATATGATACTGTACTTTAAAAAAAAATGGCACTTCCAGAGTACCTTTAAAAATGTAAAAAAAAAAAAGAAATAATGACCTATTTTTTTTAAATATTCAATTAGAACTGAACAATCTGCACAAAATTTGCAATCGATAACTGAAAACGGCATCTTTCTAGAGCTTATTGTTCCCGAGAACTCACTGTCGAAAGGATTGGCTACAAACATATAAACTTTTCTAGCATTTTAATGTACAGATTCATAATGGTCGTTTCATTAGTGATTGTAACACCTTCTTCAGCGGCATATTTAATACATTAATAGCAATGGTGTTCTTTGCTTTTTTACCTCTCCAATTTAAAGAGAACGGAAGCTATTACTGAATGTTTAATGTGTATCCTGAGAAAGGAGGAATAATTATAACATTTATAATAATTAATGTAAATTCCCTTCCCAACAAGTTGGCGTAATGTTGAAAATACTACTAGGTATTTTGTTTATGCGAACGACGTCACTGCATAGGTTTCTATGGTGCTCCATTTGAACTTACTAGCACTAAATTATTACACTAAATTTCAATCACAAGCCGCTCCAGTGTTACTAAAATTTAAAAAAAAAATGGCCACAACCTGCTCCAGTGTTACTAAAATCAAAAGTTTGGATCGCAAGCTACTCCAGTGTTACTAAAATCAAAAATTTTGATTACAACCTGCTACACTGTTTCTAAAATCAAAAGTTTCGACCACAAGGTGCACCAGTGACACTCAGTTGAATCAAATCTGTTTATTGAACAAAGCACACTAGACTATCACACAAACCACACATTTATTCACGATGTATGTCCATCTGTTGATTGATGAAAAATATAACCTTTTTTTAAAAAAAAAAAAAGATTGAGCCTACAACACTGAATGAACTGTAGTGCTGTATTCTATTATTGTTGTTGTATGTTTATTGTTATTGTAGGACATCGTGCTAAGCTAATAACGAAAATGACATATCTTGGAAGATAAAAGATTAAACCGAGGAACGGTTAAAGAGATGACGGTTAAGACAGAGTCCACTGGATGTAAATAACAATCGTCCTCTTTGTTTTCTGAAAGTTAAAAAGGCAACGAACACCATTATAGTTATACACACTGGGAGTTTTATAATGTGTAACTTAAAGAGGGTCGTAGAACAACTACCAAAAATGAAATGAAATCTTTTAGTTTAACGTCCCACGATTATGCCGTTGAGGCTAAGAGAGACGATGGTTAAAGCAAGTGAATGATGATGGAAGAATTGGTGGAATAAGAAATTGGGAGGAAATGGAAGTACCCCGAGAAAACCCACAACGGAGACGATGTTATCCACCACAACCTTACTTCCACATCGAACCACGGACCCTATGTACCAGAGGTAAGCGCTTCGTTGGAGTCAGTTATCAATTAAAATTAACCCATCATGTTCACCCGTCCCCCTAAAAAGAACTTGTAGACAGAATGCAATTCCGGTTCTTACTTGAGAGACCCTATCACGGTGAAATTAAAATACCGCTAATTTTACAGTAATTATGTGATATCTTCAAATAGATAAAAGATAAATCGAAAAGTGGAACAAGAGCTCGCTAGACAATATTATTTCACATGAGATACCGTTATCACGACTCACTTATCTGCTTTTGATTTCCAAACATTTAGAAAATCGGCATTTATTTCCGCGTTTCTAAATGGCTGCAAATGGAAACCTACTAGGTGACTTGTGATAACGGTTCCTCACGCAAAATAATATCGTCTGGGGCGCTCTTGTTCCACATTTCAATTATCTTTCATCTATTAGAAGATATCACATAATTACTGTAAAATTAGAGGTATTTTAGTTTCGCAGTTATTTGACTTCTTAAATGTTTTCTTCGAAATGGCTAAGATGTTATACATTAATTTACTTCTGCTACTTAGATCATTAGTCTTACAAAGTTTATTTTCTTGTAAAAATATTATCATCATGTTTTGCTATGACTGAAAAAAAATATGCAATTTGAATATTGTTTGACTTTCTGTATGAAGAAGTATTAATGGGCAGATCAATAATTCGTTTACTTCCAAAATAAAAGTAGAAAGCTCTTAGAACTACCGTTTAATTCTGAATGAATAATATTAATAAATTTAATATTGATTCTTCCAAAGAAATGTAATCTAAGACCTAGTTTCAAAAATATTGCTTTTCGAGTTGGCAACCATTTTGAGCCATGTATTTTCTCCAGCCCTGATAACGGGGTAGCCCGAGAGGAGCAGCCACTCTCCGTACGTATTATTATGAAGCCTTGTGGGTCCCAATTAAGGGGCAGCAGCTGTGAAAATTAATGGAGCACAGCTTTTAAGATGTAATTGCCCGCATTCATAACTCCCGTGTGTACGCTACGAGAGTTGCTATCACACACACACACAACTACTATATATATATATATACCCGAAAACCAGGGAAGAGTAAATACTGGAGCTTGCTGGGAGGTATACGTGTCTCCAGGGGGTTTTGGGGAAAGTGATGGGTTTTGCGTTGTTGGTTGCAGAGTTTACAGGTGAAGGTGTTCTCCGTGCACTGGCGGTGGGTGTGATAAAGTACTTCAGAAACAATGCAGTTGAGGAGTAGGTGATTTTAACCCAAGTGAGGTTTTCTGGTATCCAGAATCAGCGTTCGTGTTGTGTGTATGTACGCTTTCTGGGGGGGGGGGAATTGCATTATTTATAATATTTTGAAAACGTAATATGTGCATTAGATCGTAACAATGTTACTTGTATTTATGCTGATAATGTTTGTATCAAGCTAGAAACATTCATTATTTTTTTCTTTCAAGAGTGTGCTTTTAGATGATGTTGTATCGTAATAATTACTTAAACATAATGTTGATTCTATTCGTAAGTAATTATAAATGCATTGTCTTTCTTAGTTGAAATGAAGACGGACTGGAAATCTTTAATATGACGCCTTCTAGTCATGTTCTGTAAGCTAAAGGAGGAAGTTCATAAGTATGTGAAAAATGATGGAATTAGAAAACTTGAAAAAAAAAAAATGAAAAAGATTACGTACGTCCTTTTCCAGCACAAGCTCAAAATAGCCTGGGGTCGAATCACAGCCCTTCACACCCGAGATGCATCCTACATCACTGAACCACAGGCTTACGCATACTTTTTCTTTTCTTCAGTGAGATAGCTTCTCCGTGGCTAAGCGGTTAGCGTACGCGTCTATGGCGTGCGAGACCCGGGTTCGATTCCCGGCGCGAGCTCATGTGGTTCGGATTCCACGTTAATCAGTAGGTCCACGTCTCGTAGCCTCGCTGCTGAACGGGACGTTAAACTCAAAATCATCATCTTCTTCAGTGAGATAAAATATGTAAAGATTCAACGTTCGCTACACTAAGAAAAATCCGTTATCCGGACAGCGGTATATTGTACAAATATACGGAACCCATATGTTTACTACGGAAATCTGTATGGAGCATATGTTTTCTATATGTTACATTCGCACTACCTTTTTCCCGATTACATGTTACATAATGCCGCTTCAGGATGTCTCAAATCTAACAGTCTTCCGTATATTACATACTAATACGTATGTTACATGATACGTCAGGTATACGTTATATACGTCCATCTGTACGTGAGACCCTTACCGCCTATATGCAGTTCTTACTTTCATACGGAAAGTACGTGTAGATGGAATATTTATGGGGAAAGTACTCATAAAACACATGTTTTTAGTTACACGTTTACTGTAGAATTTACCTATAGTCATGCGTTAAGTTCAAAAACACAGGATTTACGCATGTAACCTATGTTGCTACGTACGTCACACAAGTTTTTTTCTCTGTGTAATACTTTACGCGTAACTTCACCTAATGACGGTATATTTTAGGTGCTCAAATAACACGAGTAACACTCCGGTTCTCAGTCACGTTCCACCTAAATTGTGTGCTCATCGAGAAACAAACAAAAAAAAAAAAAAAAAAAAGGCCAAATAATATCACACCGCCTAACATAGAAATACTTCTGCTGACAATAAAACAGCAGAACAGAAATTATAAATACGGCAGTGGGCTTGGTATGAAACCTTGTGGCACTCCATTATGGATATTAAAATTATTGATTTGATGTTCATATAAATTGCTGACGTTAATTAGTGAACCGCAGAAATTTTCTTTTACCAGTTTGGATAACCCATGTGGCTGACCATATGAGTGTGTGGTCGGGACTGTAATTTTTAGTAATATATTAAGGAAGGTTCACTGATTTCCATCTACGGATTTTAAAGAGAGGGTAGTTCGAATCATGAACCCTTACGCCAATGAAGGATTTTAACAAATTAAATATTAAATTAATACTATATAAATGGGATTTTCGGCTGGAGATTAAGGGAATTAGGCAACAAATACTAATTTACTTATATCTTATAATATGTTCTTAAAATTACTACTTCGAAATACGTATTTATTATGTAAACGAGCGTCAATTACCTGCTTCACTGAGTGAAAGAGTTGCGGGGCTTAATTTGGATTTAAATGGCATCGGAAGTATCATGGGCAGGGCCGGATTTAGGGGGGTGCAGAGGTGCACGTGCATCCCCCCTCCTTCGTTGTAAATATACACTACCTGAAGTGAGAAGCTCAAGTGAGTTTTGCTAAATCAATAGTTTAAGTCAATTTCCTGAAGGTTGAAGGAAAGGAATTCATCGAGAGCAGACACTTAGCATTTCCAAAGGAATTCCTCTTTGACATCACAGATGCCTAAAGTCATTTTAAAAAACCTCAAATTTAATTCAAATGTATTAGTAGTTATTGGTGCACCTCCCCTCAGAGAATCCTGGATCCGACCCTGGTCATGGGGCTAACTTTCACGGAAAAACGGCATCAGGGGGCCACTATTCATTTTAGCGGCTCCAAAAATTATAAATTGGACATCAATATCGGTCGTTTTAAATTACTTTTGCATGTCACCCTTCCCCATTCCTAACCCGCATTCCGAAAATTGTCATTGTAACATCATGAAATCCTTGGGACGCCTAAAGTTCATACTCATGTGTAGGGAGGTGACCTTCCTTACAAAATCGGTGTAGGAACTGAGTCCCCTTGGGCTCACCCTGAATTTAATCCCTGCATCATATCTTACTACGGTTAATTTTTAGTTTGTCCATAATTTCTTGTAGATGAGGAGGGGTTAAGAATCAGTAACAGTCTTGCGTACGCCACTGACGATTGAAAGAGTAAAATATATCATGAGTCACGCCGATTTCTCAAATCGTTATATGGATTCACCATGTTTTCTGTGTATAGAGAGGCAAACAAACACACTTTATTGAAAGGACGTTTGTGATCGTTGTAGCCTTGGGATCGCAGCAGAAGGCGATGTGACTGTCGAAGAATCTTCGCGATCCGTTTTCTTTTGTTCTTGTGCGTTTCTCCGGATGCCATTGAAGTTTCTCCAGCCCAATATCAACGGTCCATCCATCACAAACACCAATATTGTTCTCTTCCAATTCACATCTCTCTTTCCCTTCATTCCACCATCTTTCTTCGATGTTTTCATGTCCATCTTCCAATAACAGAAACATTCCCTTGTGTGACTTCAACCCTTCCATTGCCTCCCGGATAATCCCGGCTAATGATCCAATCGGCAATTTGCTTTTGCCGCTTCGCTCAGCCCAGTGTCAGCGACACACAATGTAGGGGAGAGGGAGTGTTGCTAGCTAGATTGGGAAAACGTAAAGGGTTTCTATATAGGGCGAGGGGCAGACAATCGCATTAGTTCACAACATGGCAATGACTGGCGCTAATTACCCTCTTTAGTGCTTACCGCCATAGCGTTGATATTTTATTTCTGCACAGTTGTTCTTTCTGTCCCTTCTGCACTGTTATTCTCAAATCGTTGATAAACATTGCTAATGTTGGGACGGGGATTGGAAAATATTGGATTAGAAGAAAGGATCGCAGATGCTGTGCAGAGTGTGGGCGGATTGACTGCACAAACATTGTTTACTGTCAAATAGTTCTTAATTTTCTTCTTACACCTCCTTCGTGGCTAAGCGGTTATCGTACCTTTGACGTGGGAGACCCTGGCTCGATTACCGGCGGGAGCTCATTTGGTTCGGATTCCATGTTAATCAGTCGGTCCCGTGTCTTTTAGCCTCGCTGCTGAAAATCAAACTCAAAATCAACTCAACTCAATTTTCTTCTTAGTCGCGTGGTGGCGTGGTAAGTAAGGGGTCTTAGAAACCAAGCAGATGAGCTGGGTTCGATTCTCGGTAGAGATATTTATTTCATGTTCTGCCCACCTTTCAGCACGATTCAATTTACGCCTCCTGTAAAATGGGTTCCCGAGGAAACCTGAGCCGGGGTGTGCTGCTGAGTTTTCCTTCACATCGCAACCGTTGGTTTAATGCCTAGTCCACGCGTTTTTTATCCACCTGGTCTCGGGTTCGATTCCCGGTAGGAGAGCATTATTCGAATTCCATCTTAAACTCTAGGTCATTGTCTCATATAGCCTCAATGCTAAAAAAAGGTACTAAACGTCAACAGCAAGGGGGCACGGTAGCTCAGTAGTAGAGCATTCACTTCTGGTGCGTGAGGTCCCTGTTCTGATCCCAGCTCGCGCCAAGTGAACTTTGTGTTGGACAAACAACGTGTTCGTGAGTTTTCTCGGGGATGCTCCCGTTTCCTCCCACTTTATTCATTGCACCGTTTCATTCATTTCTCATCATCACCGTCTCCTTTAGCCTAGCTGGCATAACTTTGGGATGAAAACTTAACTTGGGATTTCATTTTGTAACAAACAAAGATAACAAAATCTTCCCTGCAGTGGACTCCATTGTTTTTTTACCATTGTTTTGTACTATTAAATACAATTCTGGAATTTATACAAACTAACAAATAAATTTTTAAATAATCATAGAAAAGGAAATTAAAATGTGATTTACAAGTGTAAAATCGCTGTATGGCAACACTGAATGAAGCAAAGAGTTGTGTACATACGCATGGGAAGTTAGACCGTCACATACGCACTTACTGCACAGAGCAGAAAACAACAGAAGGAGCGGAGAGTGTACTTTGAGGGGTTCAGTTCCCCGGAGACGTGCCCCTCTGACTTCTCCATCCGCAATGACGGATCGAATGACCCCCTGATTTCTCCCCTGAGAAAGGGCGGCAAAATGGAGATGATGCCTAGCGTTCGTTATTGCACTCAAGTCTCCCATATCAATGCCACGAAACGCCTCTACAATGGCTGCTAAAAACGGCCGAGAATTGAAAATAAAAGCTAGCTTACTTTTCGCCCCCGCTTTTTCTCCCCCCTTCCGACAAAACAACCGGGGCAGGGGAAAGGATGTGTTTGTGACAAAGGAAAAAAAAATCAAATAGTGTGTATATACTTGTTTTCACTATGTGGCTTGTGTGTTCCGCTGGTTTTAACTGCATATGTGTGTACGCTGGATATGTTTCATGGTCCCGCTCTCATCCCATTATGTGGTCAACAATAGGTGCAACAATGCAGTGTGAAAGGTATGTGTGTGTCAGCTATAACGGTAACACATTCTCACACATGTTACATGACTCTACTAGGTACGTGCATGAAATTACTTTCCTCGTGTATGTTCATAGAAGCTCCGTGTATCTTGTTCTTGTTCATCCATGTGAATTTTTTTAGTTCATTCTGCACAGTTGGCTGTACGTATTTCCTTTTTTATACGTACGAAACAGAAAAGAATCTGATTGTATACTGTATATCCACTTTTGCACATATATGCTTCAAGCGTACAGCAAAATGTAAGAATTTCTAATTTGAAAATTGTCGTTTTCAAGGTTTTTGTGCATGTGGAATACCGACAACTTCTGGTTTACTTGCTTGTTTTCTTTTTTTATTAAAAAACAACGAGGAAATGGGGAAAATTTTCAAAACTCAAAATTTGAACTCAATAATAATTTGAATAATTCTTCGATTGATTTATTTGTATAATAAATATTAAAAGAAAATAACAGTACCAATGTAAACAAACCAGAGGTGGATTTAGCCCGGGCCGGGGGACCTAGGCCTCTCAGTTTTTTGAATGATAAGAATAATTGAAAGTATTACTTTTAAATACTTTTGAAAGTTATACTAAACTTTCTTATTCTTTTATTCTATTTTCATTAATATTTTGTGTATGGTTACTTTATAATTTAATATGTTTATGTATTTTTTATGTATATTCTTTAATATATTGGATACATCCAATATATTAATTTTCTTCTTTAAATAATAAATAAAAAAATAAACTCATGATATACCTATCATAATCTGGGTTCTGACTGCTCCCTCCCCCTAGTTTTTACCTCCTATATCCGCCACTGAAACAAACAATTTTAGAATCAGTAAAGTTTGCAAAATGAAATGAAATCTTTGAGTTTTACGTCCCACGATTATGCTGGGTGGGCTAAGGGAGACAGTGCTGATGAGAAATGAGTGAAATGGTGGAATGAAGAAAGTGGAAGGAAACCGGAGAAGCCTGGGAAAACCCACGCACAGAATGTTTGTCCACCATAAAGTCCACTTAGCGCGAACAGGGATCGAACCAGGGACCTCACATACCAGAGCCACTACGGCCCATGAAAGTTGAGAGTATTCATATCCACTTATAACTTGTTTCAACAGATAACAAAGAAATAATACCAGTCAGATGGTATCGATTGTCCATTATTACCTAAACTAAGTCTCCTATCGCAAATATCCACAATTATATTACGAAAGAAAGAAGGAAGATACAGTACTGTAGTTTTAACCAAGTACTCTATCTTTATATGGACAATACGCAAAAATGATGATAAACAACTGGAGGCTTTCGAAATGTGAATGTGGAGAAGAATGGAGCGAATTAAATGGCTTGAACGGAAAACGAATGAGAGGGTGTTAGAAATGGTGGAGGAGAAAAGAACAATTTTAAATACTATTAGGAAGAGGAAGAGAAACTGGTTAGGACATTGACTAAGAAGGAACTGTATCAGGAGGAATGCCTTAAAAGAGTATGGCGGCAGGAAAGAGAGGGACAGGATGATGGAAACTGCAATTAATGGACGATATGAAAACAGAAAAATCGTACGTGAAGACTAAGAGGTTATCGGAAGACCGTGGAGCATGGAAGCTTCTTAGTTGCAGTAAGTGGAATGCCAATAATGGCAGAATACCTATGAGAATGACTATCCAGTCTGGCAATGTGAAATATCTGATACAATGTAAATATAGATTATAATACATTAAAATCATTTTTTTAAGTCTAAAATCAGAACTTCGAGGCTTTGTCCGTTGCTTCCCAAAGTACGTTAGAATCCATTTCCGTAAAAAAGCTACTTAGAAATGTAATTCTTTATCTTGTTTGTACGTATGGAAAAAAATAAAAATAAATAAAACTAAAAATAATGCAATCGGGAAGAAAAGTGTGTATTTCACTATCCAACCACAGATAAAGTTCATTACGTACATTCAATTGGGACTGGAAATAGTGCTTTCTTTATCATAAACATTTCCTTGAGTGTGAGTCCAAAACAGACAAAGTTGGCAATATTTGACCTCAAATTTAGGAAACCACCTTTGTTCGTATAAGATATGAACATTGGAAAAGAATCAATTTCAAATGCCGCACTATATGTAGAAAAGTTGACTCACAATTTCTAAAATCGTGTCCCCTACGGCGTGATTTTTTTGGACATTCTATTATTGTACTTACAACTATTAGCATATATGAGAGTTACATGAACCACTCCTATCTCTCGAGAATATTCTCCGAGAAAACAAGCGCATAAAAAAGAGTAAGTCCGTGTTCTTGTATTATCTGCCCACTTTTTGCAAATAAAATGTAGCCATTACTAAGAGAAAACGTACAGGGACAAATTCTATTACGGAGAATTTCCTTAATTGCGTCATTTGAGGGGAAGAGCAGTCCAAAAATCTCATCTTCATTTCATTTTCCTGTGTCGCGCCCTCTGTTGTACAAATTGCGAGGAATTTTTTGGGGGGGCCACATGTCTTAAAAGACAATCGTAGCAGAGTTAAAACAAGGAGCGAGGACCCCGGAGGAACACAATGGTCGTTTTTTCTTCTTTATTCTTTTGGAATATCCAGAGAAATGAAAACAGCGGGGCTTGCTAAGATTATATTATAGGTTGGTTTGGTGAGGGACGAATCAGGGGAAGGGGGTATGTAGTAGAAACTGCTGTTTGCTGATTCCGAGAAGGAGCCCAGCTACATTGCCATCATATAGAGGGGGTCTAGGGGAAGGGAGGATGCAGCCGTGTTCCAAATGTAGAACGGACGGATGCTGTAGTTTTCGTGAAATCTGGTGAAATTGGTCTCCTTGAAGCGGCCATTTCTATGCGTCGCATGGTTTTCAGTCAGAGAATAAATGGCGCAGAGGGTGCGATGGCTATTTGCAGCAAAACAAACACCCAGTGCAGTAAAAATTGGAGAAAGCAGTGGAATGAGGGTGGGTGAGAAATCACGTGAGATGTCGTGAACAGGAGTTGAAGACGCCGCCTAGAAACTCCTCCAAAGGTGTAATACGTGAAAGTTTCTCGTGTTCCACGGTATTATTTATAATCTCTAGTAGAGTATTACTTACTGTATATTTCCCTTTGCTCTAATTTCATTTAACACTTTCGAGTAAAGTAAACCTGTTAATCTGAGTTCTGAAGTATCTTAGTAATGCTGGGCATTATAAAACCGAGATTTCTTTTTTAATTGCAGTTTTTCATCTCCTTATTTCACCAATTTCACTGTCTAATAAAAGTTTGAGTTTTTTTTTTTTTAAATGGAATTTTCGTTGAATATATATTTTAAAAGAAATCTTACAAGGTACATTCTTGAAGAGTCCCCTCGGGATTCATGTAAAACTATTTCATATTACGAAGTTCTCCACGGCCCAATGTGTATTGTACTAATTTTAGCGGCCCATATCGGTAATTTGCATATTTATGAACCTTCATATATCCGGAATTCAATCATACACTACTATAATACTCGAGCACAAAATTGATTTTAGTTTCTTTAGATGTAACTGGACGGGCCTATGCAAAACAAATTGGATCAAATACTGCTTCTCTGACACATGTTACACACTCCGGTCGCCATTTTGAATTCAACTTTCGTTTTCTTATTTTTTTACTATTCTATTTATCATATAATACATAAATTTGCTAATAATGTTATATTGAACTGCTTGATAAAAATAAAATTTCAAGGTGTTTACCGAATTTCTTAAAATCAATAAATAAAACATATTAAAATTTTGCAAATTAAATACCACGTTATATGCTTGAAAATTATTTTCCGTCTAAAAATAGTGATTATTTCAAAGAAAAATAATGATCTAGAAAATTTTTAAAAATGAAATGAAATGAAATCTTTTTAAAAGTTTTAGGTCCCACACTTATGTCGGCTAGGCTAAAGGAGACGGTGATGATGACAAATGAAGAAAGTGGGAGGAAACGGGAAAACCACGAGGAAAATCACACACACGATGTTAGTCCACCAGAAAGCTCACTTGGCACGAGCTGGGATTGAACCTAGGACCCCCATGCACCAGAGATGAACGCTCTACCACTGAGCCATCGCGATCCATAAAAAAAAATGAGTTTGTCTTCTGCATTCGGAGTAGATAACCCGCATTCGTTATGTGCATATAACACCTGTCTGTAGATAAACGGAGAAAATATCGGTCAAACCTTTGCACAAATCTAAGTGCCGATGATGAAGGCTATAGAAATGTGACCGTAATATTGGATAGTGAAATATAACGTTATTACCTAGACTGTTAAATTTACCATATAGGGTACAGCGGGGTAATTTGAATAATTTCAGACATTTTCTCATATATCTCGGAAACTGTAATTGGTATTCCAATATAAAATTGTGAACAAAAACTTTGAACCTTACTATTACTTAACAATTTTTCTTAAGATAGTATCTGAGATACATCGTTGTGAAATTTGGGTATTCAATTTCCCCGCCGAAATTTGGAAAAACGTAAATGTGAGGGGCAATTTGAATAACGAGTGGGGTAATATGAATAACCAACAAAATAAACAAGTCTTATAGAAATAATATATAAACTATTTAATAGTTAGATTGCAATTTCTACGGTAGTTGAAATATGCTAATTTTGAATGAAAAGTTGTAGGCCTACATAAATTGTAAATATGCGTCACCTATAGCTATCTTTTTGAACGTAGGCCTACACTAAAAAAAAAAAAAAATGTTCAGAACACTGTCTAAGGCAAAGAGCCGTAATTGGTTAATTCATCTTCCATCGTTCGTATTTAACGACAATGACAACAGATAAACTGTTTTCGACCTTCTGCACCGACACACACTTGGTAGAACTATGTCTTACAACGCTGGGAACGAATCCAGTCTCCCTTTCTAGCAGAACGTTCTGAATAGTAATTAAGAAGGCAAAAATAGCAATTCCTTGTTTGACTTTCATTGCCTGCAGCCATCTTTAGACTTAGGCCTAAATTTTCGTCACTGGGAGGGGTAGAGGATATCAGTTTCTTTCGAGCATTCATTTTTTTTTTTTTTTTTTCTTGGCAGGTTCTGTATTAGCATTCTTCTTTCTTGAAGTGTCTATGGATTCTGTTGCACCTGATGCTTGCGTCTTTCCTCGGGGGTGTTTTATTCTCATTGCCCGAATATTCTCAGAAGTTGAGTGGCATGATTTTCCTGCGACACGACGTCTCTTCTGCACACAAACTTTTTCTGGGCTGGGAAGCACTTCTTGTATGGGTTCATCTATAGGCTTCGTTGGGACAAAGTTTTGAGAGCCATGACCGGAAGAAGAAGGCGCGTTGTTAAGATATTCTTCCCGAGAAGACTGCTCCTCAAAATGTATAATAAGGCCTTACGTTTCCGAAGGGGCGAATCGAAATGCTTCAATAGCTTATACCAGTACGTGAAAACCCATTAACTGCCAGTCCAACAGAAGCTGTCCACTTCTAGGCTTCAGTGAACAAAATGCAGAACTGAGATTTACTAATCACTGACCTCGGGTTTTAGTGAATCTAGATAGTTGCCTCTTGGTGGTAATTGGCTTTAAGAGCCTTAAAAACAGAGCGATCGAACGGTTATAATACGTGTGTTGTGTCTGGAGGTAGGTAAAGCATTTTGATGTCATGACTTTGGTAGAACTCTAAGGACAAAAGTTGTGAGTGAGATCTTGCGTTTTAAAGTCCGGATTTAGGCGTACGCCTTTGAATATTACTACAGGAGGTATAAAAGACCTTCTGGCATTGCAGCATGCTATCACCGTTACATTTTCCCAGATGTTAAACTTACCACCTCTTTTCTACCCTTTTCTGCAAAAATTTTAGGGGTCTGTTATTTAGAGAAAGATTACTTTCGTCCATATTATAAATACGTTATACGATGGTTTATGGAGATCATACTCGTTCATTAATTTTCCCAGTAAGTCAAAATAAGAATTCGCAGTTTCCTTGTTAACACTAGAAGCTTTCGCTTTTGACAAACAAATATAAAATAGTAGGCCTATAGTTCTAATTTCACTGCTATTCAAATTGCCCCGTTTTGAATTATCCAAATTGCCCCGCAGTCGACGAATATTCCATTCAGAACGTGGTATGAAAACTGCTGATTAGTTGAAGCCAGTGTACAGTATATCAATGCCCCACATGGTACTGATACGATTATAATCCAGAGCGGTTTCATTTTATCCAGTTAATAATAAGGAAAGCTTAAGGAAACAACGTTGAAAATTATAACGACCTAAAAATACACACATTCGTACTTACCTTGCAGCAAACAAAAAATCGTATAAACCTTCAGAACCGAAGGAATAGTTTGTATTTCTGAGAGCGACTTCTGCAAACCACCACCTACAAATCCACCACAGGTTCACTAACATGGCAATCCGCGTTTCCACTCCAGCTGGCAAAATGCTTAACATTATTCAAATTCCCCGCCTATTCGAATTACCCCGCTGTACCCTATATATATATATATATATATATATATATATATATATATATAATATGGAGAAAAATTGTTAAATAATAAAAATGATGTTTTCAATGCCCTATCGACTTGAACAGAAATCGTTAAAGCTGATAGCAGAGAGTGGATTTCATTGAGTAATTCGGAAGGGAGTAGGAAAACATGTTTCCTCTTTCAGACTTTGACAAATGACATTGCAACATCTGAGAGTAATATCGGATGCAGGTTGGTCTCTCTCTCTCGCAGAGCAATCAACTCAGCATTAGACTCTCAGCGGCAGCTGTTGTCGTGGGTGCGAACACATTCCCCGAAAGAGAACTTCATAATATTGTGCCATGTGTCAGGGGGTCACTCTCATCAGATCAACTGAAAATTGCTCCATGGCCTTCGCTGCTAGTGGAGGGCATGGTCGAGAAAGGGAACGTCTAATATGTATTAATGACTCCATAGTGTTACAACTGCAGATTACTGTTGCAGTAGTTTCATATCCATTTCAGATATTTTCGTATTGTCATAACAGTCGTGGTGACAGCTGTATACGAGGTGAGGTCCAATGAAAACGTTCAAAGTACGATAAAATCTAGAAGCAGTGCGCTATTGTTCTGAAGGAAATACTAATTGCTATTAGTTTAAGAGTGACCAGTCCTCATTGCTAGTCTTCTCTCTAGCGTGTTCTCTTTCGGTTCTAGGGATGCGCTTAAGATACGAGTCTCGTATCGAAAAATGTGTTTCTATTGCTGTCCCTTCTCATCTCATGCTCAACCATATTTAGAACTTAACGTCCCACTTTATGTCCTTTAGGACAAGGGAGATGGTGATTAAGGATGGTGAAAAGGGCCAAGTTTTGCCAATAGATGTCACTACAATCTTCGTATCTCTCACATGTGTTTTTTACCTTTCACGAAAATTTACAATTTCGCTTACAAATTTCTACCTAGAGACTTCAAATTTTTAGAGAAGGAACTTCATAACCTATGGAAGGCAACAATCCGTGCAATTTTTTTATTTAGAATTTTCTTCATTGTTGAAACAGTTCTGTTGTTAGAGGTTTAGATATCCATTTCAACAATCAAGCCATTTCAACAATGAAGAAAATTCTAAATAAAAAGTCGGCACGAATTGTTGCCTTCGGTAGGTTATGAAGTTCCTTCTCTAAAAATTTGAAGTCTATAGGTTGAAATTTGTAAGAGAAATCGTGAATTTTCGTGAAAGGTAAAAAATGCATGATTGAGACACGGCGACTGTAGTGACATCTATTGGCAAAACTTGTCCCTTTAAACTAACCTTAAGGCAAGTTAATGATGATGGAATAATTGGTAGAATGAGAATGTGGGAGGAAATGGGGGTATCACGGACATGATATTACCCACTACAAACTTACGAGGTTGGGGATCGAACCAAGGAACCTACGCACCAGAGGTAAGCGCTCTACCACTGAGCCACCGTGCCTCCCAGGTTCGATTCCTGATAGGAGAACATTGAACGGATTAGGGTTATTGTTTTCTTGGAATTAATGCCCTTTTCGCGTGTTCGGTTCGTCCCATCATTATTAACTATTTCAAAATTAGTGTTGGCTAAAAGACGAGCCAAGAAGAGACAAAATTTTTGTTGTGGTATGTAGTTTATTTTACGAGGCGAAACATTACTGTCATGACACAAGGTTCTACAAATTAGGAGCAGATAATACATGTCACGAGACGAGATACTACTTGCACCCCATTTCGAAATGAGACGACCTCAACTCTTATTTCGTAGGCAGCTGTATTCAGGATCATTAAATTTAATATTAAGCTCTTATACCCCTGGTCAACTATGCAACCCACAATACATTACAGTAATGCAGTGCTGACCGTATAAGGATAAAACTTTACGGCTCATTTGACAATCTATAAATGTGTAGTATTAATTAATAGATCAATGTGCAAACTGTGTAAAAGTGTTAAAGAAAATAAGGATCTTATTTTCTAAATAACATATGCTGCAAAATCTTATAGTCTGGCAGCACTGCACGAGGGGGAGGAGAATGAAGGATAATAATTACTGTAATAGTATTTTGTGATTGTAGTCCAACCGTACTGTGAACCCCTTTCATTTCTCAGCTCGTGGCTTGTGTTGTAGGAAGCTCAGTGATGCAAACTTATTCAAGCATATCACATGATTAATGTTCTTTCAAACAAATTGTACAACGAGAAGACTACACGAAGTGGGGGAGATACATTGAGGCTTTTAGGGGAAGGGGGAAAGAAATATTGTGATGCTTCTGTGACCCTTTTATCCCCTTCCCGCCATTGCAATAATGTTCAATTTTATCCTAACATTGCACGCATCCCTCAATCCTTTCATGTAATGCTAACGACATTTCTCTTTCTGTCTCTCTGACCCTCTACACGTGACGTCACACATCTTTCTGCATCCATAACAAATGCTAAATTGAGGAACAATAAGCATTCGGAGGCGTCTTTTTTTCCTTTTCTTTCTTGTAAGACCCAGGAGATTTTTAAGTGCGCGCACGCTTCTAAATAGTATCACGTTAGTGAATTCAGAGAAACACAACACCATAACGTTCTTCATTTGTCATCTGAGCTGTTTCATCCATTTCAGATGCATTTCGGACCATTCTTTTTCATCTGAGTATGTGTGTGTGTGTGTGTGTAGTGGGTGAATTAGAAACACATTACGTTACTAATGCCTCATTAGAAGAGAACTTAGCTTCTATTCAATAATGGCGATACATGGCTAAGCTTTTCAGTCAATTATGCTATAGAATAGCAAGTGTTGGTCCTATACTCTGTTGGGCATTCTCGCATCAAATGTTACTTTGTACTTTTCTTTTCGTAATGTTATTGATAGGAAAATAATAGTACTGTCACGCGATCTAAGTTCTCACGAACTTCTTTGTGGGTAGGAAGGAAACTCTTCCGCAATATCACCTTCTTTGAGAACTTCTCACCCTTTCTTTTGCATTAACGTTGTCCACGAAACGTAGTTCTCGTCTCTTCTCTTATTTGGAAAAGTCTCGTCTCGTCTCGATACCCGAAGAATATTTTTAGTCTTGTCTCGTTTCGATACTCGAAGTCTTTTCTCGTCTCGTCTCGTATCGATACTCGAAAAATCCTTTTTCATGTTGTCTCCATACTCAGAGAATCCTTTCTCGTCTTCTCTCGATACTGAAATTCTCTCTCGTCTCGACTCGATACTAGAAATTTTTTCTGGTCTCGTCTCTATACTAGAATAATTCTTTCTTGTCTCGTCTCGATACTCGAAGAACCCTTTCTCGTCTCGATACTAGAATTCTTTCTATTCTCGTTTCAATACTAGAAAAAAATCCTTTTTCGTCTCGTCTCGATACTTGAAAAAATCCTTTTTCGTCTCTTTATACTCGAAGAATCTTTTCTCGTCTCATTTTGAATTTATCTCGTCTCGTTTTGTATAAATTTATGTTCAGAATTTATGCTGCTATATTTTTCTCAGTTTCCTCTAGAAGTTATCTCAATCCTTGTGCATCACGAGAGGTCCACGAAATAGATGTGATATAATAGCAATTAAACCCTATTTGTTATTGG
Organism: Thermobia domestica; assembly: GCF_964235325.1. NCBI lineage: Eukaryota > Metazoa > Arthropoda > Insecta > Zygentoma > Lepismatidae > Thermobia > Thermobia domestica. Next base: position 237,938 of record NC_137464.1, on the reverse strand, counting down.
GTTAATGTTGTTGAGTTGAGTTTAGTGTCCCTTTCGGCAGCGAGGCTATATGAAACGTGGATCTACAACTTAACGTGGGATCCGAACTACATGAGCAACCTAGATTAGTATATAATATACCATCAGTGTATAAGTAAGAGCTAAGATAGGGGATGTTCTTAAGATCCATTTTTGTCCCTTGTGGGTGCCCATATATCTTAGTAAACCGTAGAACATCACGTGAATCGAAGCTGTCAATTTAGTGATGAAAGCTGATCACTTTATTCTCAGATTGAAACAAGATAAAAGTTTCAAAGCACAAAAGTTAGAAATTCAAATTTAGTAGAAAATAATTCGTGTCCACGTTAGATTGAAAGGGCATCGCTTCATACGAGTGTTTTCTGGGTGCATGACCTTGTTTTCAAGCTCGTGTGGGGCTTCCTTTTTAATTTTGATCCCGTGTTAATTTGTAAATTACTCCTATTGTACTCCAATTGATACTGAGAAGAAACATAACTGGGCAGCCTATTTAGATTAGAAAAATCTTAGAAAATTAGTAGCATAAAGCAACATGGCAAAACATGTATTTCCTTTTATGTACGCTGTTATGACTGATGTCAACATCACATCTACCGCAAAGAATAATCGTGTATTATCCTGTTACTCATCTGTTCCCTCCTTTTGTTGTCGCCCTCCTTCATTTCGGATTCGCACTTGACGGTCCAAGCCCAGATGCTTCCTCTTTTAATACTGTCTCACACTTGTCAAGCTTCATCATCTTCCCAGGCGGACTAATACATTCTGTCACCGGAAGTGATTGGGTTTTCAGCCGACTGATCGCTTCTCTCGCTACAGCTAGTTCATCCCTCCCGCCTCTACTTCCCCTTACATTCCTTTGCCTCTGGAATCTGGAATAATAATAATAGTAATAATGATGTACACGAAACAATAGAATAGTTTTTTTTTTGTCGTTGTTCATATCGACGGAAATCCCTCCCGATATGCTCTTGTTGTCATGACAATGTTTTGCGTTTGTGAATCTCATAAAATATTCTTTAGACTGCAATATCTCTTATAAACTCTCTCTCTGTCTCTCTCATACACACACACACACACACATACTGCAAATAAATAATTTATATCGAATTTTGACTGTTAACTGAAAAGTGAAGCTATTACAAATAAATTGATTTTCATTGCAAAAGAGAGGTACAGTATGTACTTGCTAATTCAATAATAATAAGTATATGCAACCCGAATTAAGGATATGAACAACGGGTTGCATAATATCTCGGGCGTACATATAAAATTCTCTTGTTTGTTTCTGGTCAACATCTTATGGAACGCAAAATAGTTTTATGAGTAATCGAGTTGGAAACTGTCTCAGGTATATACCTCATGTTTACACTGTAATTAAAAGATTGTGCATATTGATATCAAATCCACAATTTCGCGTCCGAACAGACTTTTTCCCAGATTTATAACTTTGGCGATTTTGGAATCTGTGTAAAACACAGTATTGCCTAGTAGAAAGTCTCTCGTCTTTTTTTTTATGAGGCATAATAGCTTAGTAGTAGAGTGCTTACTTCTGGTGTGTGGAATCCCTGGTTCGACTCCCTGGCTATGTAAGTTTGTGGTGGACAACATTGTGTCCATGGGTTTTCTCGGGTACTCATGTTTCCTCTCACATCCTCATCCCACCAAATCTTTCTTCATTATTCACTTGCCGTAATCACCTCCTTCCTTAGCCTAAAGGGCATAATCGTAGGACGTATAACTGAAAGATTTCATTTTCATTTTCCACTTACTTTATTAATTCAATTAATTAAATAATTTGTTTTAATGAACAGTTTGTCAGTGTATTTCGCAAATAAAAATGTTCTCTGTGTCTTCGTTTCATTGTTGTGTCATCTGATACTTGGTTCTATCACCCCGCGCACTGTCAAAAAGAGCTGTGATCTAAACAGCGTCATGTGAGGCTCTTTTTTTTTTTATCTTTTACGATAATAAAAAATGGTCGTTGCTTTTTTTCGGCGTAAAAGGAGTTTAAGTGTGAGTGAGAGAGGAGGAAATCGATTTTTGTTGCCGTAATGATTATGGATCCATCGAATGTAGAGGCTGGAGGAGGGGAGAGAGATCTTCATACCGAAAGGATAGACTCTACCTAGCATTATCCTCGTGCTGTTGGCCAATTTCAAACACTTTGAGCAATATTCATAAAATATGTTGGTTGGCACGACTCTACCCAGTCAGCCGTATGAGCACGACGAGTGTTGTTTTGGGTGATAAAATAATATAGCATAAAGATTATGGTTTCTTTCTTTTCCTCTGATCCGAGTCTCACAGCAATAGAAGAAGAAGAATGGAATGAGAAGAGGGATGACGGAGAATTTATGTCTTTACATCTCTTATTTTCATCATCCTTCTCTTTTCCCCTGTCTTCTCTAATGGTTCCATCATAGCCTGTCAGATATCATTTGAACAGATGTTTAAGAATAGGGAAATTGACATCACATCTATTTTTTTTTTAACGTTATTACTCAGGTTCAATTCGTAGTCTTTTTTTATTATTATTTTATTTTTATATGTAGGGTGTTCAAAAAGAATACCGACAAAGTTTAGGAGATAATTCCTCGAACGAAAAGGTGACCCCGCGTAGCGTAGTCGCTAACGCTCTCCCCTTCGGTGCGAGCGGTCCCGGGTTCGATTCCTGATAAGGACACTTGGTCGAAAGTGTGGAAAGCTTTTTTTTTAGGCCAGCCATCCTGAATGGGGCTTTCCTGGGCTTTCCTCATTCACACTAGGCAAATACCGGGATGGTACCTAATTTATACGTCCCAGGCCGCTATCTCCCTTCCCCAATCTTTTCTTCCTTCCTTTCATCGGATAGTGTGATCGCCAAGGAACGTTATCCCTCAAACGTGACGGGCCTAATATGACAATGGATGCCGAAAGCCCAGAAATCCTAAAATCCTAAAATCCTAATCCTCAAACCAAGACAAGAAAAAAAATGTCAAACAACGCAAGTGTTTTTCTCAAACTGTAACCTGGGGCCGCGGTGGCTCAGTGGTAGAGCGTTCACCTCTGGTGCTTGGGGTCCCGGGTTCGATCCTAGCCCCCGCCAAGTGAACTTTGTGGTGGACAAACACCGTGTGCGTGGGTTTTCTCGGGGTTCTCCCGTTTCCTCCCATTTTCTTCATTCCACCATTTCATTCATTACTCATCATCACCGTCTCCTTTCGTCTAACCGGCGTAACCGCGGGACGTAAAACTTAAAGATTTCATTTCATTTTTTTTTTCAAACTGTAGCCTGACAAGAATTTGTCTGAACCATAAATTTTATTGTCTCTTGTGTGTCATAGCTAAACAGTTTAACCCCCTGTATAACAGTATAACTGGGAGAAAGACTACCAGTATAATCTCTGATCCAGTCGGAATGTGATATTCCTGGTAATTAGCCAACCCGCTTAACACTTTTCCTACCATGGTTGCATATGATATAGGATAACCAGATAAGATTGTCTTAGATTCTCAATACCAGGAAATACATAAAAGTGACACAACACAACCATCCTTATTGACATTTCATGTTGAAAATGGTACTAAAGGGTAAAAAAGATATGTGTAAAAAAAGTGTGAAAGTACACAAACCTTTCCTCATTATAAGTAAGAGTCATTTGTGATTTTTTTGGAAACTATTTTAATAAAGTAAAAATCAATGACAATGATTTTTTTTTGTTTTGTTTTTGTTTACGGAATGGGAAGACGTATAGTACTTCTCTGATACCTGTTAACAGACGAACATTTATAGTAGTCCTATAAACTTTCCCACACTTACGCTTAACATAGCTTGAAAGTCTAGAAGCGTAATTAGTTTCCAGCCCAAGTTAAAAAAAAAAAAAAAAAAAAACTATTTTAAGCATCATTTCTAATTGAAATAGAAGTCGATTGTTTTCTCAAGAATTGAAACAAAAAAACAAGAAATGTATGTTTGTTGTGTTAACAAACGTTTTGAGTTTTACAGACAGGTGGGCGGGAACGAGAGAACCTGTCGCGTGCACACACACACACACTCTCTTAAAAATGTACGTTTCCTACGTCACGTGACGGTGTTGACAAGAGAGGGCGTGACGGTCGCGTCAAGATTTCCCAGCCACAAGACATGCGAAGTGTTGTTCATAGATTAACATTTCTGGCCCACTTTTTTTTTCCCTTCCCCATCCATTCATTTGTCTGTCGCTAGAAGAAACAAAAAAAAAAAGAGTGGAATATCTTAATTTTCTTGTCTAAAATAACATTAGTGTCTAATACCTAATTCTGTCACGTTTGGAAATATGTTTTCCTTTATTCAGAAACGTTTAACTCCCACAGAAAGGGAAAGAATTTCAATGGCGGCTTTTGAGGGATGTCGCATCAGTAAACTTTTTAATTTTATTGCTGCAAGCTAGGAGAAAGAAACATCATTTAACTTACGAAAGCCATATACAATAACTCGAAGCTGAAGGTAGTAGATAAAAATTCGAGTTGTCGATTTTTCTCGAAAATGAAATGAAATCTTTGTTTACGTCCCATAATTATGCCGGTTAGGCCAAAGGAGATGGTGACGATGAGAATAAAATGGTGGAATGAAGAAAGTGGCGAGGAAACAGGAGAACACCGAGAAAAACCGTGTCCGCAGTGTTTATCCACTACAAAGTTCACTTGGGGCGAGCTGGGATCGAACCAAGGACAAAATACACCAGAGGTGAACGCTCTACCACTACGCCACCGTGGCCCCATCGAGTTTTTCGAGTTATCAAGATGGCCACAACAAGAATTTTAGATACTGAGGTTCCGCGTTCTTCATGAAAAGTGACTATATAATGTCTATAACTCGAAGTTTTATTCATTCAGCTTCTATAACTCCATTAAATTAAGTTGTGAAAGTCCATTAAATTAAATAATACATGTAGTAAAAATAAAATTCTAGACATGAGTAAAACAGCAACATTGATAATTACGTAAAAGCGTAGGGCTATAGCTTCGAGTTATCGAGGTCATATCAAGAGAAATTCGACTTATACAGGTAAACTTCGACTTGTAGAGAGGTTCGCAGATACGAAAGTTCGAGTTACTGAAGTTTTTATATATGGTTATGAAACCCTTAATATTCCATTTATCAAGGATGTAATTTTTAAACATTTGACTTACAGGGATTAGTTATGAAGAATTCAAGAAAAATTGTAAAAAAAATGGAGTTATCAAGGAATTCGAATTATTGAAGTTAGAGTTTTTTTTAAAGTCCAACTGCACATTCAGCGACAAAAGTTCTTTCTAGGGATGCGCACAAGACGAGTCGAGACACGGCTCTTCCAATAGAAAATATACATTTTTCGGGTCGAGACATCACTTTTACAGCACATTTTCGAGACGAGACAGGCACAAATCTTGTCTCGCGCGCATCCCTAGTTCTTTCCCTTTGGTAAAATGTATTTTGAGAATAACAGTGCTAGAACGTACAAAAAAATACGTTCTTTTTAATTTACTGAAAACTGTACTCAAATTGTCCCTCCATTCTGAAGATATTTACGAAACAAATTTCATCAAACGGAAAGAACTTTTGTCTCTGACTGTAGGAAGCTCCCTACCCTTAGTTTGTACTTAAGAGTCTTCATCCCGGCGAAATTAAAATACCGCTAATTTTACAGTGATTATGAGATATCTTCAAATAGATAAAAGATAATCGAAATGTGGAACAAAAGCGCCCTAGACAATATTATTTTACATAAGAAACAGTTATCACGACTCACTGATCTGCTTTCGATTTCGAGCCATTTTGAAAATCGGCATTTAATTTCGCGTTTCTAAACAGCTGAAAACGGAAAGCCACTAGGTGACTTGTGATAACGGTACCTCACGCAAAATAATATTGTCTAAAGCGCTCTTGTTCCATATTTCAATTATCTTTTATCTATTTGAAGATATCACATAATTACTGTAAAATTAGCGGTATTTTAATTTCGCCGGGATGAAGACCCTTAAGGTTGAGTTGAGTTGAGTTGATTTTGAATTTAACATTCCTTTCAGCAGCGAGGGTATGTGAGACGGGATTTACTAATTAACCTGGAATCCGGACCACATGAGTTCCCTGTGCTAAGCTGAACCTATTGTTTTTTCTACAATAAAACATGTTAGAAGTTTAGAAGGTGACCCAGGTAGTATGTAGAACAGTGATGGGCAAACTATGACCTATGGTCCAGACGCGGCGCTCTGAAAGATTCTATCCGGCCCGTGACATGATTTCTAACCGGAAGAATGAAAAAAAAAAGTAGGATTCCTTTGAAACAGTGACATTATTTGCCATACGAAGCACATACTTTTCATTTCAATAGACTTTAGTAACATCTTGTAGCGTCATTACAGGCTTTGCAGAGGGCGGTCGGGGGAGGGGGGCAAAACTGTTCACCGACGTTAGTGTTTTACTTTTTCATTTAGTATAGGCTATTAGTACACAATTTATTGAAAAGCAAACTTAGGGGGGCCTCCCTAAATGACGCCCCTGGTAGCACTTCGAGGGACATGCTAATGGACAATGGGACTGGAATTTTCATTTTAATAAACTTCGAAATTTCCTTGTGGGACACAACGGTAAAATAATTCGAGAGGATTTGAATCAAAACACAATAATTAGAAAGATTATGGAACATAAGGACTTCAATTATCGTTTCAACGGATTTGAAGCCTTTAATAAGACATAGATATATATACAATATTTTTATGCTCGTTATTTCCTAACGTTAAGCAAAGCAAGTGCAAATATATATTCAAGACAGTCTCTGAGCAATCTAGAAAAAAAAAGTCTTCTCGTATGCAAACGTCATGGATTCATGATCACGAAGGGCCGTGTTGTTGAATTCCACATTAGTTTGAAGAACGACCGTTGCGTGGCGTTGCAATTGGAAGACTGATTGACTTCATGCAATCAAAGGGGGAGGAGCTCAAATCCCGAGAGGTGTGAATGGGGGCGTTTCCTATTCGTTGATAATCCTGCCACGCCCCTTGGTAACCCCATTTAAACTCTCTCACGTTTCATTCTATCATTTATTCCCGACTGGAAATCTCACCCGAGCGCTTCCAGCGAGTGGAAGCAAGCCCTGAGGGGAACGGCCGAGACTGATATTGCATTTCAGAGGAAAACTTAAGGGTTGTGTGTGAGTTTGGGGGGTGGGGAAAGAGAGAAAATGTGGGGTCACCTGAACACACTCTCCCTTTCCCCCTTCTTCGTGAATTCAGGAGCAGGAACTATCGATTTTGCAATTAATGCGTGATAACAGACTTTTAAAAAACTGCTGTGAATGAAGAAAAAGTGGGGAGTTGCAACCAGAATTAAAAGTGTGAGATTTATTTTTTTTCTGTCGTCTCACGCTTGTGCTGCCACCTGGAACAATCATTAGGAAATAAAATCGACTGAACCTTTATCCTGTATTGAGAACAAATTCATTAAACGTATTATCTTTACGTATTATAGACATCACACTATTATATTTTTATCACCAAACTGCAACGTATTATTGATGTGAAATTCAATTATCGAGACGACTTTTATCATGTAATTATTGACTTTGTTGGGTTATTCATCTGGAACTTTCTTGTTTTTGATGGAAATGTAATGGGATTAATTTTATTTTCTCGGAGTTACGTGGCATCTAAGATGGAGCAGGCAATGTTAAGACTATCGCCCTGGAACAAACTCACGATCTCCTGACGAAATTACCACAGTGCAATGTTACTACTGTACTATATGAACGTACACTCATGTCCAAAATTATTGTTGCATTTCTATAAATATGTTGTATTAATATAATTTGATAACTAATTCGCCCGGTATTTCTTATAATGTTAGTATGTATATAATCGGCAAAGACATGTATGTGGTAAACTTCATGTTAAAGGAGCAGTAAGTAAGAACAATAAAACGAAAATAAAACTTCCTGGTCCGTTTGGCAACATTTTATTTTACTCATTCTAACTTCCGTATTTATAATTCTTTAATCTTTTCCTATGAAATTTACTACAAATATACATTTGCCAATTATACACATAGTATCGGTATTAAAACTACCCTGCTTATCAAATTATATTCTTACAAGAAGACAGTTATAGATATGCAAGAATCATTTTGGACATGAGTGTACATAACGTTTTCACATTATGATCGTGAGGTCCTTGTATCGAATTCTGATTTATTTAATTACTACCGTCAAACGCTTCGCTGAGTTACAATAAGAACGAGAATTTTAGGAATGATAAAAAAAAAAGCATCAAAAGATTGTGCTCTTGGCCAATAATTAATTTTTGGATCAGGTTCCACAAAATTTTTGAACGGTCCCTAAATCGAGTTTTCGTATTGTTTACGGTATAAGCACATCATACTGAGTTAAGTGATAGTTTGAGTTTGGCTACGCTACATGTAGTTCTCCAGATATAAGGCCTATAACAAAATTTTTGATTGAGATATAATGGATCTTTTGATCCAAAAAAAAAAAAAAATAGTAATATATTCCATTAATCAGTCACTTTTTACTGAAGTGCTTTCTGATATAGATCATTTTCGATCATTTTGATATATCTCCGCTTCCTTTCCCCAAAGATGCGGGGTTGAATTTGGATTTAAACAGCATCGAAAGTGTCAGCGACTCCGAAAACTATGGATTCGGTACTAATAGCGGTCATTTTCGATAATTTTTATATGTATACTAAATTCTTAAGATATCTCACTTATAAACACACAGGTCACTACCCTAAATTTGATTCAGCTCCTACCTTAGTACAAATTTTCATTTTGAAACCTTTGAGCAAAGGAGAAACATTCTTGATGTATTATTTTTATTCAAAGTCATTTACAATGAGATAGATTGTTCGGAGCTAACGACTAAGATTAAACTTCAGGTTCTTACCTTTAAGAACGAGGTTACCAACACGAATTTCTTTTTCTGTCAGAAAGCTAGAACAAATGTACTAATGAAGTCTTTTATGTGAAGAATATGTACTTCTTATAAACAGGTGCAACAAAGTAAATAGAGCGTTAGATATTTGTAGTATGTCTGTGAATAACTTCCGAGCTGAATTGTTGAACCACTTTAGAATACTATGCAGAATACTGTAATTGGGTCCTAAAAACCTGTTGTATTCTTAAATAAATAAATAAATGCCTTCTCCCTTTCCCCTCCCCAAATTGCGGGGCTGAATTTGGATTTAAAGGGCATCGGAAGTGTGATTATTCATCTCAGCAACCACAAAAACTATGCGTTCCTTATTAAGGATAGCAAAAGTGAGTCTGAACTAGTGCGTTCCTTACTGAGGATAGCAAATCTGAGTTTGAACTAATGCGTTCCTTACTGAGCATAGCAAATGTGAGTCTGAGCTAGTGCATGCCTTACTGAGGATAGCAAATGTGAGTCAGAACTAATGCGTTCCTTACTGAGGATAGCAAATGTGAGTCTGAAGTAGTGTGCGTTACTGAGAATACTGAATCTGAACCCAAATGACCATCTGAAATGAAAGTTTAGTTTAACGCCCCACGTGCATACTTTTTAGGCTATAGGCAACGTATGATTAATGATAATAAATAATTATGAAATTAAATTGTTTGTGTTTACCCACCCGGAATTGAACCCGAAACCACATGCACCAAAGAGACACGCGTTAGCCACTAGACGAAAATCGACATCTCTGTTGCCTCATAAACCCCTAAATGTGGATCAACACTCAAAATTCTGCCGGAAATGGAACCCGGGACCGTGCGCTCTAACCTTTCTGTTTATATTGAAGCATTTTCTGAGGTCGTATAGACATTTTTATTACGTTTTGTTTTTGTAATACAGAACTCCGCCGCAGAAGAACGACGAAAGATGGCATTAATAATGAAGACAATGAGGAGAGGATAAATATAAAGGGAATGAAAGAAACAAACATAGTAAATGGAGAAAGAGAGAGAAGTAATAAAAGAAAAAGCAAGTCGATGGAAAACAGCTCACAATGTAGGAATGTTGGAGAAAACGCTTGTTTTATTTATGTGAATCTGTCATTGCCATGTTCTAAGCAACTGACGACGTGACATACCACAGATATCTGTCGCACCTGCTCTTCTTTTCTTGGCACACACACTCTCTCTACTGTTCTTCCCTCCCCCCATGCCCCCCCCCCCCCGAAAAACAACAACAACACGCACAGATCAAGAGAGTGCTGTTGTAGTTGCGCACACGAGAGAAGCAACCCAAAATGATCCAATGCTATCTTAAATGTATAAGCAGAGCTTTCGATACAGACAGGGCTTAACTGTTCTGGGATGGATGAGCTCCAGATTCATCTGCATACCCCCCCCCCCTTCCCTTCCATTCGTGAAAACAAAGAAAAAACGTATCTTTAAAAAAAAGAGAGAGAGAAATCAGATTGTTATAAGGCGAGAAACTGTTTGAGGAGAGGAGGGAGAAAAATACTTCTGTGAGTCCTTAAACAGTTTTTTTAGTCATTAGTTTTTAAAAATAGCTTCTTAAGCACTCGTCTATTTTACACCGAACAACCCCCTTCCCCCCTTCGCATATTTCTGTCAGAATACAGTAACTCACTTCTATCTTATTTAAGGAATCTTTTCCTTCTCCTTCCTCCTCGCTGTCACCTAAAAATTACAGTACTATTTGGAATGATGTACGTTCATTGTTTCGGTTCTTTGTTTGTTATGTTAACGAAATCTAAAGTTGAATTTGTGAGTCACGTCCAACACAGAATATATTCGTTGGTTAACCTTACCCAATAGTTGAATAGTTGTAGATCTGTTCGTCGTTTGATTGGTTGAAATATTTGTCATTGTCAAATTTACATTCTACGAAATATAATTTAAATTCTTCAAATGAAGCTATTTTAACAATGCTTTTGCCCGCTAGTGTTTGTGAAGTGATTTAAGAATTTCCATTTCCACAAACATTTTATATGGGTTAAGTTCCGAAGTTGGTCGTCCGTTTCTAGCAAAATTTTGAAAATTTACCAGGAAGAAATAGATAATAATATGTTTGGGTGCTTAATAATATGTAAGGAGAACGGTACTTCTGGTTTATATATATAGTATAAGCGGATATTATCATGGAACTATTATGGAAGCGGAGGGAACTACTTCGAGCAAAGTTATGGCATGGTTGGCTTGCGGGAAAGTAACGAGTACGAATATGGCTGCAGGTGTACAGAGACACTCCACTTGGTATCCTTACGGAGAAACGAAAACTTACACTCTATTAATTTTAATAAAATAGGTCCAAACTCCCCTAAGCCTAAGCTAACCCTACCCTACTCTATTATACCCTTTGAAAGTGGTCCTAAAATTAGATTATTTTTAAATTTTCGTAGCTGTTATTACGCTTTTTGTCGAAAACCAAGCGGACGGCCAACTTCGGAATAAATGCCTTTCATACTGTACTCCTCACGTTTTCCAGGTCAAGAAGCCCTTAATGCACCACGATTTTTGGATGATGCCTCAAATAAGAAAACACCCGTACCTAACACATATAGCCTACATAAATGGTGTAGGGCCTAAACATACATAAAAAAAATGAAACAGATTTTAAATTCATCAACGATTCATCTAAAACCTTCGATAACTGTTTATGTAAACCCAAAATCCAAATCATTATGTCGTCTTACTTAATGGCATTTCTAAGGCTCAGTGTAATTTCAGTAAAAATTTCCAAATATTTCCTATAAGTTAGCCGAGGTTCACTAGAGCACTGGGGCGCACAGTTTGATCTTTTTCTAAAGACGTGAATGTTTGTGAAAACGTAAAGGATTTTTAATAGCATTTCATATAGCGAGTAGATCTGCTTTATAGCGTAATTCTTTACTTGGCTCTAAGCTATTTACTTAACTGAAAGGAGTAGAGAGAGACGGTTTACTTTTTTTTTCTTTCTAAATGTATATTGTGCGTGTAATCCTTAATATTGTATATTGACAAAAACATTTTGAAAATCAAAAGATGGTGTTGTGGATTTTACTTTGAATATTGTTAATTCATTCTAATAAACTAGTTATTACTTAAGTTGTAAGTGTTTTCCTTAAAGAAAACTTTCATTACTAATTAACGTAATATACTAATAATCTTAAAATAATGTGCTACTTAATATTTTTTAATAATATTAAGACAAAAGAAACAGATAATATAATAGCAGATGTACTAGATAAAGAAAAAACTATGCTTCTATTTTACTCAATGTGATAGATTTTTTTTTCATTTACTATAGGAAATGTAGTTTATATTTAGGTATAATAGTTTGTAGAATTTGACGAAAGAAAAGGAAGCAACAGTGGCGGATGTAGCCTGGGATGCTTGAGCGTAGCAGAATTTTGAGTGGCAAAAATAATTGTAGCTATTGTTTATATATTTTTGAAATTTTATAGTAAGCATTGCCTTTTATTCTTTATTGGAAGACTTTTGAAATATTAGATAGAGTTTCAGATGCACTTTTTCTGTTTATGTAATGTCTAAAATAATACTTGAGGTTTACAATGTCAACGTCCAACCTAACCATAATAGCCCTCAGGCGAGAGTTAAGTTGGAAACTCGTACAGCACCCATGATATTGTAAACAGATGATATACCTTTGATAGTTTGGGTTCTGACTGACCCCCCCCCCCCCAGTTTTTACCTTCTAGTAGATCCGCCACTGGAAATAAAGGATTGTAGCTATCTATGGTTTACGAGTAGTGGTTCTATTACAGAGCTAGCCAGCGAACTTCAGCAGACAGAAAGCGGTATATCACGATTCGGTTTCTCGTCAATTTAAGAGCCCTCATCCTGGCGAAATTAAAATACCGCTAATTTTACAGTAATTATGCGATATCTTAAAATAGATAAAAGATAATCGATATGTGGAACAAGAGCGCTCTAGACAATATGTTACATGGGATACCGTTATCACGACTCCCTTATCTGCTTTCGATTTCGAGCCATTTTGAAAATCAGTATTTATTTTCGCGTTTATAAAGGCTGAAAACGGAAAGCCACTAGATGAGTTGTGATAACGGTACCTCACGCAAAATAATATTATCTAGTGCGCTCTTGTTCCACATTTCAATTATCTTTTATCTATTTTAAGATATCACACAATTACTATAAAATTAACGGTATTTTAATTTCGCCAGGATGAGGGCTCTTAACGGCGTTCAGTATCACACCATGTCTCTTAATGTTATATCGGGAATTATTATTTCAGTTTTGTTTGAAATGATGTGAAAATTTACTGGTTTCTGCTTCAAATCGACTTAGATAACCCTTGGTTTTCTCAAGTGAATTTACCTTATATATAAGTCTAATATTACTTAAAATTCATTATTAAATATTGCAATTATGTGTAACAACATTTATTTTTTGAGAAGTAAGGGACATCCAAATATATTTGAAGAACAAATCAGTAAAATTCGAGTTCATTTCAAAGAAAACGTCAACATAATTCCCTTTATAATACGTCAATGAAATAAAGAAACATTGTTGGAGGCACGCAATACTCTTGAATGTTAGCTGGCTTTCTCTCAACATATTGATTTGTACTGTAATTTTAAGATAATATTTTTAATTTATTATTTTGTAGCTAATAAAATTCCCAATATGTACAAAAACGTGAATATTAAAGGTAAATAAAAAAAAAAAAACTACGTGAGTTGTAACATTGAGATTTTCCGGTAGTTTGAGGTATGAAAACTAAATTTTAAGTGTAAATTTTAGTGGAATCAAGACTTTTAAACATATTCAATGTTAGTTATATAAAATATGACCTGTAACATTTCGTAGACCCTAGACAGAAGGCTCTGTTAACAGAACTGAAACGTACAGATTACTTAAAAAAAAAAAAAGAATAACTAACATTAAGCCCTGGTCCCATGGGCGTAGGGATGCGCACGAGACGAGTCGAGACAGGATTTTCCTGACAAAATTCGAGTCGAGACACGTCTCTTCCAATAGAGAAATATACATTTTTCGAGTCGAGACATCACTTTTACAGCATATTTTCGAGTCGAGACAGCCACAAATCTTGTCTCGTGCGCATCCCTATATGGGCGCCCGAAAAGGGAACAGGGGGAGCCGCTCCCCTTGGCTCACGAAAATGTATACGTAATATAGCAACCACGGAGATGCCCCACACCCCGTAGAAAATTTTATTTGGGCGTCCCTGCTTATTTCAGTGAGATTCATGTACAAAATATGGAAGCAAGGTTAAATAGTATAACCAAGATTGCCTTCTGATGAAAATATATTATTGTATATGGTAATTCAACAAAATCAAACAAATGTGGGAATTATTAATTTTAGAGGGCATAACCTCATCATATTTAGTAGGAAAACTTAAAACAATATGTAGAAAAAAATTTAATTGTACAATTAAGATAAGTCAATACTTTGAGAAATAATTGCAATAGAAATTCGTCAATTTTGAGCATGAAGCTGAACTATTTCTTCACTAATAACATTAACCCAAGAAATAAATACTTAAATTCAAGAGAGGAGTACAATATTTGCAAAATTCAACAATAGACACACATTCAATGCGCCCATCAGATGATGACATAATTAGTCCATTATTATATATTATTTTCTTCAAATTTGGAAAGAAACCCATTAGGTATTTACTGAAAAGATTTCTAAATCTTGAAAGAACTTTGGTAGAAGAATCTCCTAAGAATTTACTGAAAAAGATTTCCATATTCTGAAGAAATTTTGGTAAGTTTCTGTAAGAAATGTATCTAAAAATTTGGAATAAATTTTGTTGAATTCGCTAAGAAAGTATATCCAAAATTGGAACTAAACATCTGTGTATCGATTAGTTATGTCATCATCAAATAGATATGACGAATCTATGTGTCCTTATTTTGTAACATTTTTATACACAATGTTACCAGAAAAAAAAATGTGTCCAGGTTAAAAATTGGCCTTGTTCTTTTAAACCTGTTCTCTCTGAAATATTACTGGTTATCAAAAATATTTATTTAGTATACTTGTTCTTGGCATTTTCTCAATTCTAAGTTTGTGCAGTGGTTTTCCCAATTTCATGGATTAGATTTTAGCGTCTCTTTTCAGCAGCGAAGCTATATGAGACGTGAATCAACAGCTTAAGAGGCCCAATCACGGCGAAATTAAAACACCGCTAACTTTACAGTAATTATGTGATGTCTTCAAATAGATAAAAGATAATCGAAAAATGGAACAAGAGCTCGCTGGACAATAGACTGTTATCAGGACTCACTTATCTGCTTTCGATTTCCAGCCATTTCAATTTCGGCATTTATTTTCGCGTTTAAAAATGGCTACAAACGGAAAGCTACTAGGTGACTCGTGATAACGGTATCTCATGCAAAATAATATTGTCTAGGACGTTCTTGTTTCACTTTTCGATTATCTTTTATCTATTTGAAGATATCACATAATTACTGTAAAATTAGCGGTATTTTAATTTCGCAGTGATTAGGCCTCTTAATGTATGACCCGAAGTACATGCTCCCACCAGGAATCGGACCTGCGGCGAAGAAAAGGATGTTATAATCCCGAGGTAGCTTTATAATTATTCGAGAAGCTAAGTTGAACAAAATACCGTACGAGACAAGTAGAATAACCTGAGCAGGAATCGAACTCAATTGACCTCTGTAGCTTCTAACTTTATAATCATTTTACAACGCTAGTTGCATAAATATAAAAGTTTAAAAAAAAGTTTGAGTAATATTTTATGAAAGAAATGAGTTTTGATTCTTACAAAACTTTTTTTTCTAAAGCGTTTGATAGTGTTTTCCTTTGAAAGCGTTGCCGACACCAAAGTTTAATGTCTTTGTTCTGATTTTTTTATTTTTTTATTTTTAAATCAATGGTTAAAAGGAAACAGTGTTTCTCTGTAACACTTGCATCAGTGACTGGTGTGTGAGTGTTGAAGGAAACTTTGCGAAAGTAAGACTTCTTGCAACATTTTCGACTGTCTTTGTGTGTTTGCACTTCTCCATGTGCTTTATCGGCAGTTTTCTTTTTAGTTTATTTCTTAATTTTGCACGCGAAAGCATGCAACTTCAGTCACTTCGTTTGATTTCCGTTTGTTGTTTTTTTAGAAGATTTCTAAAAAAAAATAATAATAACCTTAGAATACACTGCACAAAGCCACGAATTGAATAAATCCAATGAAGTTTGAAATATATACAGGGTGTTGAAAAAATGTGTCACAATTATTTGGAAACAGATTCCTTCCATCAAAATAAGAAAAAACATTCATATGGGTCTGTGCTCAAAAGTGGATAGATTCGGAGTTATAGGGTACCGAAAACGTGAAACAAGTGAACTTTAAACGTTTATAGCTCCATTACTATGGGACCTATCGTAGTCGGGTCAAGACATCACTGAGGAACTGGTATGTGAAATATCCAAACATCCATGTTTAAAAATGCTCCAATACTTGCATTTTTTTAGAGAGGTAGGTAGAGATGATCAAGTATTCCCAAATAGCTTCTCTAAAAATGATTGTACAAGTACCGGAGGTTCTGTAAGATGGATATTTGGATAGTTCACATACAAGTTCCTCAGTGATATCTTGACCGGACTATGATCGGTCATATAGTAGTGGAACTATGGAACTTTAAAGTTCATTTTTTTTTCACGTTTTCGCCACCCTACGAAACTATGCACTTCGGATCACAGGTTCATATGAACTTTTTCTCTTATTTTTATGAGAGGAATCTCTTCCCAAAATATTGTGAAAACAAATTTTCGTAACACCTTGTAGATATTTTAGTAGTATAATTGCATTTTGTTGCATGTAACTAATTATTATTTTTTTTTAAATCATCTTCTCAGGTACATCGAGCATAAACGTTTTTCCTTCTCCAAGATTTAATGGACGACAGATGCAGTGATATCTCTTAGTAGATTACGAAGCATTTCTGTTGTAATATTTCTAAACATTTCTTTCAGTGCCTTCCCTGGGAGTTCGTGGTTCGATGCTGTTTTAGTCTTTAGTAGTACGTATTAAAATAGTATAACTGTAGTCCATATATATCTCAAAAAGAACAAACAACACAACAAACCAAAATATTTTCATTCAAGGGTACGGTCGCTAAGAGTTCTTGGATTCATCCCGAGACATGAGAGGTTTTGGTGGATATCCTGATCATGGGGTTTCCCGTTTCACCCGTCTTACCTATTTTCATCCCAATATTTTTCATAGTAATTTACTGTATTAATTATTCGTTTTCTCGTGTTGCTTACACAGCATCACCGTAGTACGTTAATTATGTCATTTCGTTTTTGTAATTTTTCAATCTTAATTATAACGAAAGTTTCTGTGGTTTTCGTCCGAGGTTAAAAAGGAAAGTTGGTGA
>NC_137464.1:0-220386 GCF_964235325.1 Thermobia domestica | reverse complement strand
GTGGGGTTCAGACTTTTTATGTATTGGGTAAAATATAGATTGAAGTACATGCAGGTGAAGCATGCACAAGTATAGACTCTACAGTTCAAAATATGTAGAATCATGCAGGGTATGTATCAATAAAATAAATGTAATAGATCTACACTGTATGTATACAGAGTGTTTCAAAACAACACCGACAACGTTTGAGAGATGATTCCTGACACCAAGATAAGGCAAAAAGCACAGACCAACCTGGGTGCGGAAATCCATAATTTCGGAGTTATAGGCTGCCGAAAATATGAAAAGATAAACTTTAAAGGTCCATAGCTTTAATACAATGGGATCTACCGTAGTCGGGTCAAGACTTCACTTAGAAATTAGTATGTTCCCTATCCAAATATCTATGTTTCAGAATCCTGCGGTACTTCCGTAACAATGTTTACACTGGTGGTTGATGAGTGCTTCAAATTATAAGCCCGTAGCCAAAATCCCTCTACAAAAATTGTTGCGTGAGTACCGTAGGATTCTGTGGATTTCTACACCCAGGTTGGCAGAATACTTTTTATCTCATTTTGGTGTTAGAAATCATCTCACAAACGTTGTTGATGTTGTTTTGAAACACCCTGTATATCGAAGTATCATTGACTTAGCAATTAAATTTTCATTTGCAAGGATTTAACGGTCATTTTATTGAAGCATTCAAATAATAATTTTAACATTAATCTGTATCCTATGTCAAGGATTTTGAAAATTTCGTATAATTTTATTGTATCTCTTAATTTGTTGCCAATAAATTTTTGGAAGTGATTTACACAACTTTTTCCACTTTTACAGATTAAGTTAATTATGTGGCAAAAACAATACAATCATACCAATATATCGCCAGTGATGACTAGCATTTTCAGAGGTTTCGTTAACTAAGTATTCCATGAAAGTCACAGATTAAGTTAGGTGAAGACTTAGAAAAAATAAACTAATAGAAATAACCCAAATATAATAAAATAGTTACGTAATAACGACAACTACTTAAAAACCTAATAAATTCATATATATTAAATAATAAAACTATTAATTCTCAGGTAGTGTAAAATACTTTCACAATTCATGCAAATTAGATAATTATCAAGGGGTGGCACATGATCCCTAGTACCGGTATTTAACAAGTTATGCTCATATCATTAAAGGTTTTACGACATATTATTAACGTATAATATTTTAGAGCGGGAAGCGAATGAAAGGATGTTAGAAATGGTTCGGGAGATATTTATTGAAAAGAGGGAGAGAAACTGGTTGGGACATTAGGTAAGAAGGAAATGTATCATTAGGGACATACTAGACTGTATGGTAGCAGGAAAGAGAGGGAGAGGACGAAGGAGACTATAATTAATGGACGATATCAAAACAGAGCAATCGTACGTAAAGATGAAGAGGTTAGCAGGAGAGCATGGAGGCTTCTCACTTACAGCAAGTGACCTGCCAATAATGGCAGAATTATATATATGATGATAATGATCCGCTATATTTGATCTTTAGATCGTGATTTTATATGTAGAGTTATTTCTCTGTTTTCTTTGAAGCCAAACCACTTGG
This sequence comes from Thermobia domestica, assembly GCF_964235325.1. Lineage (NCBI taxonomy): Eukaryota > Metazoa > Arthropoda > Insecta > Zygentoma > Lepismatidae > Thermobia > Thermobia domestica. The sequence continues at coordinate 218,814 of NC_137464.1, read as the reverse complement.
CGTAAACAGCCGTTTTTGTAAGCCTTAGCTGCTCCAACGCCATCTGTTAGCGACCGGCTGAACTACGACCAGCCTAGCAACGAACGGTGCTCAGCGCGCTGCGTAACCCTGTCTCTAACAAGAGTATCAGGAGCTTTCTAGACCTAGTGGCCTTCACGTGACTCCCCAGTTTGTCTCACGACACTGGGTGGACGCCAAAAATTAGGAAGCACCGGCCGAGAATCGAACCCGGGACCACGCTCTAACTACTAAACTATGGTGTCCGAATATGTAAATTACCCTTACTTAGTCGAAATGAATGAAGCTTAAATTTAATATTAAATATAATTTGACTTATAAATATTAACCCTTTAAGGACAGCTATAAGTTTTTCTTGAGAAACAAAAGAAACGCCCTAAAAGCAATCTAAGTCGAATGGGTAATAAATGACTTATTTGACAAGTTAAACATAAATGAGACCTATAAACCAGAACACATTATCTGTGTCCAGATGTGTTTTTATATATGCTCAGCGAATGATCGTCTTCGAACTCGTTCTCGAATAGATTTCAGTGTGAAATCAACAAAATTTCAATTCATTTTTTTTTTTTAAAGAGAAGATTCTTGTCGTATGTATCAGGTCACGTGAGAAGTAATTAAGCCTTTTGCGCACGAGATGGCGTTAGTGTCCCAAATTTTAGGATATACAAGTCGCAGCGAATCACGTCTAACGCCGTTTAACAGTTGACAGTTGCCGGAGGTGTGGAAAAAGTGTTGGGATTCTTACAACAAATGTAAGGTATTTCACCGTGGAAATGAGTGAAGTTTCCTCAATAGAACGCTACATTTTATAATTTTATTTCGATAAAGGCGAAAATGCTGCGAAAGAAGTTGTACTGTTTATGGACAAAATACGTCATCAAAAGCAAGGACCAAAGGATGGTTCAGTTGCTTTCGTTCTAGAAATTTCGATGTCTAAGATGCCCCTCGCTGTGGGCGACGAGTCAGAGCAAAACTGAATTCTATTCTGACGAAAGTCGTCCAAGACTGGCATGTAAACACATTTACTCATCGAGCGAATCTCAACAAACTCGAAAAAAAATCTGAAGCTTTTGATGAGAAGTGATGAAAAGTCAACGTACGACTAGAATGTGCGAAAAAATTCGTGGTTGAAGCTCCAAACTTGGTGGCAAAGTCGACACTACCGACCGGAAGTGTGGATTGGAAGGGCATCATGCATCATAAGCTGCTGCCTCCGGGCAGAACGACAGACTCGGACTCATATTATCGACAATTAGCACGAGAGCACCAAGCAGTTTAAAAGAAAGGCCGGAAGTGGTCAACAGAAAGGGTGTCGTATACCACGCTGGTAACGCTTGACGCATGCATCTTTAACAACCCGTCAGAAATTGTGACAACTTGACTGCGACGTTTTAATGTATCCACCATGTAGTCGGAACCTGGCACCATCAGAATATCATTTGTTTCGATCTCTCTGGACGCTAAGTTAGTTTCAAAAGAGGCCTATAAAAAATCACGTCTCACAATTTTTTTAGACAAAAAAAAAAAAAAAAAAAGAAAAACTCAGAAATTCAATAGCGACGAAATTATGGTGTTGCCGGGAAAATGGCAGAAAGCCATCCAACAACCAGAAAAATGGCAGAAAGTTATCCAGCAACCAGAAAAATGGCAGAAAGTTATCCAACAACCGGAAAAATAGAAGAAAATCGTCGATAAAGTGTTTATAGACAACCTGATAAATCAGAGATAAATACAAAGATGGCACTGGTTGTAACACCTTTAAGAACAGTAGTTTAGAAAGAATATTTTATATTAAAAAAAAATCGGAATACAATTTTGAATGTAGTGGTAATTATTTTGTTTATTTCTAAAAAAAATCTAGTTTTTAAATGTAAAACATGAGATCTCTACGCCAAGACTTTTAAAACCGGAAATTTGTATTTGATATATGAGTTATACAGAAATAACTGTCATGAATAAATAAAAAAAAAAAAAAAAAAAATCAGGAAACAGACTCAATTTACATATCAAGTTTGAGTCGACTTAAAATCCCACTTGAACATTGAAGTGACTTGTGTTGAATTGGCAATTTGTGTGTCAAACGCTTCCCAAAGAAAATACACCTATCAGTAACACATTCAGTAGCCTACGTATAAAATGCGTGTGTATTTTTATTGCTTCCTGGAAGATGTCGCAAAAGATCTGTTTCATTCTAATTGGAATTTACAAGTTCAAATTTTATACTCAGTTATTCCAGCGCTCTCACAGGTTTATGTAATTAAATTCGATGTAGCAACTTTGGAATATGCTTATTGTTATACGTACAAATTTATATTATTTTCTAAGCGCGTGTAGGACATCACATAGATGTTAGTATACTGTCTGTAATGATGTAGACTGTAAACTGAGAGATATTAATTTTAGACTATTGTCTGCTTTGTGAAAACATACGACTAGGAAATGTTATCTTATGATGTAAAAGATATGTCTACGATCTTTACAGAATTAATCGTGCTTATCTGACGGATCATTACAATAAAAGTCTTAAAAGTCTTCATCCCGGCGAAATTAAAATACCGGTAATTTACATTAATTATGTGATATCTTCAAATAGATAAAAGATAATCGAAATGTGGAACAAGAGCGCCCTAGACAATATCATTTTACATGAGAAACCGTTATCACTACTCACTTATCTGCTTTCGATTTCGAGCCATTTTGAAAATCGGCATTTATTTTCGCGTTTCTAAACAGCTGAAAACATAAAGCCACTAGGTGACTTGTGATAACGGTACCTCACGCAAAATAATATAGTCTAGGGCGCTCTTGTTCCATATTTCAATTATTTTTTTATCTATTTAAGCATATCACATAATTACTGTAAAATTAGCGGTATTTTAATTTCGCCGGGATGAAGACTCTTAATGACATTCGGTGATTTTTTTCGTTTAGTGCTCAAGTTTTGGTGGGAGTCCGTGGGATGCAATCCATCCAAAACGAAAATATGAAGAATATAACTTATAAGCGTGTTGTGTAATCTATTTTTACATATGTAAAAATAAATGAACAAAATCTCCCGAACAGAAACGCGAAGAAATGCTTTACTGTAATGAATTTCGTAGCATAGCAGTGTCAAATAATCATAACACTTCTATTTAAAATTGTAACTTAATTTTGCATCGTACACAGCAAGTTAACATTAGGTTAGTGCGAATGAAATGAATCAATTTTGAACTCACCTTGGCAACACAACATAGGGATGGCTAAGGTTTTGCGTTTAACATCATGAATCTTGAACACATCTAGCAAACACCTTGGGTACCCAGAAAGTCACGAGCTAGTACGTTATTGAACAGGGTCATATCAAAACGAAACATGAAGAGAACTTTTTTTTTTTTTTTTTTTTTTTTTACTAATAATTCAGACTTGAACATTCCGTACAGCAAGTTGGAAAGCTGGAAATACATCAATAGTGAATTTGGACCAAGGATTGCGAATAATTGCACTATTCGTCGTTGGTTTGTGAAATTTCGTTTACAGTGTTGCACTATTCGTCACGACACAGCATTGTAAAATGAACCCAGTGGGCACCGACCAGCATCATGTTCGGATGAGGTCCTCAGAAACACCGTGGATACAGACCCCTGAAGAAATGGTTGCGTGCTATTGCAGACGAGTAAAACATACGTCATACCTCTATCGTTCGGCCGTTTCGTCCAATCGGTGAAGTGAAAAAGTTGGCATCGTGGATGCCACGTGAGTTCACACTTGCCAACAAGAGTCGCCATCAGCAAGTGTGAAGCTCTCTCAAATAACCAGGAAAGCTTCGTGCGTCGGGTTGTCACTTCTGGTGAACAATAGATCTGCTGTGACAACCGTAAGTGATCAGGACAATGATTGGATCGTTATCAACGTCCAGGATGGTTTGCTTAACCGCCTCCTCCACCCACATATGTCGCTGGTACGGTGTATGGTCGAAGTGGTCCATCGTGTCTTTTTCAGGCGAGGTGAAATCATCAATGCATACCGTTACAATGCTGAACTTCATGAAATTCACCGTAAACTTGTGCGCAAGTATCCTTCAATAATCAACGGACATGGTGACATCATGTTAGCGCATACAACGGTGCAGGGTCTGAGTTGAAGTACGGAACCCTTTCTTATCTTCCGTATTCCCCTGATCTCTCTCTCACTGATTACCATCTCTTCTCAGATATCGATCAGTTCATGGGAAGCGAATTGAGCTCAGGAGACCCGAGTTCGAATCTTGGAGGAAGGTCATGTTGTTTCGATCCTACGTTAAGCTGTAGATCTACGTCTCATATAGCCTCGTTGCTGAAAGGAGCGCTAAAATTCAGAACAACCAGCCTTTTTGGGAAGAAAGACTCTCCCTGATGGTTGGACCGCGCAAGAGTAGTCGAGATCCTCGGATTGCTGACGTCAGATTTCTTTTGCTACGAAATCCAATGATTGGCTGTGTGATTTTCAAAGCGTGTGCTTGAAGATGGCGGCTATTTTTATTAACCAGATTTTGTCGTGTTCTTTTTTTTTTTTTTTCATTTTTTGCCTTTGAAAATGACGCGTACGTTGGCTATTTCATTCGCACCAATTTTCTTGATACCGCGGTGGCTCAATGGCAGAGCGCACATATCTTGGTGCGTAGGTACCTTGGTTCGATATAAGATCACGTCAAATATAAGACTAGATGGTGTACAAACATTATGTGTGTGGGTTGTATCGGGGTTCTTTCGTTTCCCGTCACTGTCTTCATTCCATTTCATTCAGTGTCGTCAACACTGCCTTCCTTAGCCTCGAAGCAGCTACGAACATTGGGTAGTCAAGATCAGAACCATGTGGGAAGTTTAAAAGCAGTTTTTTTTCTGGGGAGGGGGTGAAAGACATGCCATGAGAATTGCCTCATCGACCATGAGAGATTTAGTGTTTAGGATTTTAGATTTCTGGGCTGTCGGCCTCTTTGGCCATTTAGCCCGTCGCATATGAGAGATGACGTCCCTGGGCGATCACACTATCCGGAGAAAAGAAGAAAGGTTTGGGGAAGGAAGGAAGCGGCCTGGAACCTATAAGTTAGGTACCACCCCGGCATTTGCCTAATGTGAATGAGGAAAACCTCAAATTCCTGATGGCTGACCTCAAAAAGCTTTTTATGATTTTCGACCGAGTATCACCACCGGGACTCGGACCCGGGACCGCTCGCACCGAAGGCGACAGCGTTAGCGACTACGCTACGCGGGGCCACTCGACCATGAGAGAATAGGAAACGCTGATTTATAATACTTTGTAACTAATAAATGACCTATTATCATAGTCATTCTTAGTAAGTTTTCCATATGTAATGTGCCGTCACGAGAGGTTAGTTACCGCGAATCAAGGACCCTGCATGTACTGCAGTCTTGAGCTAACTTATTCGTCTTACACTAATAATTGCAGTTTTATCATCTGCTTTCACTTTGCATAGAACGTTGGCCTACTAGTGGCTTACTTTTGGTGAAAATGGTCTGTAGTTCGATCCCAGATAAAGTAAGTTTATGGAAGACATAATCATCTCCGTGTGTTTTCTCCACTTCTCGCGTTTTCTTCCACATTCTCATTTGACCACTTCTTTCAAAATCACTCCCTTTTATTAATTATTCGTCTGGTTTACTTTAATGGGCGTAGCCATTTGGCGTTGAATTTTTAAAAATACATATTTTTCTCCTCTTCCTCTTTTATCTTCCACTACATCTTCTGTCATGTCCCTCAGAAATAATTTTCTTCGCAACTGTGTTGTAACCAGTCTCTTTTCTGTTCTTAAGAGTCTTCATCCCGGCGAAATTAAAATACCGCTAATTTTACAGTAATTATATAATATCTTCAAATAGATAAAAGATAATTGAAATATGAAACAAGAGCTCCCTAGACAATATTATTTTGCGTGAGGTACCGTTATCACAAGTCACCTAGTGGCTTTCCGTTTTCAGCTGTTTAGAAACGCGAAAATAAATGCCGGTTTTCAAAATGGCTCGAAATCGAAAGCTGATAAATGAGTCGTGATAACGGTATCTCATGTAAAATAATATTGTCTAGGGCGCTGTTGTTCCATATTTCAATTATCTTTTATCTATTTGAAGATATCACATAATTACTGTAAAATTAGCGGTATTTTAATTTCGTCGGGATGAAGACTCTTAATTATATCCAATGTTCTGTTTTCTTATTATTCCCGGCTTTCCTTCCGACGCAGTGTATTTTCACCGTTACAAGTATAGAATGACTGGAGTCTAGATCATGGTGTAAAGCGTAAGTAAATGTGCTTTATGCTTCATCAATGTTTCGTTCATTGCTGTGTTTCCTTTAATCTCAGAACGTTTAAGGGAAAGGGCGCGGTGGCTCAGTGGTAGAGTGCTTACCCTGGTGCTTGGGATTCCTGGTCCCGGCCAAGTAAGTTTGTGATGGACAGCATTGTGTCCCAGGGTTTTCTCGGAGTACTCTCGTTTCCTCCCACTTTCTAATTCCATCATCATTCACGGGCTTTAATTATCCGTCTCCTTTAGCCAAAAGAGCATAATCGTGGAACGTTAAACTGAAAAGACCATATATTAAGGAGAAAAGGCAGGCGTAATGATAAACCATTTTACTGCCGCCATTTTGCTGTTAAATAAATTTCAATTCTGATACAGAATGGAATCTATTTTCCGGGAATTCCTATATTTAGAGAGTAATGGCTTAGAGTGCTGTCTTACGAACTTCATGGCCTTCTGGGCAAACCAGTATTCTGAGCCCCTACAGATAAATTTTATACATGATGCGTATATTATTCTGCACGTGAAATCCCCAGGCCATAGGCCACATATGTTCAGACGATACTGACGATTTGTGTATTCTCACATATACCTAATTTGTTGGATTAATTACTAGAGGACCAAAATTACTATTAATATATATGTATATATAAACGGCAATATTGCCCTAGCAGTAAAATTAAAAAAAAAAAATCTTTTCCCCGTCCTATGATTAAGCCCTGTACACACAAAATGACATATGACATGGCCTATATGACACCCTATAGCAAACGTATAACTGAAAACATATGTTTTATAATACTGTCCGTATAAGTGTTCCACCTATACGTACTTTCAGTATGACTGTATGTATAGACGGTAAAGATCTCACATACAGATGGACGTATATAACATGTAACTGTCGTATGTAACACACGTACACATACGGAAGACTGTTAAATGTCAGACATACTGCAGATGCATAATGTAACATCTAAGTAGGAAAAAGGCAGTATATTTATAGAATATGGATATCGTATGCTCCGTACAGATTTCCGTAGTAAACGTATAGATTCCATATATTTGTACAATATACCGTTGTCCGGATAACGGATTTTTCTCAGTGTGAAATAAAGGAATGGAACTGTGTGATTATAAAAGAATTTACGGGATGGTAATGTGGGAGGAAACAAGAGACTATGCTGTTCATCACGAATTCACAGGTTTGGGATCGAACCAGGGACCTCTCGTACCACAACTGAACGCTCTGCCATTGAACCACCTTGCCCTGCGCTAGTCGTGTTTACCTTTATATAACCTTTTGGTAGGCACGGAATAAGAAATTTATTTCGGAGAGGTAATCCAAATTCAATATGAGGACAAATTCTGTTAAAATTTATAAAATTACCCCTAAAATTAGACAAAATTTATACAAAAGTCGGAATATTGAGGGGAAGGGAGGGTCCAGACCCCCAGGACCAGTAATCTGCGCACATTCCTGAAACTATCGAAGAAAATTCCAATTGTGTTGAACTCTTTAATACAAGGTAGGGAGAAAAATAGCATGTTTGAATTATTGCTTCTAGGCAGGGAAAGTACAATGAGAAATGAAGATATCACATATCTATCTTTAACTACAGATATACTTTAAACAAAATAATAGTGTAAAATTTATTATGTAAATTTTAGTTATGTATTCCTTAAAGACCAAAATAAACCATATTTTTAAGGAATTAATACAATAATAGTTAAATAATAAATAAATAATAAATTTGAGTTGAGTTGATTGTAGTTTAGCGTCCCTTTCAGCAGCGAGGCTATATGAGACGTGGACCTACTGATTAACGTGGAATCCGAACCACATGAGCTCCCGCCGGGAATCGAACCCGGGTCTCCCACGCCAAAGGCGCGTACGCTAACCGCTTAGCCACTGAGGAGCTCAATAAATAATAAAATAATAGTTTTAAATTACTAGTGCTACGTTATAATATAATGTCTGAAGAACAGTCAGGGGGAGCGCCCGCCTCCTTGTCCACCTCTGTAGCGTCATCACTGGTTCCGAATAGTAAAGAGTGAACTTAACCGAGAGTAATTTTTTCTACTTACCCAAAGTAATAATAATAATAATAATAATAGAAGAACCTTTTCTTCAGTTCGGTTTCATTTTCAGCTTAGTGTCCCTTTCAGCAGCGAGGCTATATAAGACGTGGACTTGCAGCTTAATGTGGAACCCAAATCACATGAGCTTCCGCCGAGCCGAACCCAAATCTCCCACGGCAAAGGCGCGTACGCTAATCACTTATCCACGAAGGAGCTCTTGATCAGTTCGCTCTTGTGAAGGAAGTTTGAAATGCATATCTTCCAAAGAAAAAGTCTTTGTGGCGTTCGCCCTTACCACACAGAACGCCTCCTATATGATTCACATAATGAAATCATTTTGAATTTAGATAAGACTGATACTTCTCTTGGTAAGACCTCAGTTGTTCGCAACTATCACATTGGGAAGAATAGTAATACAGGGACTCGTGTAATAATAAGTGCATTTTACTTCACTGTGTGATTACTGATAAGCATCTCTCAAATTCTACCAACAGTTTATTCAAAACCCAATAAGCAGTCGTTATATAATCATCATCATCATCATAGGTTTTCTGCCATTGTTGGGAGGTTACTTGCTGCAACTAAGAATCAGAAATCGTCATGCTGAACAGTTTTCCGCCAACCTTTTCGTCTTTACGTACGATTTCTCTGTCTTAATATCGTTCATTGATTGTAGGCTCCTTCGCCCTTTCTCTCTCTCTCTTTCCTGCTACCATACTCTCTAGCACGTTCCTTCTTAGCCAATATCCCAAAGAGTTTCTCTTCCTCTTCTTAATAATATCGAAAGTTGTTCTTTTCTCCCTCACCATTTTTAACAACCTCTCATTCGTTTTCCGCTCGACCCATCTAATTCTTTCCATTCTCCTCCACATCCACATTTCGAAAACTTCCAGTCGTTTTTAAGTCTTCATCCCGACGAAATTAAAATACCGCTAATTTTACAGTAATTATGTGATATCTTCAAATAGATAAAAGATAATTGAAATATGGAACAAGAGCGCCCTAGACAATATTATTTTGCGTGAGGTACCGTTATCACAAGTCACCTACTGGCTTTCCGTTTTCAGCTGTTTAGAAACGCGAAAATAAATGCCGAATTTCAAAATGGCTCGAAATTGAAAGCAAATAAGTGATTCGTGATAACGGTTTCTTCTGTAAAATTATATTGTCTAGGGCGCTCTTGATCCACATTTCGATTATCTTTTATCTATTTGAAGATATCACATAATTACTGTAAAATTAGCGGTATTTTAATTTCGCCGGGATGAAGACTCTTAATCCTTTCTGCGTAATGTTCATATTTCTGACCCATACAGCACAATACTTAATACGAAGCATTTATAAGAGAAATTGGAGAAAAAGGTCGTTTTTCATTTTACCAACTACAAACTGTTACAGGAAACTATATTTAAAACAAACACTAAATTTAATTTTTCGAAAGTAATGTGCTGGTGCTACTATTAATTATAATAAACATAATTAGAATTAACATAATTAGAATTTTCATTCTTGCACAATTATTTATTCTTATATTTTAATGCTGATGTGTGTACAATGGTAGACAAAATTCAAAGATCCCATATATATCTCCCGTGTACAACAGTTTTTTTTTCTTAAAGCTAATCGGGTGTACAAAGTGTGGTTCTTGGTATGATTTTATGGTAAAAGAAGCATTCAGAGAAAATAACCATTCTTAAGACTGTTTCCTAAGCTGCCTCTCGCTTTTAGGAATTTTAATGAATAACTAAAGGCAATGGAAAATGTCAAAAATGTAGAAATTAAGGCAGGAAGTATCTACAAAAGATATTATATGATTTAGTAATTGTTTTCAACACCCCTCATACAGGGTGTTACAAAAGTGGATGACAATATTTTTGGAACAGATTCCTCACACAAAAATATGAAGAAAAAAAAGTTCATTTGAACCTGTGCTCAAAAGTGGATAGTTTCGGAATTATATAGTGTCGAAAACACTTGAAACAGATGAACTTTAGAAGTTCATAGCTCCACTACTACTGGATCTATCGTAGTAGTGTCAAGGCATCACTGAAGATGTGGTATATGAACTATCCAAATATCTATGTTTAAGAATGCTCCAGTACTTCCACACCAATTTTTAGAGAGGTAGCTGGAGAGTGATCAAGTACCCCCAAACAACTTCTCTAAAAATGATCGTGCAAGTAGCGGAGGTTCTGAAAGTTGGATATTTGGATAGTTCACATACTAGTTCCCCAGTGATGTTTTGACCCAACAACAATCAGTCCTCTGGTACTGCAAGTATAGACCTTCTAGAGTTCATTTCTTCACGTTTTAGGCATCCTGTGACTACAAAACTATTCACTTCCGACCACAGGTCCATATGAACTTTTTTCTCTTATTTTGATGTGACGAATCATTTTCCAAAATATTTTTGACAAATTTTTGTAACACCGTGTATAGTGTGTAAATTTAGGTGTCCAACAGTTATAAGCTGCAAACCCACATTTCTGGTCTACAAGGAAAGGTTTGGAAACAATTATATAATTTTTAAATCGTATTTCATAAATGCCATCTGCCTTACTTTCTACATCATTATTACTCTTCATTGTGTTTCAATTATTCACTAATTAAAAAGAAAACTAGGAGTGAGCTACCGAAGAGACTTAATTTTATTTTTTAAAGTGTACTTTCATAGTGTGCATTATTTGCTTTCATATATAATAGTTTTGCTAATTATTTACTGCATGTCAAGTATATGCTAATTTAGATGTAAGTTTTGCAGCATTGATAACGCACGAACACGAAAATGTCATACGGTACAAGAAAAAGAAAAAGAGAGAAAAGAAAAAAAAAGCGAAGATGCTTATTACGTATATATATGAACAAGATTAACACACTACTAGCTCCTTCTGGCCCCTCGCTTGATAAGTTTAGTTGGTCTTTTAAACTTCACAGTACTGTTAACATAGGCGCGGACTCAGAAACTTTTGTTGGGGGGGAGGGTTCAATACTATAAGCCACTACGTCTTTGTAGTATTGGACGGGTATTATTCTGCACCCGAAAAGACTTTAAGTAATTGTAAAACACTTCCATCTATATTTTCAGTTTATAGCTGTATTTTCAAAATATATAGCTAGATTGTTTTTATAAAAGAAGGAGTATAGATGAAGTGTAAAATCAAATTTTCATGCTACATCAATCATTTTCCTGTTAAACAAGAATGGTTTTATGAAGAAAGTGTACAAATGTATGTTGAAGTTTTGTTTTTAGGGGGTCGGGACCCAGTGGGTTCCCCGTGGGAACGTCCCCATTGTGCTCTTAAATTATAGTGTATATGTATTTGGGGAGACACCCGATGCTTTTGGCGCACGTTGAACGCTGTACCCTGAAATGTCCCCTGTTCGAGGAAGAGTTTTGAGCAATAACACAAATGATCGAGAAAAAAACTGGTTTTGTCATTGTGCCGCCGATGTCTAGTATTATAAACGTCCCGACACGTCCACCGAGGATGAAACCATTGTCTGCAATACCAAAAAACCTTCGGCCGTAAACTATTTAAGTATGGAATTAATCCATCTATCCTATTTATAAGGCAATAACATCTCAATAACCCGCGAACCATATGCAATCTGTAAAACATCTCAGAGACACGGGTTGCATAAACGTTCAGGAGTAAACGTTTAGATAAAACATTGATAAGACGCATGTCTGTAACGCTGATTCCTAATAGTTCACAGTTAGACCAATAGTTGTCGCTAGCGTCGAAGTTAGTTTAGGGACATGAAAGAATGAAATATGATTTATATCTTATTAAAGTTTCTTAAATATCTATGAAAATGACGTTGATTTGGTACAAGGTAAATTTTACTTGTTAGCCTGTAAGTAAAGGCTAATAGTTGCCAAATAAACTATTTTTCTGGCTGCTAATAAACTTAAAATAACTGGCAGATGAAGCATCATAAAGACCATATTTCTCCCTCTGACATTGAAGCTAACAAGATAGACATTATTGTCGTGTAATGTCGTGCAATATATTTTTTCGAAGCAGAATAGTTACCGTACAATAAACCCGACTGCAAGATTTTAATTCGAAGAAATTCTTCCCATCTACCCTCCTCACAGTTTTTCATTCCCATTCCTATTCACTGAGAAGTAAAAACTGGGTTTTAGCACAAAAATTATTCTCTAGATGAGTGACAAGCACCCATCGAACCTAACAGTTAGTTAAGGAAATAAAAGCTTGTTTTAAATGTTTCGTAAAATTTAATGAATAGACATATTATCACAACACTTAGTCATCTACGGATGTTAAAATATGTCTGTATAAAAAGTAGATATCAAAAAATGTAATCGTTCCCCTAATGATACTAGATTAATTCTACATCAAAAGGGAAAATATCAAATGCCTTTGTAAAATCTCTGTTTAAAAAGGAGGACGGAGACGCCATTTTTGTTTCATATAAACACAGTCTTTATTGATTATAAATTTTGCATTACCTACTATCTATTACATTTTTTTATATTATAATTTTCAAAGGTAATGATGAAGATACAGATTTTTTTAAAATACAGTTTGATTTAATCTCTCTCGTACTTAAAGGGTACTTGTTGCGTTTTCGACAAATGAGACTAGGTTGGATTCCCACTTGGGAGATAATGTGATTTGAATTTCATGTTAAAAACTTTAGACCCAAGTCTCATATAGTCCCGGTGCTGAAAAGAGAGTTAAGAGGTCTCATCGCGGCAAAATTAAAATACCGCTAATTTTACAGTAATTATATGATATCTTCAAATAAATAAAAGATAATCAAGAAATGGAACAAGAGCACGCTAGACAATATTATTTTACATGAGGTACTGTTATCACGACTCACTTATCTGCTTTCAATTTCCAAACATTTAGAAAATCAGCATTTATTTCCGCGTTTATAAATGGCTGCAAATGGAAACCTACTAGGTGACTCGTGATAACGGTACCTCATACAAAATAATATTGTCTAGCTCGCTCTTGTTCCACATTTTAATTATCTTTCATCTATTTGAAGATATCACATAATTACTGTAAAATTAGTGGTATTTTAATTTCGCAGTGATAGGCTTCTTAAACCACACTATCACTAGATCTCTGTGCGAAAGTTTTTATTTATTATACTGGCCTTCTCCGTTAGTCTAGTAGCTAGCGAGTGTGCCTTTGATGTACGTGATCGCGGGTTCGATTCTCAGTGGGGAGAGCTCAAAAGAATTTAATTTCACCACCGTTATTTATCTCTTTTTGCCTAAAGAGTATAATCGTGGGACGTTAATTTCACTTCATCTTAATTTATTCAATATACTGAGATGTTTTTAAATACATAATTACTCACTCTTTTTACTATCCCTTTGAAAGCTGCGAATTTGACAGAATTCAAGAAAAAATAACATTTACAGTTCCCCTCCTTTTAGTATAGCTAACACCGTTGTCAATTTTGTTCGATAATTCCTTATAGGATCTGAAAGGAAGAAAAAAAATGTAAATTATACGCTTTTATATAGTCCAGTGGTCAAGCTTGGCCACCTTTGAGTGTTTTGTTTCCGGGTTCGATTCCATGTGCACAGATCTTTTCGATATTCACCTAGCATTGTAAAAATAATTGGTTCAGTTGCATTAAAAGTTAAATAAAATGAGCAGTTGTAATAAAGGTAATGCTTTAAGATTACTGCTGAAACCGAATATTTATTATTATTATTATTATTATTATTATTATTATTATTAGATTTTGAGTTGAGTTGATTTTGAGTTTAACGTCCCGTTCAGCAGCAAGGCTATATGAGACGTGGACCTACTGATTAACGTGGAATCCGAACCACATGAGCTCCCGCCGAGAATCGAACCCGGATCTCCCACGCCAAAGGCGCGTATGCTAACCGCTTAGCCACGAATGAGCTCCTATTTGATTTTGAGTTAAGCGTTCCTTTCAGCAGCGAGGCTATATGAGACGTGGATCTACAGCTGAACGTGGGATCCGACCCACATGAACTCCCGCCGGGAACCGAAGTCGGGTCTTCCACGCTACATTTTACTTATCCTGTGTACTACCATCTTCCTAGTATCGTAATGGAAAAGTCCATAGTTTAATACGACTCTCACTTTAATACATTGTGTATTTGTCATATAGTATCGATTTATAGGTGTAGAAAGTATCTAGTTTTTCTTGAAAACGATGTATGAGAACTTAAACTTATAATTTCGTTCAGATTAATGATATTATCGATTGGTATTCGTTTAATCTTTAAACATTCCCCTCCCCTGTTTTAATAGTATTATAGATTTTTTAAAAAAAATCAATTTTACTTAATTTAGAAAATTGTGTATAGTATATTATTGTCTTCCTGCCTATGGAAGAAAATGCTTTCTCTTTTGTACTTCTCAACCCTGCAACGACTCTCCTTCTTTCCGTGTTAAAAGAACCCGTTTTCTTTAACCATTTCCTTTCTCTGGAAACTTTTTTTTTTTTTTTTTTTTTTTTTTTACGGAGCTATAAACCTTTAGGATTCACCTGATACCAATTATGCCTCATCTTATCACAGCTTTGCACCTATTACCTTCCCTCCCCTCCCCCTTCTCTCGGCGTTCACAAACTCTCAGTACTCATCGTCACTCCTGGAAGCTAAAAACAGGGGAGGAGGAAAAGGGTCCTGTTTCAACAACCATGACGAGGGGAGGATGCGATTTTTATAGTCTTGGTTTGCTCCTATATAGTATGATGTGAGAACTAAGGGGGAAGGTGAACGGGGGGGATGGTAGAAGATGAACAGACAAAGTTGCATTTTTTATTTGCCACAAGATGTACATTTCGTGGCCTTCAGAGAGACTGGGATGGAGGGAGTCACGGTTCTGCCAGAGGAGAAAATTGCCCTCAACATAGCATTACCGGTTGCCTATACGGAAGGATGAAGATATAAAAAGAAAGGTTGATTCTTCATACATGCGCGAATGGAGAAATGCAAGTAGGTACGATAACGAGTCTGACATAGGGTCGGAGTTGGGATGTAGCAAGCGAGCGAAGGGGGACTTGGCACTACCGATTAGTTAATAATAATTTGTGCGCAATTGAAATATGCTCGAGAATAATTTAGAATTTAGATTTCTGGGCTTTCGGCATCTATGGCCATTTAGCCCGTCACATATGAGAGATGACTTCCTTCGGCGAGCACACTATCCGAGGAAAGGGAAGGAAGAAAAGATTGTTGAAGGAAGGAAGCAGCCTGGGACCTATAAATTAGGTACCACTCCGGCATTTGCCTGGTGTGAATAAGAAAATGCCAAGAAAACCTCATTCATTATGACTGGCCTGTAAAAGCTTTTTGCACTTTTCGACCGAGTGCCCCCACTGGGAATCGAACCCGGAACCGCTCGCACCGAAGGCGAGAGCGTTAGGGGTAACTGTACTCGGGAATGAAAGAAGTAATCAAATCTGTTGTTGCTGGATAATCGACTTCAAATTCAACCGTGGAATATTTATCTAGGCTATTTATTTATAAAATTGAACGAATGCGATCTTGTGATCGCTTCACGGCGGAACGGCTGAATCGATTGACTTCTACTTTTGAACATACTCAGTACTTACTTCGAACTCGGTTCTTATCATCTCACTTTCATTAAAATACTTATGTTAAAAGATTAGCAGGAGTCAGTATTACCTAAACGTTGACACTAAAAAGTCACTAAACACGGAATTACTCCAATTTGCAGTAAAAAGTCGCTAAAAATTAAAGCCGTATTTATGTATTACTTCCTCCTCGTAACGGAACTAAAGAAGAATCCGTAGAGGGCAAAGGCCAGAGATGATGACAGATGAAAAACGAGTGAACGTCTTTACGACCTGAATCGAGCTGTGTTTCCATCAATCTATTTCGATTCTAATACGCATCTGAAGGCTAGGGAATGGATTCATACACACGTTTCAGATACTTCCCGTAACTCTTATTTCCTCCACGTGAAGATTAGCCGTCCAGTGAGTCAAATACAAAAAGGAATTACCTTTTGTTAATCACTCAAACTGTTCCAAAGCCTAGAGCCGCGGTGACTCAGTGATAGAGCGTTCACTTCTGCTGCGCATTGTCTTTGGGTTGATCCCAACCCGCGCCAAGTGACCTTTTGGTGGGCAAATACCGTGTGCGTTTGTTTTCTCGGGGTTCTCCCGTTTCCTCTCACTTTGAACATTTCGCCATTTCATTCATTTTTCATCAGCGTCTCCTTTAGCCTAGCGAGCATAATCGTGAGACGTAAGATTTTTAAAAAAATTCGATCTAAAGGCTTATACGTGCCTACCGGAAGTTTATTAACTCCCAGTGGCGTACGCAAAATTTCATGAAGGGAGGCTCAAGCACTTAATCTGATCATATCCTTTCAGGGCAAGCGTTCTTTTTTAACATATATGTCATGTAGTGAATGTTTATATTTCTATAACATCTTGCTTAAGGGCAGTTAAACCCGGAAATTCCCCTTGTGTACGCCACTGCCAGCAACTAGACTAAGGACGAGTGCGTAAAAAATTATATAAAAAAATCAGTTTCTAAATTTTTTCGGCATTCTGAACACAACAATTTGGAAATATAGGTTAAATTCAACAATGAACGTTAAGAGAAACGTATTTATATATATTTGGCTTTTTAACAAACAGAGAAAAAGAAAGTCAAAGGAAAATGAATTGATGTGTCAGGTCTTTGGAGATGAAGGAAGCGACAAGTGCAAGGATAAAACCCATTGAGAAAGGAAAGGATTAACGACCGCCCCCTCGTGAATCGGGCATTTTTGTTTCCTCTCTTTTCTTGTTCTGTCTTTTGTGCCTCGTTTCCAGTTGTTTACGAGCCTTGGCAAAGGAGTTATCGTAAATTAAAGACTCACTAAAAACGTACTTCAAGAAATGCTTTTAGAAGGAAAGAAAGAAAAAAAGAAAGAAACTGGGAAGAGAAAAGAGGGAGAATGCGAATTTTAAACGCTCGTTTATCTTCCGGCCGAGTGGCTGCAAACGCAACAAAGATGCTGGAAAATAATAATTTCGTCTAATGGACTTCGACCCAACTGTCTTTTTTCATTACGTCTCTCATTTGAAATTAACATCATCTTCTTCGTCTTCTAAAAATATTAGATACAAGAATATCGGGAGCAGTTTCCCTGCTTAATAAATTAAGAACTTTGTATTGCCTTAACACACTAGACTGTACACGGTTACCATATGCGACTCCTGCGAGAGAGATTCGTGTTCGGTTCCTGGTTAAGGACAAATTGTATGCCTACATCTCATGTAACCTTAGTGCTGGAAACAGACATACGAGGGAGGGTCAGGAACTAAGATTACAAGGCCGATATATCTGGAGTTGCGTCCATTATAAAGGTAATTTTAATACATGGAGTTATAACTGTGCAGTTTCAACCACCCACCATTACGGCGCTAGTTATATTTAAACACTAATGGTGACTTGTTTGGAAAACTGGTCACACGAAGAAGTCCACTCAGTTATTCGATTTCTGTGGGCGAAACATGTAATCGCGGCTGAAATTCACCGGCAGATGGTAGAGGTTTTCGGAGAGACTGTAATGTCTCGTCAGCATGTCGCAGAATGGTGTCGAAAGTTTGCTGCTGGTATAGAAAATGTCACCGCATACAACCCAGAACACCACCCTTCCTATAGCCCGGACCTCGCTCCAAGCAATTTTCACCTGTTCTCACATTTGAAGGAGCACCTAGGAGGCCATCGCTTCACATCAGACGAGGAGGTGAAACATTTCGTGGCAACGTGGCTGAACACGCAAAGACAGGATTTTTATCAGGAGGGAATTTTCAAACTCATTCCACGATGCTACTAATGCCTTGATCGATATGGGGATTATGTCGAAAAATAACCTAATATATGTACACTCTGTTGGCTGTATTGGTTGTATGAAATATTATATACACGTTTCACTGCAGGCTTTGTAACCTTACTTTCTGATTACACCTCGTATATATAATCAACCAGCCAACTAAAATAGGTTTTGTGGCCGGATAAAAGATCACCTGCCTTTACCCTGGATGATCATTAGCGTAACTAGGATATTTTGCCGAAGGAGAGTATGGCCCATCCCTTGTAGGAATTGAAACAATTATTCAATGTCCGAAGTTTGAGCATGTAGTCTAGCGGTATTCTAGAGAGGAGCAACATTGTTCTAGGGTGTCTACCCCTCTTTATTTACGCCTATGCGCGTGTTCCTGAGTTCAGTTATCAGTGCCTTGTGCTGGTCATCCTCCTACAATACCTACTCCCAAGGCCGCTATAGGCTATGGATACGTAACTTACAATACCTACTTCTAAGGCTGCTACGGGCTACGGAGACGTAACTTACAATACCTACTCCCAAGGCTGCTATGGGCTACGGAGACGTAACGTACAATACCTATTTCTAAGGCTGCTATGGGCTACGGAGACGTAACGTACAATACCTACTCCCAAGGCTGCTATGGGCTACGGAGACATAACTTACAATACCTATTTCTAAGGCTGCTACGGGCTACGGAGATGTAACATACAATACCTACTTCTGAGGCCTCTATTGGCTAGGACAACTTCCTATCATCCCGAGACATTATACGCCGAGGGTGCCCTTTTTATCCAACACTGAAAACATTTATTTAGAGTGATTAGAGATTTAGATAAAGATTTTATTGAGATTTAGTATCATAATTACGATATACACGACATTTTTTTAAATAATAAACGTGATAATACACGACATTTTTTATATAATAAAATGGTGAAGGGCTAAATTCCTGTGTATGCTATTGACTCTACCTAGAGAATATTACAATATTCTCCCTCCCTGAAGATCGACGCCTTCTGCTATAGTACAAGTATTACTACAAAATATAAGAGAAATACATCGTAAAAAAATCATTTTTTCTTTTTATTAGTTAATTTTCATGGTATTTTGTTTTTCCAGGAATATTTATTTACCTCTGCGTGTCCCATCATTTTCCTTTACTTGTCTCTGTACGATCATGAATCATCACTAAGAAACAGTGTAAAAACATGCAATAAATATTAGTACATCGGAGAAAAATATTTTCTTTTATTATTGATATAAAAGTAAAAATTTTGTCAGTGAAGCAAAAATTAGAATTTTCTCTGTTTCATGTTGCTTATTTTGTGTAATGGATAAGAGGGATGGGGAACTGGAGACATATCGGTGTAATAGGGTGGGTGAGAGAGAGAAAAAAAACGTAAATCGAAGAGGTCTGGAGAGAGAGAGAGAGAGATGTAGAAAGCGGTCATGGGTAATTGAAATGAACCACAACACAGTTTTGCACTAGCCAATACTGTCGAGTTTTCCTAACAAAAAAATAAAAATAAAAAAGCGAGGTCTTTTGTCCTTCTCTAATAAATAACAGTATGTGCACATTCCCGCACTTGTCGTTCTCCCTCACACCACCTTCACCAACCAATATGTGTTCTTTTTTTTGTACGAGGAAAGACTATTTCTTTTTTTATATATTTTTTTTTCGTGGGAAAAGAACATTTTTTTATACTATTCTGCAATACAACCGCTAAACCACCCTTCACCCTCCCTTCTATACAGCAAACTACTCTACCCGTTACCATTTCACGTATACCAGCCCACATGCATACACTATATATATATATATATATATATATATATATATATATATATATATATATATATATATATATATATATATATATATATATATATGTAAAAGGCGGATGGAAACAGCCGTTTCTAACCCATTTCGCGGCCGTTTTCATCTGAGCTAGTGAAATCCTGGTTGGTGAAACTGTCAGGGTTGGGATTGTACCCGGGTGATGGATCGCCCCATGGAGGTCACAAACTTCCATTTCGTTCCATTCTACGCTGGCGCTGCCGCTTGCTATCGAAATGAAACAGAGAACGAGAGTGGGTGGGGGGAAGCGGGGGGAAGTTGAGGATACAGCTAGTATTGCTTCTACTCTGGATATAGCAGTGTGTTGGTGTGTTGTGTTTGTACATGCGTACATACATATACAATGCATACAAACGAAGTGTCTGAGCCACCAAAAAATATAAATGTGCATATGAAATAATAATAATATCAATAATATTAGACTAATAATACTTGTAATATTAATAGTAGCAGAATAATTTGTTTCATTCATTACAACCCAAATATTTGTAACCAGTGGTGTAGACAGAAGAATTTCATTGAGGAGGCTCGTAACTGAAATGTGGAGTTGCTGCGGCTCAGTAGTAGAGCGCTCACCTCTGGTGCGGAGAGTCTCTGGTTTGATCCCAGCCCGCGTCAAATAAACTTCGTGGTGGATAAACACCGTGTGTGGGTTTTTTTCCAGTATTCTCCCGTTTCTTTCCACTTTCTTCATTCCAGCATTATCATCCGTCTCATCACCGTCTGCTTAGCCTCTGTGCTTATTTATGAAGAAGCATCTTATTTATATCTTCGTGCATACGTGAAGGAAATCTGAATAATATCAAACCAGAGAATTCCGAATAGAATTCTGTTTCGTAAATGTCTCTCTTTTATTTAACAAATAAATTAAAAAAAAGGCTTAAATTAAATCTACAACATAATTTTGTTGTTACAGGTCGTGATAATACTTTTAATTATTGCGATTATTTGTGTCACAATAAATACCGCGACAATCTTAACAGAGGTGCACTCACGCGTAAGTTCACCAGGTCTGGACCCCTTCTCCAGAAAAGGGGACCGCGGTGGTTCAGTGGTAGAGCGTTCACGTCTGGTACGTGGGGGCCTGGTTCGATCACAGTTCGCACCAAATCGACTTTGTGGTGGACAAACACCGTGTGCGTGGGTTTTTCGGGATTCCTCCGTTTCCTCCCACTTTCTTCATTTGACCATTTCCTTCATTTCTCATCATCACCGTCTCCTTTAGCCCACACGACATAACCGTGGGACGTAAAACTGAAAGATTTCATTTCATTTTCGAATTAAGTGTAATTCTGTTGCATATGTAGTAGGTGACATCTCGCAGCTGCGATAACAAGAACTTGGAGCACAATAATTGGAATTTCAGTATCAAAATATAAATTGTGTAGTCGGAACGGCGATAATAGAGGTATTTCTGTATTTTTTAAAATTTACGATATTTGAGGAATGTCTTATACGCGTTTGTTTTTCTGAACCTTCGAAAACCTTCAGAAACAAAAAAAAAAAAAGCTGTTTTCGATCACTTTTCTTTCGTTTCTCTCCCATTCGCATGGTATTCCAACCTTAAAACCGTTATTGTTCCGAATGTATTGAGAAAGCCCCCTATGAGCCGGAAATCCCTGGACCAAGAACCGGAACCCGGAAATGTGTTGTAGCAACTGTGAGGGGTAGCAGAGGAGATTTCTTCCTATTGCAAGCAACGATTGTCGAATAGGATTGTTGGTAATATCACGTCCCTTTCTCTCTCTCCTGCGACTTATACATCTCCGCCAAACACACTTGCAGTTATCTCTGCTTGTAAGATGCCGTTCTTTCACAGTGGCTATCATACCACACACACACACACACCAACACAGTCAGTTCTCTACAATGTTCCTTTTGGGGATCCTTAATTGCTATCTCTCCAACCCCTCTCTCTCTCTCCTCATCCTCTGGTTTCCAACTTCCCGTAGTACCTTAAATACTGGAAACTCCCGATAAGCTTGTCTGGACCATTAGTCTCCATACAATTCTGGTCGGCAATTCGGCTACCCCGTGTCTGGCCTTCTCCACAAGAAACAGTCTCACAAGAAATTGCTTGAGAAGATTGGAACTCGGTGCGTGGGGAAGTTCTACAATGGCCTAATATGGCCATATGTGATAAGTTGATCAAACTTAGTGCGTGATATTGTTACAGTTTACTTTATTATGTTAAGCCACAGAGTTCGAGGCTGATGTTTTCATCTCTTTCTGCAAGGGAGGAATATTTCTTCGGAAAACAGTAGGAATGAAAGTACAAACGCCACGTATATTTTGTTTTTTTTTTTTTTTTTTTAAATAGTGAATTTATGCAACTTGCCAGAAGTACATGCTTAATATTATTACGATATCTCACATACGTTGCCAGATTACAGACGGCTTTGTTCTTTCTCGTGGCGATAGGCCTATGCAGGGGTGCGCTCACGGAGAGGTCCACCGGGTCCGGACTCCCCTTAAAAAGAACTTAGAATTTATACACTTTATCAATGAAACTATACTTGTATATCAAGGAAAGATTGATGTAGCATGAACATTTGATGTTTCACTTCATCTGTACTCTTTCTCTCATAAAAAAGAATCTAGTTGTATATTTTTTTCTAAAAATATAGATGGAAATACTTTACAATTTCTTATTGTCTTTTCGGCCCCAGAGGGAAATGAAATCTTTTGAGTTTTGCATCCCACGGTTATGTCATGTGCATTCAAGGAGACGGTAATGATAAGTGCATGAAATGGTGAAATAAAGTAAGTGGGAGGAAACAAGATAACCCCGAGAAAACCCACGCACACGGTGTGTCCACCACACGAGCCCACTTGACATAAGTAGGGATCGAACCAGGGCCCTCGGGTCCAGAATAATACCCGTTTAATATTACATAGACGTAGTGATTTGTATTATCGGACCCCCGTGCCAAAGTTTGGACCCTTCCCACCAAAAATTTCTAGGTGCGCGCCTGGATCTATGGTTAGCGTGCGTACTTTCTGGGCAGGAGACACGGGTTCGTTTACCGATGGAAGCTCAATTATTTCGGATCTCATGTTAAGCTGTAGGTTCTCGTTTGATGTAGGCTTGATGCTGAACGTGGCGCTAACGCTAAATCAACCAAAGTTGATGGAAAGTTCGATTTCTGGCGGGAAAAGCTGGACTCAGAGAATAGTTAAGATTTGATTTTAAGAGTAGATCCAGTTTTTGATAAATTCTTGGTTTTAATGGAGTGAAAATTATCAGAGGGATGTACGGTGAAACTTTTTAAGAGGACCCATCGCGGCGAAATTAAAATACAGCTAATTTTAGTAACTGTGTGACTCACTTATCTACTTTCGATTTCCAGCCATTCAGAAAATCGGGATTTATTTTCGCATTTCTAAATGGCTGCAAACGGAAAGCTACTAGGTGACTCGTGATAACGGTACCTCATGCAAAATGCTATTATCTAGCGCGCTCTTGTTCCACATTTCGACTATCTTTTATCTATTTGAAGATATCACATAATTACTGTAAAATCAGCGGTATTTTAATTTCGCAATGATTAGGTCTCTTAATAAAGGTCACAGTTATTTGTCCGTAAATTAGAATACAGAAATTGAGATTAAATTTACTCATAGTTTATATGGTAATTAATTGTATGCAGTAAACAGCAAATACATTAGCCATCAATGTACAAATGTTGGTTAATAGCGGTATACAGTACTCAGTGTTCGAATTAGTGGGGAAATCAGGGGAAAATACCAGTGTCTAAAGAAAGTAAAGTACTGCTGGGGGATGCATTTATATAGCTGCGTACTGCATAGTTTTCTTCTGTAGTACAAATCATACCTGTATAAAAATTAAAAATACCTTTATTCGCTTACTAAATGTATTAAAAGTAAAAGTAACCGAATGACGATATATTATTATTATTATTATTATTATTATTATTATTATTATTATTATTATTATTATTATTATTATTATTATTATTATTATTATTATTATTATTATTATTAAATACTAAAAATGTAAACAGAAGTAACCAATTACGATAGGTTATGAATTTCTTCTGAACAAATCTGTAATGATTGATTGTCTACCATATCATCCTGTTGACATTAGTTTCTGATCGAAGTTTGCTTGTAACTGCTGGATCATTTGAAGTGCAGAAAGTATTTTCTGTGCTAAAATACGTATGACCTAAGAATATATCCTCTCCGTTACAAAAAGGCTAGTAAAACGTTGAGGGCAAAGGTAAACTGTCCGTGTCCCAGAAAATGTTCGTTAAAGGGAGGATTCTCTTCCATAAGAATACATGTATTTTTGCCGGGCCAAAAAGCTGTCCGTATTACGGAGGTTTCCGCTGTTGAACGGTGTTCGTTAAGAAATGTTTTTACTATCCACTGAAAATGGAGGTGATGCTTTCTCAACGGAGAGGGTCTTATGGAATCATTATTCCTAAATTACAAGCAGTGAAAGATTTTTTGTAGCATTTCTCGTATGGCTTCTTTTACCATTCTGAAGTTGTGAAACCTGTAAAAGAGTATCTGTTTCATTCCAGTAAAACTGGAGATAAAATGATGGAAATAGCGTTGATGAATCTTCACTAGAGGTTTAATAATGTAATGTTCAAGGAAGAAAAACAAATTTTCAGGACATACATTTTTGTTAAGAGGTATTTTTTCTTACTTCTGTGCCTGTGATATGTGATAATTTTGAATGTATTTTGTATTATTTGTATGTTTTTAATTTCTTATTTTTAATTTTAGCGTAGCGAAAACTCTTAAAAGTTACTGAAGTTAGCTGAGCACCGTAGCACCTGGATGGAAACTTTCCAATCAGTATTGCCAAAGTAGTGGTTTCTCCATCAGATCTTATAATTATTTTTGTTGTATGTAGTTGGAAATATTTTAGTCTCATAGTTAATGGATTGTCTTTTTCATGACAAGTTTACATAGTATGAAATCGAATTAGGGACCGTTCAGAGAGCTGTTCATTGTACTCTTAAGACCATGTTATCCCACCTTTAAATATAACCGTCTAATTTTTAACATGTTTAATAAATAAAAGGATTGTTTCCTGTCAGGAAGGCTGTTCTAGTTACTAGTTCAGTGATATTCTGCTAAGTTTCTGAGTCCTGTTCTAGTGGAAATTTTTCAAGAACTGTTAGCATCACTGTTCCAAATTCGGGGCGAGTCCACATTGTTGCTGACTATGATAATAAATTCAGTACATGTACCTATTTCAAGTAAATTTTCATTCATTTTAGTGACATCAATGTGTTGCTAAGTACCGTATAATAGTTAAGAGAAATAAACATCTTTCTATATATAGTTGAGAGACTCCAAGAATGTATACACGGGGTGGGTCCGCGGGGATTTGAACCCCCCGAAATTTCAACTTTTCTGTAAATTTGGTCTAATTTTAGGGGATTTTACAAATTTTAATATAATTTATCCTCATATTAAATTTCGAACCACCCGAAAGGCTTTGGACCACATGGAAATAAATTCTTGTGTGTAGGTTGGAATGATTCTCTCGGACACGTACACACAAGAATTTATTTCCATGTGGTCCAAAGCCTTTCGGGTGGTTCGAAATTTAATATGAGGATACATTATCATTAAAATTTGTAAAATCCCTAAAATTAACCAAATTTACAGAAAAGTTTGTGGTGAAATTTGGGTGTTCAAATGCCGTGCGGACCCAAGTTTGATTCCCGTACGTATACATAGTACTCTTGGAGTCTCTCAACTATATATAGAAGATATTTCAATTAAGAAAACACTGAACCTATCTAGAAAGGTAATTTAATCATATTGATGTCACTAAAATGAATGAAAATTTATTCATATAGCCTAGCCATTTGTCCTGAAAATTTGTTATTATATTTATTACTGCATTGATTAATAAATATAAATTAAGAGAGAGAGGGTTGTACCCGGGAGTGCTGGGTGGGGTGGGGGGTTGTATCACCCCCTTGCCGGGGGTAGAACAGAGATCTGACCCCGTTGACGTTTAGTTTTCTCTCCGCACGCAGGTCCTAGTGGCGCCTATAGTCCTGATGGAACGGGCATGGGGTACATGATGGACGGACAACAAATGATGCACAGGCCGCCGGGAGACCCTGCCTTCCACAACGAGTACCATTACCCGCCGCAGTACTACGGACATCATCTGTAGCAACCCGCCGAATCAGCTGTAACGACAGGTAAGACATAACTAGCATCAGTACGCCTTAAGCATTGTTATCTTCCCGCCACTTGAGTTTCAAAGAGACTGCTTTGCCAATTAACGATACGTCACGTGTTTGAGCAGAACCAATCGGATACGGAGCTGTCAGGATATCCTGCTGAGTTGCCAGCGTTTGAGTTGTATATTATTGGACGTTAAAATTTTCTTTCAAGTATTCGCAATTTAAAACTCTTTACATTTGGAAATACTCTAGTTAACGTTTGTTTCTTGAACATTAAATTCTTGCAATAACGTTTGAAAATAATATGACTGTAGCCAGCAGAGCTCGTATTATGGCACAACCACATAACAATAAAGGAGAAGTATGCGACATATGGTGTTGGGAAGAACAATTCTTAAGGTGTACACAAAGTAACTTTAAACCAAATTACTTATTCTTAAAACTGATTTATTTTAAGTGATTCAGAGGCAAAAAAAGGCTGACAATGAGAAAGATGGAATTTATATTTGTTGCACTGCTCCCGTCAAGTGAACTTTGTGGTGGACAAACACCATGTGCGTGGGTTTCCTCGGGGTTCTCCCGTTTCCTCCCACTTTCTTCATTCCACCATTTCATTCATTCTTCATCATCACCGTCTATTTTAGCCTAGGCGGCATAACCGTGGGACGTAAAGCTCAAAAATTTCATTTTGAAAAGTATATCTATAAACACTAGGGGCAAGTTTCGTACCATTTGATGATCATTACAGTGGAAATTATATAAAGCCAGGTTTAGGTGTACATTATTTTTCTTAACAGATTTAATAAAGAATAAGTTGTGATTATCTATTCTACCATCGTCTGATCGTAGTAAATAGTAAAAATGGATATAACTCTTCGATAATGTTATCTGTATTTTAATTTCGCTGGGCTGCGGCCTCTTAAGAAACTGAAAGTTTGTAAGAAGATAATAAAACTTATCATTTATAAGTATCATGTATACAAAGGCTTTATCATTCTACTTCTCAGCTAATATAAAATGTCAAAAGTTTATGACTGCATTTTTTTTAGTTATCATGAAATGTCTGTCCTAACTACTAGTGCCTAAAACTATATTCTTCGGACCTTTAGTTGATTGAATATAACAGCTTCTCGCTTTATGTTACAGTTTTTTACTCTGTAGCAATCGACGTTAAAAACGGAAGTGGTTGATTTCTGTCACTTGCGGTTTGAACAGGGGATTAGGGCACAAGATGGTACCTATTCTTAAAACGCTAAATTTATTTTTAAAAACAATCTCTTGTCGTTTTGGCTCAATGTAGATCAATATTAAAACAGGAAGTTATAGTGTATTCTTATCACTTCCGGTTTTCGTAGAGGACAAAGATAAAATGTATTCTGGGAACGCCTAATCGATCACACAAAGCCACTTCTCGCTATTTATTACCATTCTTGCTGTATAATGGTCAACGTTAAAACCGGAAATGGTTGAATTTTATCACTTCCGGTTTGAATATAATCGTCAACGAACTCTGATCGTGACTTTAAATCTTCTACATTCTGACCAAATTTGGCGGTGATTGATCAAGAAGTTGTTGAGATTTTTTTGTTTACCGGACGGACGGAGGAAAACACTGACAGAGTAAATGTATACATAAAGACTTTTAGTAAACCAAACTTACTGGAAAATAGTGAAAATTGAAATACCGCACTTTTAACCCCTCTGAAAAAGGCTCTAGCAACGCATTTGATTAATAAATTTTTACATTATAACGTTTTACATAAGAACATTATACGTGTTTAGTATAGCTATCGAAAATTTCGCTCACGAAAAGTGTCTCATCTTCACTATGGAAAGAATGTTAGGTATGTCAGGATTACAATGGTTGGTAAAAGGAAAAGAAATGACCTGACGATCCAGACAGCTTGGCTGTGTTCGTGCATTGACAGGCAAAGAGAGAATAAAGGTTAAAATAGTGAAAAAGATAAAGAAAGAAATGTTTCTGATAGGATCAAACGTAGATGCTTTGTCTCTCTGCTGAGCCAGGCTAACCTTTGATGAGAATGTATGTGCTCATGAGAAACAGAAAGAAAAAGCGTGTGACGGGGATTCTACCTGAATGCTTATCCTATCTCTGTCTTCATCTTCTTTCTTCTTTCTCCTTTATTTCTTGTCCTTTTTCATTGCCTCCTGGCATCTTTCATTTCACTTTTTTTTTCGTTACTAGAAGGCAGCGTTGCCAATATAAGTTGTTTCTTGTTAAATTTGGCAAATTTTAAAATTTCATCGTCATCCGTTTTCGTGTTTAACGCTTTTCATCAATCATACTTGCCTATTTCGTGTGTCTATTAACATATATTGACATGCTTTAAGCAACGAAACGAAATGAAATCTTTGTTTTGCGTCCGTTTGTGCCGGCTAGGCTAAAGAGACGGTGATTATGAGAAATGGTGTAATGAAGAAAGTGGGAAGAAACGGGAGAACCCCGAGAAAACCTATGCACACGATGTTTGTCCACCACAAAGCTCATTTGGCGCGAGCTGCAATCGAACGAAGGACCCCATGCATGAGAGCAACCGCGGGCCCCGAAATCTTTAAAAGCAAGCAATATTTTCAGAAAAATTAAGACCGGAAATATACAATTTTTAAAATAAGGATTTTCAGTTGATTTCTTCATCAAAAATAGCAATAAAAAGGTACGGATTACCGTACTAAAGTTCCTCACTCCTATTTTGTGAATAAAGTTCTGTCATGCTTAGGTTATGTGAACATGAACAAAGGTATTGAACACTGCATGTGTTTCCGAAGAACTTATTACTAAAAGATTAAACTAATTTTTTTGTCAAGAGAAATTATTATGTTACATTGTACGGCTGGTAGTAAGACATTTATTTATGAAATATGAATAAAATTGCATGAGATATTTTAAAGATCTGCAGAAAAATATCTCCACTCCCAATAATATACTATCCTTCCGGGTGTTACTATGGCTTATACGTATTG
Source organism: Thermobia domestica (assembly GCF_964235325.1). Lineage (NCBI taxonomy): Eukaryota > Metazoa > Arthropoda > Insecta > Zygentoma > Lepismatidae > Thermobia > Thermobia domestica. The sequence continues at coordinate 189,590 of NC_137464.1, read as the reverse complement.
TAGAATTGATAACAAAATATTGATCTATATTATATATAAACAAAATTGTTAGGAGTCGTTTACGAGAAAATTGCGAAGTTTTCAGTTTACACCCTCTGTCATTTTACCCTCATTTTTGGAGGTAGAAGAAAGCTCTCGTGACATTTAATATTTGATCTGCATATTTTGAATGGTTGTCCTCTTCTTCTTTCTCACCTCAACCATAGGTTGGTGGGCAACATGGAAATTTTATAACTTTTATCTCTCTTGGGAGAGCTGTTTCATACTTCGATAAGATCTCTTCTTTGCAATTGCATCTACATATTCTATCCTTGGTCTTCCTCTTGCTGGTTTTTCTTCTGCCTTTCCCTCGATCAACAAGATGATCCAATCAGGGTGGCGAATAAGATGGCCAAGTATGTTGTTTCCTCTTTTTCCTTTTATCTTCATGATCTGTCGTTCTTCATTTGTTTTCCTTAGTACGTCTTCATTGCTTTTCCTTTCGGAGCATTCTGCGCCAACACCACATTTCAAATGCTTCCAGCTTGGATATTTCAGCTTTCCAAATGTCCACGCCTCTGATCCGTAAAGCGCCATCTCTCTAAAACTTGTTAATTGGCTTAAGAATTTGAACTTTTCTCGATTCCGCCTAGAAAATTTTAGTCTGAATGTCTTTTCTTTTTGGATACCACTGACTTTTTTAATATTTCATTTAAAAAAATCAAACCCAAAACCATTGTTGTGCCTCGGTGTTAGTTTTAATACAGTAGGTGCTTTTTTTTGGATCAATTATAGTAATTTTAAGTATGAGAAAATGTAAAATTATCGTTTATTCTCTCTGTTTAGTAAATGTTTATGGTATAAGAGTGGTTCTTATAGTTTTACAGTTGGCATCTCTGCTGGAAGAGCTCGAATGTGGGAGGGGGTAAGAAACAGTCGCCATGTCATCTTCAGCCATCTGTCTCTCAAAACACATGGAATGCACTGATGTCCACCAACCCAGCAGGGTATAGATACACACACAGAAAATAGAAAAAAAAAATATTTTTTTTAAAAAAAAGCTACACCTTCCCATCACAAAAAGAGCAAAACTATACAAGCAAATACACACTTAAGAGATTTTTTTTCTTTTAAATTCCAAAAATAAAAACAGAAAAAGTCTGAAGAGGACAAGATTCTTTGTAGAGAAACATCCTGAGAAGTTTAAGAAGATTAGCTCCTTCATACTTTTCTTTTTTCTGAAATATAAGCTCTTTTTTCACACGTTCCATTCTAGAAAAAAGAAAAAAGATTTAGTATGCACATCAACTAGATTTTTCACGTGTGTCTTTTCTATAATTTATGCATTCTTCTTGTTCATGAATAAATATTCAAGTAGTTTAAATAAGCCAACTTAAAGGTAAATGCATCGTCTTGAACTTCGTCCTAAACAGTTTCAGCGGTAACACCCGTCTTCCTCAGTAGGTCAACTTTTCTTTCTCAATTCTTCTCACATCCCAAGTGTATGTGTTAACAGCTTTGGAACTAATTGCAAGTTTACAGCTGTTGCAAGATCGAAACAGTAACCTGTAAAAGTGTGTGTATACGACTGTTCTTCAGATATTCTAATATAGAATATGTCGTATTTCATTCACGCAAACAGTTAGTTGTCTTCACATTGAGAATAATTAATTAATTAATTAATTGCGGTGGTAGTTACTTCGTATTGCTGGCTCAGAAAACAGCATAGAATCTTGTTTTGTGAGTTTTCAGCATAAATCCGAGCTGTTTACGTAGCAATGTTTATTGTTAATAGGAAGTGAACTTCCACTGTAATTAATTATTTATTTAATTAATTATTATTCTGCATGAAGACATCAGCTGCAGAATGACTGTATATTCCTGAATTGTAAAGAATAAGCAATACTCGCTTTCAAAGGTTATTTTTCCCACCTGTATTAGTTTTGAACAGTGGTGCTATTCAGGCGGTTCGCTAGAACCGTTTGTTATACCCAGACATAACAGTAAATTTTACCCAGTTATACCCAGGAACAATCAATTTTGGTTTAACTATCCTTGGTTTTGGAAATTCTTACAGCTATAGGGTTAAACATATGATCTCTCACAACAAGGTATAAACGTTATTTCTTAATCTCAGATGCTCAAATATCAAGAATGAAAACTGGAATCACATAAGTGTAGTGGCGAGGGTTATTAATATTTGAAATACATACATACTATTATCAATAACTGTCGATTCATTGCTGGGTTAAGATCTTCCGAACACTTTGTGATAATTCGTTTCGAATATATTCGCAATGCTACCTAATTTCATCACACTACCTTGTATTATTAGGATGCTGTGTAGGTCTGTACTTGTCACTTGTGGTAAAAATTTTGCTTTTGTCTACCTTGTATGGTTTACTTCCTAAGAGAGTTATATCTATCTATCTACTTATCCATATCCATCTATTATCTCACTCTGTATATGCAAAAATGTAATATAGAATCGGTTGTTAAAAAAAAAAATTAGAATAATTAGAATAACACCACTGGTTCTGAACCTGCAATTAGTTACAAATATAAATAGTACATGTTCATTTAGAGTTGAAAAAAGAATGTTGAGCTATTGAGGAAGACTTGTGTTACCGTTTAAATTGTTTAGTACAAAGCATGTACACTCATGTCCAAAATGATTGTCGCATATCTATAACTGTCTTCTTGTAAGAATATAATTTGATAATGATTTTGCAGGGTACTTTTAATACGGATACTATGTGTACAATCGGGAAATGTATGTATATTTGTGGTAAATTTCATAGGAAAAAAATTATAAATACGAAAATTAGAATGAGTAAAACAAAATGTTACTAATTGGTCAAGAAAGTTTTTTATTTTCGTTGTATTGTTCTTATTTACTGCTCTTTTGACATGAAATTTACCACATACATGTCTTTCTCGATTATACTCGTACTAACATTATAAGAAATACCGAGAGAATTCGTTATCACATTATATTCCCACAACAACATATTTATAGTCATGCGACAATAATTTTGGACAATGAAGTTTCAAAAAGTTCGAGTGGATATATAAAAATAAAATAGAAAGCTTTCATACTTAGTTCGAAGTCTCAAAAATTAAGTAGTACTTTGGAGGAACACGGTGAAAAACATATAGGAAGGTGAAAATGGATTCAAGAAAATCGATGTAGATATACACTTCTAAATTTTGGCATTGTATCACACTATTAAGCTAGTTTCTGTTACTATTCATTACTGTTATTTTTCTTTCCAACTGGCGGTAGAATGGAGTACAGAAACCACTCCAAATCGGGCTAATCATTTTCTGTCCTTTTTACCTTCCAACATGTATTTTTTCAACCTTTTTTCAGACTAAGTAAGCCAAGAATGAGAACCTTGTTCCACGAAAGTATAATTTTTAAAACTTTTCCTTGTGTGTATGAAGCCTTATACTATATTGTTATTTATTATATTGTTATTTAATTCTATTGTTTAGTACTAAATTCAAGATGGCACATTTGTCGATAAGTTAGTTTATTAAGGAGAATAAATGACTTACTCTAGAACTCAAATCAGTGAACAAAGCAGCGTTTATTTAAAAAAAAAACTAACAGTTTAGCCAATTCACTGAATATATTGACTTCAACAAACATTACTATATTGGCTTCTAGTGTCTGATAGCCAACTTCACTTTCAGTTAGTTGGCGACACTGGTACACAGTTATTATTTTTTAAGGATGGTGTAAAGAGCCAAGTTTTGCCAATAAATGTCACTACAATCTTCGTATCTCTCACATGTATTTTTTACCTTTCACGAAAATTTACAATTTCTTTTACAAATTTCAACCTAGAGACTTCAAATTTTTAGAGAAGAAACTTCATAACGTAGGGAAGGCAACAATCCATGCAAACTTTTTATTTAGAATTTGTCGAAATAGTTCTGTTGTTATAGGTTTAGATATCCATTTCAACAATCAAGTCATTTCAACAATGAAGAAAATTCTAAATAAAAAATCGGCACGGATTGTTGCCTTTGATAGGTTATGAAATTCCTTTCTCTAAAAATTTGAAGTCTCTAGGTTGAAATTTGTAAGACAAATTGTAAATTTTCGTGAAAGGTAAAAAATACATGAGAAAGATACGGCGATTGTAGTGACATCTATTGGCAAAACTTGTCCCTTTAAACTAACCTTAAACTAAAAGTTGCTTTACTCAGTGATTGGATTTCTAGTTTAACTTATTTAGTATAGCAGAGCTAATATGAAGCTGTTAGTATGACTGTATTCCTTTCTATATATTTTTAAAAATAAGCAAGTGAATCAACTAGAAAAAAATAACTGATATATATATATTTTTTTAAACTCTTTCAGATATGTTGACGATGTTTCCCGCTACGGTATCCAGTTGGAATTATGTCCGGCAGAGGGCAGTCGGTTCGTCTGTTACGACGTAGGAGATAAACCTTCCAAATACGTAGTTCCCTGTCATGGAAGCGAGACAAGGAAACCAATAGAAGAAGAAAGAACACGAAAGTTCTCTGTGATTTTTTTTAAAATCCAAATACATTGTTACGCTGTTGGCAACATTGGCAACGGATAAAATTTTTTTGAATTTACTTCCAGTAGCTCGTGATTGAGAATGTTCAAAATAAAATATAAATTAGCCTAAAAAGGAAATATTGGTCGCCATGTTCTTTTTTTTTCACGGCCAAGAAATTGAAGTTACTTTGTACGGTAAACAAAGAAAATTTGTAAGTTCATCGAAAGCACAACAGACGAACGAACTTGAAGGGAAACAGTTGTGACGAAGAAAATGTATTAAGTCGTTGTGAAGTAAGAAGAAATAAATAGACTGCGACAAAAAAAGTGAAAAATTGTGATTTTTTTCCTGCTTGTACAAAATAACGCTAGATGGCTCCCCTTTACAATACCAGAGACCACTATACTGAGAGTGGAACTTGTAAAAAATGTTTAAAAAAAAAGAAAAATAAATGAATATAGTTTAAAGAAACGAGTTAGTAAGTTATGTAAGTATTGAGTTGTGTGAAGATTGGTTTGTAAATCAAGAAGAGACTTCGATGTTACTTTTAATCAATTTGTGCTGTGTTAAAAAAAATAAACAAAAAAGTTCCGACAGAACGAGAAAAGTACATACGGACACTCGACGAATGCCAGAGTTCGCCATTTGGGCACGTGAATACGGGGATTATTTTCCTCGTCTTAAATAAAACGTAATAACACAAATGATTGGCAGTTTAGAAGTGAAGAGATAATGTGTTATAATTGACTGCTTCATCAACGTATACAAGAACCAAACAAGTAATATAATATAAATATATATAAATAAGTATAAATATATATATATACATAATTAAAAAAGAAAACACGAAATTGTGAAGCGTGTGTCCATGCATGCCTGCATGTGTGAATGTGCGAATGAATGTGTGTTTGTCGTTCGTTTCCACCCCTACTATCTCCTCCTCCGCCCTTAAATGTGTGTGGATTGGAAGATTCAGTAGAGACATCTGTGAACTCCGAAAAGAAACACTCTTGCCACCTCGATTGTGCTTATGACGAGAAAAACGAGACTTTAATTTAAAATAAATTTAAATTTAAAAAAATACAAAGTGAGTGACGTACACAGTAGATTTTAGGAGTTTCCCTTTCTCCCTTTACCTATCTCAGCAACCCTGTTTGTTCCCTTTTGTCTCTGCTCTGTTCTTAACTACCCATATACACTGAACCTTACCCGCCCTTCCATCCAACCCCACCTTACCCTATATTTCTTCCTTGTCATATTGTACTGTTGTGAAGAAATGAATAAAAATAAGAAAAAAGTGAAAAATAACCCAAAGGTTGTACTGTCGTACGAATAGTTGTTATTATATCTGTTGTATTTTTCCCGTTTCCCTCTTTATAAAAAAATCCCTATTTCCCGCCAGCCTTACATATTTCCCCTTGTGCACAGCTACTTTATTCTACTGTCAAAATGTGATAAAAACAAAGCAGAGTTTTCCCCGTCCCTTCATAAAAATCCTCGATTTTTATTTTCTTTTTGTTCTTTGGAGGGTATTGTACAAATATATTTTTCACTTGTTATTTGTTTGTCCTTCCCTCGCACTTCTGTTCCCATCGAGTCCTTTCTCTATATGTGTTCTCTTAATACGCCAGGTAAACGGGTCAAAGACTGCGTCAACTTATTATACATATTATACATACATATATATATAATATCAAAGTATACTGTATATAGATCGTCCAAATGAGTGCAATGTATCACGACTTAATTATAAATATTGTCTTCTGCTGCAATCCCTCCGGCTCTTCTATCATATTAAGCAGACCTTGATCCTTTGGCACGTATGAAGTACAAGAGATCACACTGTATGTATTGTGAATCAGTTACCTCCCCCGCTCAGAAAATTAGGTCGTCGATTAGTAGATTTTGTGAAAGGTTTGCCAGCCCAAACAAGCCGCAAAGAAAAATTATTCCGTGAATTTCTAGGTTTTTCTCAAAAATCACGTTTTTCTTCGTTTCATCCAAGATACAACTTCATAACGAATTGTAGTAATAAGTGGTAAAGATTTCGTCGTAGAGGTGTTTAAGCTTCTTTATGGAATACTTTATTCTTGGAGTGTTTTATTAGCTAAACGTTTAATTAACTAAAATGTCTTTAATCAAATATACGTTTCTGATTACTGTTTATTCTAGCTATAGAATTACGTATAACCTGGGCAAATCAAAAAATCTGACAAAAGCAACCACTTGTTATTATTATTATTATTATTATTATTATTATTATTATTATTATTATTATTATTATTATTATTACTAATATGTCTTTGGACAGGTTTTATTTTCGTTTAGCATTTCTGATACTAACGATTTATTTTTTTTATAAAATATGCTCAAAATTGTCCATTATCCATTATTGTTTAGTACCGTCAAAACCAGATTAAGCCCCCAAAAACTGACTACTTGAAGAAAGAATTGAATTTTTCCTGGCGACATGATTTTAGTAATTCTTCTCGGGCTATCAGCCAGGTGAAGGTAATGACATCCGACGTTTCGAATATAGACATCGCATTCATCTTCAGGGTTTTGTAGATAATGAATGCGATGTCTACAATCCCTTAAGATGAATACAATGTCTGTATTCGAAACGTCGGATGTCGAATACCTTCATCTGGCTGATTTGCCCGAGAAGACTTACTAAAAATTGACTGCTTGTAACTATGTATACTATTAAACCAAATAAAGTCTGAAATACTGTTAGAAAAAAAAATACAGATATTAGAGATACAGCAACTAATTGATGGTATTGATGAGCATAATAATATGTGTAAGACTAAATGCTAATGCGTAGTTTTCGACAATAATATACTCAATAATTCTTCGTCTACAATAATAATAATAAGATCAATAACACGGACAGTACAGTACACACTATAGTTAGAGATATGATAACCTAAAATTATCTTTAAATTTTAAACGTGTAATTTTAAATACCGTTCAATTGATATTTTTTAAAGTTATTATGTGTAAGAGTAAGATATAAGGTGTTACTCAGTAATTTGTTTTAAAAATACCAAAAAATAGATAGTAGTCAAGCTTAGTTTTTTGAACAATCTTCTTGAAAATAATTTGTAGTAAACGAGCGATATTTATGAAGTAAATATTAAAAGATAATCATAAGCAAATTTACGGTCTTTATTCGTCTTGGCTTCGAAGAAAGGCCCAAATAATTTATGCTGTAAATCATTCATTAAAAGATGAGTAAAAAAAAACTCTTATAAATTTATTTTTTCTTAATTGTATACATCAAAGATCCATAATAACGAATGAAAACCGTCAATATTTTATATAGAAAATTGTGATAAATGAACGTGGTTCCAATGGCCAATCTTGAGCGAAGTCCCTTCGGTAAAATGAAAACAAAGCAAAGGAAAGCAAACTTCAGAATACTATTTTCGTTAGGTAAACTTCCTTCCTTTAGCCTATAGCGATAACATTTGAATTTTTACTGATGCGACTTCCCCCTAGAGCCGTCATTGCGTAGCCCCTTAATCATGTTTTGAACTATAAATCAGCTGGCAATCCTTGAACTTTTTCCTCTGATTAGTGATCTCATTTTTTGGGAAAGGATCTAGGATCTCCTGTTCTTTTGTGCTGCATAAGTGCCAACCCTTCTTTGTACCTTTGATACGTACCGTATCTAATTTCTCTCCTCCCTTTCCTTTTGTAGCTATGTACTGTACTTCATCCACAGAAACCCCCTTCATACCACCCTTTTATCCATCCCTAATATCTATACCAATTCTTAACTGTATATCAATACTGCCAGATCACTTATCCACCTTAATATTCGCTGTATGTTTGTTTGTGGCATTAGATCGTTTGTTTAAACAATGAATTAAAAAATGTGAGGTAGCTGTTATATTGTGTCTCCTAGAAGTAGATATGATGCCGCGCTCAAGTTGTTCTAGATGTTTGTTCTGTTTACTATGTTTGTAAACGTGATTTTTCCTTTTTTTTTGTAAGAAATTGATATTTTCATTATGTGTCATAATTTCTAAACTTCAAAGAAATATAAATTTTGTTATTGGAGAGCAACAAATTTTAAAAAGTATCCAATTCTGTTTGTAAATTTTAGGTCAATAATTTTCTAATAATGTCTTCTTATTGGTAATATTTCCTTTTTTTGGTAATATTCTGTTAAAGAAAACGAAATATGTGATTTAATACAGGTGAAAAGTAAATCAAAGCTGATAACCTATGTATACGAACTGCAATAAATTTATCACAACGTTGCAGGTGATAAATTGTGATTAAACTTGTATACTTGATGTTAGAAAGTACAAATTTGTATCCAAGATTAGAAATTTGTGTATGTATATACTTTGGTGCTCTTTAATAAATAAATAAATCTCTCTTGAGAAATATATTTCAAAGATGATAAGAAATAACAGTGTAAACGTTTTGTAAGTTTGCATATTATCTAAATAGTATGTTAAGAGGATATCTTTCTAGCAGATAATAAATAAATAAATAAAATAAATATTTTATTGACAGCGTGCATCTGATCTACTTCTAGAGGAAATCAAAAAAGAATGTTTTTTAAAAAACATGGGTACGTAACATCTTAAATAAAATTCTGGCATTTGACTGTCATCTGTAACTTTTTTTGAAGAAAAAAAGCATTAAATGCTAAATATTGTGTATATGATTTTCATTTAGTGGTTTTATTTTTTTACACCTTACATCCCATAGAACACATCTTCGCAAAAGTAGAAAGTTGATGGATTTATTTGTTTTCTATTTACACACCTCATGTTCCTATTAGTATAATAATAAATAACAAATTATCAACTTCTTCAATATGAAAAATAAAATTACATCGGAAACACGGGTAATTTATCTAGATAAACTTATCAGAAATTCAAGTAATTTATCAAGATAAATTTACATCAGAAATTCAAGTAATTCTTCAGGTGAAAGATAATATTACATCAGAAATACAGTTAATTTATCAAGGTGAACTTACATCAGATATTCAAGTAATTCTTCAACATGAAAGATATTACATCTGAACTTCAATAATTCTTTAACATTAAAGATAATATTACATAAGAAATTCAAGTAATTCTTCAAGACGAAAGATAAAATTACATCAGAAATACAGGTAATTTATCAAGATAAACTTACACCAGAAGTTCAAGTAATTCTTTAAGGTGAAAGATAATATTAAAATGGAAATACTGATAATTTGTCAAGATAACTTACATAAAAAAAAAATCGAGTAATTCCTGAAGCTGAGAAAAAATATTACATCAGAAATTCAACTAATTCTTCAAGATGAAAGATAACATCACATCAGAAATACAGGTAATTTATCTAGATAAAATTACATCAGAAATTCAAGTAATTCTTCAAGCTGAAAGATAATATTACATCAGAAATTCAAGTAATTCTTCAAAACGAAAGACAAAATTACATCAGAAATACAGATAATTTATCAAGATAAACTTACATCAGATGTTCAAGTAATTCTTCAAGATGAAAGAATATTACATCAGAATTACTGATAATTTATCAAGTTAACTTACATAAAAAAATTCAAGTAATTTTCCAAAATAAAAGATAAGATTACATCAGAAATACTGATAATTTGTCAAGATAAACTTACATCAGAAGATCAAGTAATTGTTCAAGGTGAAAGATAATATTACATTGGAAATACTGATAATTTATCAGGATAAACTTACATCAGAAATTCAACTAATCATTCAAGATAAAAGATAATATTACATCAGAAATACAGGTAATTTATCAAGGTAAACTTACATCAGAAATTCGAGTAATTTTTCAAGATGAAAAAATATCAGAAATACATTTATTTTATCAAGTTAAACTTACATCAAGTAATTCACACATCAGAAATTCAAATAATTCTTCAAGGTGAAAGATAAGATTACATTAGAAATACAAAACAAGAAAAAAGTTAAAAGAACACTTTGGGAATGTACACTGGCTGTTTATTGTCATTTTGGGATGTTTGATAAAAAGGAAATCAATTAAATTAAAATAGACTAGCTTCTTTTGGTACAAAATGAAACGTTACAAATTACAATTTCAGGTTCTGCGTTAAAATCCTGCTCCGATTCAAAGAGTAACGTAAACTTACTGAGCTGAGTGGTATATAGGTGCTGGTCTGCGTTCTAATTGGGAATTTGTAAACCCTTGATATCCAAGTTTTGAAAAGTGATAACGGATATTACTGGTGTGGTTAAAAAGATATATGTGTGGAAAATTCACTGGGAAACACGGCTGCTTAAGTAAATTTCAGCAGAAATATTCATTGTTTAGTTAAGGAAATGAAGTTTTAGGGCAACTACTCTTCATGAACACCAATTACTTGATATATCCTGATTAATATGGAACACTTCTCAAATTTCGACTCAAACTTTTACTTAAAGAGAATTGAGGTGATAGAATATTTTTCTTACAGTTCCTTCAGGCAATGCAGTAAGGGCTTAAAGTGAATATACTTTTGTTCCATACAATATAAGCAGCATAATCTTAGTCCGTTTTAATAATATACGATTTTAAATGATATTGGTCTCAAATGTTTAAAATGTTGCCAACGGACAATATTAAGGGAAAAATAAATGAATGTACAGTACGACTTCACAACCACATGTTTCCTTCGTGATCTTGATAAAACTAAAAAGAAGTCACGATTAGTCCTTCTCTGGGACTGTAAAATGCAACAAACATGCGATTTTTAATACCGACTGAGACACTTGGCTAAACATGCAAGCCGCTTTACTTGCTTCCAGATGTCAACTGGAGAGATTTAAAATGCAAGTACCATGATAAAAACAGAAAAAGAACACACTTATGGAGTCCATAATTGAGCACGATGTTTTTGAATTTAGTTTCTGCAACATCGAGGTTAGTAACGGCGTGAGCTAGTCTTAACTTTGGGTCTGAACCACAACTAGGTCTTAAATCCGGTGTAGACCCTAATCCTGTAAAATCAATCCTTACCATGTAGACCGTTCCCCACCGCTATCTGTCTTCCAAATAGTAGCTTACAGTACCATACCAGTGGTCCTTTAAGGCATTTGATACGTTGAATAAATATTTTTGTATAGAATATGGTAATTTACACTTGGGCTAGGCGACATCCCAATTTGGACATCGATAAAAGACCAAAATTATCAAATAGCAAAATATTTGAGTATATTGAATATTAAAATAACGAAAAAACTAAAATATCAGAATATTGAGAGACTGAAATATTGAATATTAAAATGTCAAAAAAAAAAAAAACATTAAGTGATCATAAAACGCTAAAAAAAACTTTAGACTTCACGCACGTAAGCCAGTTGTTTAAAATGTTACAAACAACAGACAGTATAATAGTACTATGAAAGAGTTTAGAAACTTTGCAGTGTAGCCCCATGTTGTTATGCAACCATAATCACGCTAAAGAATGTAGGATTGCCTATAAACATGTTACTCTGTCGTAATTAACCCAGCATCCGGTGAAATGTTTCACAGTTTAGCTTTAAAGGTGAAATCAGACCCTAAAGTAATTTTTGTAACTACCGGAAAGGCATGCACTAAAAGTAATAATAAAATAAAAATATATAAAAATAATCAGACTTATGTCGAAGTTATGTCTGAACATACCCAGATTATACGTATATGTATAGGGATGCGCACGAGTCGGAGATTTAAACATGTCTCAACTCGTTTGGAGAAAATTTTGTGTAGACTCGAAAACATGTTTGTCTCGACTCGACTGGAATTCGAGACGAGACGTCTCGAAATTCGAATCGAGACAAAATATACGAGTTAAAATATATACACACATCAGACAGAATATTATGACTACCTACCTAATTGTCAACATGTCCACATTTGGCACTGATAACAACGGCGACTCGTCTTGATATGAACGCAATGATCCCTGGTAGGTCACTAGAGAAAGTTGGCACCACATGTGCACACACAGGTCACCAAATTCCAGGGAGGAGACGATGCATTCTGACGTCACGTTCAAGCACATCCCAGATGTGTTCGATTGAGTTTAGATCCGGCGAGTTGGGGGGCCAGCATATCACTTGGAACTCGACAGTGTATTCCTCGAACCACTTCATCACATTCCTAGCCTTGTGACATGGTGCATTATCTTGTCGAAAAATGCCACTAACTTTGATAAACATGGTCGTCATGAAGGGGTGTACGCTGTCCGCAAGCAATGTGCGATACAAAGTGGCCGTCATGGTGCTTTGCTCGAGCTCCACTAGACACGTGAATGTTCCTCAGAGCATAATTAAGCCGCCGCCAGCTTGTCTCCGTCCCGCAGTACAGATTTCAAGGAGCTGTTCCCTTGGAACACGACGGATTCGTACCCTCCCATCTCATTCAGAGAATTTATTAAGTTTATTTTATCCCAATAGTTTTATACAAACTAGATATAGGTACGGATAATAGTTTTATACAAACTAGATAATCAAATATTACTATTATTATTATATTTGAAGTACAATCAAGTATCACGACATTAATTATTAAGTTTAATTAACGCAATTGAACTGAAATTTAAATCTTGATCTCGAAAGATTAACTATTAAGTATATGCATTCTGTACCTTTCTAAAGTAATAAATGCTGGAATTGGTTTCAAGGCTGTTTCTGCGTGAATACTTTCTTTAAAATAATATTAAAAATTATAGAAAGATTTTCGAGTCGAGTCGAGATTTTTACGAGCAGTCTCGAATTTTTCAAAGTGCATTTCGACTCGACGAGATTCGAGACATGATTCGTGCGCATCCTTATATATATAAACTGGTTAAGTTGAGAACTTACCTGTTTTTTCGGAAGTCAATTAAAAAAAGAATTTCGAAATACCAAAAATATTGCAATAGCAAAAATATCGAAAAATTAGAAATATCGGTTAGTAATATTGATATTGCTATTTGAAATTATTGACATATCAAAAAGTAGCATATAACTGTTTTATTACCGCCATCTATAAGTTAAAATATTGCTGTTCTTCAGCTATTTTTAATTAACTATTTAGTTATGCGTAATTACGTTAGATAGCACAACTGCATATGTGACATTAGAATGCCTGAAATTTTTAGTACCATGTGACAACAGAAATAGAAAATACATGAAAATTTTGCAGCGAAAATTAGGTATTACGTTCTAAGTAATGGGATTGTAGGCTGACCTGTCAAGTTTTTTAAAGTCTGTGATCCCTAGCCCCTCAAGAAAATATGAGGATCATTTTTATTAGTAATAAAATTAATAGGGTAATTGATTGCTTTAACTAGCTCAGCTCAATTTTGCAGATTTCGAATGCGGAGATAGTTTGTTAGATTTGATGTTAATTCAAATAATATTATACGTTCTCCCGATGATATAGCAGCTAACGATCGTGCCTTCGGTGCACAAGGTCCTGGGTTCGATTCTCGGTGAGAAAGCATTGAGCGCATTACATTGGTTCGGATTCTACCTTAAGCTGTGGGTTAGTGTATCATATAGGAGGAAAAGTGGGAGACTAAATTTGCTGTACCTTTTCTCACTGAGAAATCGCAAAGAAATGGGAAACAAGTTATCACCGTAATGCGTGACCCAACCATACGTCATTTGGTGACGTACGACCAGGATTCTGTAGATTACACTATCGAAAGTTTAGATCAGTGGTTCTCAAACTTTCCGATAACGCGGACCCCCTTGCAATGCTATCTGAAATTTCACTATATTGATTAGAATTACCACTGACAAGAAAAAGATCAAGAAAAATATTGAAATAAGTAATTTATTCTAAAGATACATGATTGCTTCCTAGTGAAGGAAATTTCAATTGAAAATACAGTAACTTTCAAGACTGAAAATCAATGTACTTTTTTTTCTTTAAAGGAAATTCATTTAATAAACAATGTTCTCAAATGTGGGGTCACTAGTATGAGGAATGAAATTCTTTCTATTTTTCCTTAAGTGCACTGAAATCCGGAATAAGTTTTGCCACCATCAATCTTAGATCCAATTCCACATTAAGACGATTTCACTTTCAGGCTCTAATACTGCAAGGAGCAGAAAAGGTCTGTTCACTTAAGTAAGTGGTAATGATTGGCATCAAATATTGCAATGCATTTTTAGAGAACTCTTCATACTCACAGAGCAGAAACTTAGTAAAGTAGGAAAACACTTAAATTTACAAACGTAAATATAATTTCTAATTGCTTTCTTTTTAGTAACTGAAAAGAATACTTCTTGCGTAACACCTGTGAGTTCCATTTTATTATAACACATTTCAATTTTTACGCGTCGCGGCCCCCTTGGCTACATACCACGGACCCCAAGGGGTTCGCGTACCCCACTTTGAGAACCACTGGTTTAGATGATTGGTTCATTCTCTGCCTGGCAAGTATGGGGGCTGGAACAATCAATGCTCAGCTTCAGACTAAAATGTATTATTCATAGGAACCGACCTGGCTTCTGACATCTGGTATTCTCCTTTTGAACATCGATGCTAGATCACATTCGGTGGCGTGAACTCAAAATCAACTTGCCATCCTCGGTTAGGAGCGCCTTCTGTATCCCCCATACAGTCCCGATCTTGCGCCCAGCAACTTCCATTTCTTCTCACATTGAAGAAGGCTTGCAGCGGAAAGCACTTTGGAACCATGTTAAAGACAGCTGTGAACGAGTTTCATCGTATGCAAGATATACATGTTTACCAAGTTTTTTTTTTTTTTTTTTTTTTAACACTGCAAAGCGATATGACAAATGTATCAACGTCCTTAGTTCTGAGCGGAAAAATAATATAAATCTTGTTCTTTATTTTTGAAGAATATTATTTTTCTTTCACAAACATCCTCTGCCCTAGCCTTCAAGAGTCTCTTATTCTCTAACTTATGGTAGGACCGATGCTGAGAACTGCATGCTAGACTTCAAGAAACAAACAAACCAATAGTATTACACATTAGTCTTATTACGATATCAGAACAAATATTGAAATGAAAACAATGTAGTCTTACTCTTACACGTTGAAAAGTATTTGCACTTAGGTTCTTACCTCTTAGAAAATAAAAATAAAATTGAACGCTCCGTATGAATGGATAAAAGTGTTCCGTGTATTGCAGGTCAGTATTAACTCTTTCTCCGAAGATAGAAAGTGCTTGCAACAAGAAAATACTTAAATGTCACTTCATCAATTCATTCAACCACAATTGTAATGGAAATCTCTATTTCAATATACATTGTTAATTTTTACAAAGACAACTGAATTTTGTTTTTGCATTCTGAAACTGTAATAGAGTTCCAAACTATGGAGGTTCAATATTAATACAGAAGCAGAGATATTTTTAAAGTTTTAAGGCTTACATATTTTATATTATCATTATTTTGTTTACTTTTTGAGGTCGCACCAAACATTCACATTTAAGACACACAAAGAACAGTACGACACTAACACTGACAACTAAACATGTTGTGAGATTATGTGATATCTTGAAATAGATAAAAGATAATCAAAATGTGGAACAACATCGCCCTAGATAATATTATTTTGCATGAGGTATCGTTATCACGAGTCACCTAGTAGCTGATGGGCGCCCTTGGGTTTTTTTATTCCGGGTTTAGTTCTAGGAAACTAGAAATCTATTGGTTTCAGCTGTATTGAAGGAATAAGACAGGATACAGAATCAGAACCATAACAATTGGCGATACGAATAATGCAAGACATTCTCGGGTTCCCGGACGAACCGACCCGCTATCCACTGTTTGAAGTTTATGTTACTTATTTCTAAACACTTAAGAGGCCTAATCACTGCGAAATTAAAATATCGCTAATGTTACAGTAATTATGTGATATCTTGAAATAGATAAAATATAATCAAAATGTGGAACAACATCGCCCTAGATAATATTATTTTGCATGAGGTATCGTTATCACGAGTCACCTAGTAGCTGATGGGCGCCCTTGGGTTTTTTTATTCCGGGTTTAGTTCTAGGAAACTAGAAATCTATTGGTTTCAGCTGTATTGAAGGAATAAGACAGGATACAGAATCAGAACCATAACAATTGGCGATACGAATAATGCAAGACATTCTCGGGTTCCCGGACGAACCGACCTGCTATCCACTGTTTGAAGTTTATGTTACTTATTTCTAAACACTTAAGAGGCCTAATCACTGCGAAATTAAAATATCGCTAATGTTACAGTAATTATGTGATATCTTGAAATAGATAAAATATAATCAAAATGTGGAACAACATCGTCCTAAATAATATTATTTTGCACGAGGTATCGTTATCACGAGTCACCTAGTAGCTCTTTGTTTACAGCCATTTAGAAAATCGAAAATAAATACCGATTTTAAAAATGACTAGAAATCGAAAGCAGACAAGTGAGTCGTGATAACGGTATCTCATTTAAAATAATATTGTCTATAAAATAATATTGTCGATCTTGTTTCACATTTCGATTATCTTTTATCTATTTGAAGATAGCGCATAATTACTGTAAAATTAGCGGTATCTTAATTTCGCTGTGATAGGGCCTCTTAAGTAACCCTGTTAATCATTTTGTGGATGTGAGCTTTGTATATTATAAAATTTAAGATTAGTAGCAAACTTCCCTCTCCGCTCTCTTTGTTAAAGTATAAGTGACGTTCAAAGAATGAGAATCCTTTAAATATTAAAATGATTAAAATAGCATTGAGCAACACACAATTACTTGTAGATAACCAGCTTAGGCTGGGCCAGTGAATAGCAAATAAACAAAAATCACTGAAATAACGGCGAAACCAATTATGATAACGATTCTATTGTGATAACGATCAAAACTTTATATAAAATTATGTTTTTTGAAGTCGAAAAATCTAGTAGCATAATGTGTTTTGTTTCAGTGATATTGCCCATTCATGTCCATTATATATTTTATAAATCAATTGAAGGAACCCCACTGTTAAGCTTTCTGTCAAAAGGATCAAGCCTCATCTATTATATCTTAAAAATAAATCTCTGACTATAGAGGAGGAGGCCATTTACTTTCCTGTACTGAGTTAAACTCGCTTCATTGGAGTTTCCACTTACTCTCCTACTTAGTACAAACTTCCAGATATGCAGAATGAATGGTAAAAAGGATGAAACAAAATACAAAATGAGTAAATTTCTTTTTCTTATTTCAACACGTTATCGCCACCGGAAATCGAACTCATGACCGCATGATCTAGCCACTACAAAAGTGGGAAGTGCGATTTAAGTGTGTGCAAAAAATATTCAATTCTGTTCTAGAAAACCAAATTTATCCAATTGAATTTTGTGTCATGATAACAGTATACCCATGGGTGTAAAATAACTCAATTTTCTAGAACCTTGCTTCTAAGATATTCTTTCTATATCTGTTTAACCTAGTCCATGTGCAAACGCATAAAACGGAACCGTTGACTTAAATCTATTTACTTACCTGAGATAACATTAAAGCTGACATTTTTAAAAAATTAATTTTACCATATTTTACATATAAAAAAGAACAATCTTAAAAACAATACAGTAGCTAGGATTGCTTTTAGTGAGCAGTAATGGGACTGTTAAAATTTTGAGAGGGATTTGAGTTTAATGCGCTTTCCCAAATAAAGAAAAATAACACAGATACTAATTATATATTGCATGACCCAGTTATGTCACTGATGGGAATTTCGTGACCCATGACTCACCAGACCTTAGAATCTGGATAGACCCA
This sequence comes from Thermobia domestica, assembly GCF_964235325.1. NCBI lineage: Eukaryota > Metazoa > Arthropoda > Insecta > Zygentoma > Lepismatidae > Thermobia > Thermobia domestica. Next base: position 171,341 of record NC_137464.1, on the reverse strand, counting down.
TGACTTGGAAGATCTGAGATAGACAGACCCATGACCTAAGAGATCATGAGACCTGATCAAACTCATGGCGCGGAGGACTCTAAGACGGTCATTCCTATGACCCACCAGACTCTGCGATCTGGATAGATCTATAACCAGAAAGACCCTTGAAGTGGTTCAGGATTGAACACACACATTTCATGTAAAAAATCGTGTTTCAGTTCCAGGCCTTATGACTGGAGCAAAGATGGAGTGAGTCAGTGGGTCGTGGGTTAAGATTTTTTAGTATGTCAGTGGATATTGATATTTGTAATTATAATAATAGCAATAAGACTTACTACTTGCCTTTCGAGACAGTCGAATTTTACACTGCTTTTTCTTCCTTTACGTTGGCATACTTTACCTTGATTTGAGACTTTCAAATTTCAACCTATTTTCCACTGAAAAACACCTGTAATTCAACAAGGAAATAAGTATATGATTAATAAATTGAAATTCATCGTAATATGCCCATGACAAACATCTTACTATTTTATATCGTAAAAGTCATTTCCATAGGTATTGTAACAGAGCGGTGTTTGAGCGATTGACCGTAGAAATTCAATCTCCGATTAGTGATAATTTCACAATCTTCTTTTATTACAAGTGTAAACTCTTTAGTCAATGGAAGAGCGTGGATCATGGGTCAGAGTTGATGGCGATGGGTTTTGGTGGGTCAGAGTGGGTCACTGGGTTACACTCTGGGTCAGTGGGTCATAGGTCACGTTTCCATTGACCCATACCATCTCTGGATCGGAGGACAACGTTGTAGTTCTCCCGTACTCTTTCATTACATTTTCTTGCGTTGATTATCCGTTTCGTCCAGCCGAAAAGACATGATCGCAAAACGCCATACTACAAACCCCATTAGCTTTATCCTAACAGATGTCAACATATAACTTCGTAAATGTAGTTCTAAATGCGTCGTTTGAATCGTATCAGACAACTTGGTTTTCTTGTTTGTTTACGCACATGTGAACACATTTGCGTTTAATCAATATATATCACATTTGTATGTATTTTTTAATATGCACTCTATTGCTTATCCAGATGCATTTTATTTCCATAATAACCATGGTAATTTTCAAACACGCAAAACACAACAACAATTACACGAAATGTCCTCATCCCAGTCCAATGAGCTTCGATATTTACCCTTGAAAAATATATTTATTTTGATAAATGATAGGTGGCACCACTAAACAATGTTAAACACGCAAATATGTCCGGTGATCATTTAGCCAGTAAATTCTGTTTAAATGCTCCCCATTATGTAGATTAATTTTTCACTTGGGCATGCTATACGCACGAAATAATGTTAATAGTGATAATGAGAACGAGTATGAAAATTTGTCGTGTTTAAATAGTGCTTAGTTCATTGACATGTTTACGAGTGTTTATGAAAGGAGCCTCCGGGACTTCTAATTAATCTACACTCAAAAAGGATTAAACGTTGTAAAACATGAGACTTCGAACGTTAGATAGTTAACTTCATTCTTTTGTGTCGTGCAACTATTGAACAGGAAGATTGTTGTTCCGATTATCATAGTATTTTGTTGGTATCAGAGGTATATTCACGGGGAAGGGCGTCTACCGGAGCCGGGTCCTGTAAAACTTCGGATCTCAACCTAGGGCGCCCATGTTGTGGTTTCCAAGGGGGGGGGGCAAGTATAAGCAACGTTTCAAAAATAGTTTCAAATTTTGCTGTAACTAATGTAAAAATTCTATTGGATTTTCGATATTCTGAAGTACAATTTCCTCTAGGGAGGGGGGCGAGCGCCCCACCTTGCCCCCCCCTGATGGGTGCCCTTGAACTCAACATATATTTGTGTACTTTTTGACGTAGCTTGAAAATTTGATTTTACACTTCATCTGTTCTTTTTCTCTAATAAAAACAACCTACTTCTATATTTTTTTTCCTGAAAATATAGATGGAAGTATTTGACAATTACCCATACAGAATAATATCCATTCAATATACCGGTACATAAGCATAGTGGCTTATAGTATTGGAGTCCTCCAAACAAAAGTTTTGGGCGTCTGGTTGGTATCTTATTTTTCGTGGCACTAATCATAAACATTAAGGTAGATTTAAAGGGACAAATTTTGCCGATAGGTGTCACTACAGTCTTCTTATCTCTCCCATGCATTTTTACCTTTCACGAAAATTCACGATTTCTCTTACAAATTTCAAAATAGAGACTTCAAATTTTTAGAGAAGGAACTTCATAACCTTTCGAAGGCAATAATACGTGCCGATTTTTTATTTAGAATTTTCTTCATTGTTGAAATGGATATTCAAACCTTTAACAATAAAACTGTTTCAACAATGAAGAAAATTCTAAATAAAAAATCGGCACGGATTGTTGCCTTCAATAGGTTGTAAAGTTAATTCTCTAAAAATTTGAAGTCTCTAGGCCGAAACTTGTAAGAGAAATCGTGAATTTTCGTGAAGGGTAAAAACTACATAAGAGAGATACGAAGACTGTAGTGACATCTATCGGCAAAGCTTGTCCTTTTACACAAACCTTAAAAGAAAAGAATGTTCTACTGGATATGGACCTATACTTGTGTAAAGGGCATGATGGCTTAGTGGTAGAGTGCTTACCTCTGGTCTGTGACTCTCTGGTTCGATTCCCGGCTAAGTAAGTGTGTGGTGGACAACATCATGTTCGTGAGTTTTCTCAGAGAACTCCATTTCCTCCCATATTCTCATTCGACCATCAATTCTTCCATCTTATTTCACTTGCGTTAAGAGTCTTCATCCCGGCGAAATTAAAATACCGCTAATTTTACAGTAATTATGTGATATCTTCAAATAGATAAAAAATAATTGAAATATGGAACAAGAGCGCCCTAGACAATATTATTTTGCGTGAGGTACCGTTATCACAAGTCACCTAGTGGCTTTCCGTTTTCAGCTGTTTAGAAACGCGAAAATAAATGCCGAATTTCAAAATGGCTAGAAATCTAAAGCAGATAAGTGAGTCGTGATAACGGTATCTCATGTAAAATAATATTGTCTAGGGCGATCTTGTTTCATATTTCAATTATCTTTTGTCCATTTGAAAATATCACATAATTACTGTAAAATTAGCGGTATTTTAATTTCGCCGGGATGAAGACTCTTAATCATTCGTCTCCCTTAGCTAAAGTCGCATAACTGTGGAAAGTTAAACTGAAAGATTTCATATACTTATGTACTACATATCTGTTCAATTACTATATTACATTCGTTCTTTTGAGTCGGTGATGTGTTTATGTGAACTTATTGGGCGAAGAAGACAGCGATGCTCATAATCCACAAGTACTTGGACGCAATTCTTTCGTCATATAAGACTAAAATTTTTGGTTGTTTAGTAAATTTGAAAAGAATAAGGCTGGACTGTAAGAAGATTACGTAGTATACGTTGTATGTTCCCACATACGCACGACTACATTCCTGCTCCCTAGGATTGCCAGTTCTTTTATTTTTTTAAGAGAAATAAAAGGAGGGACATACTATTTTTAGGGAGACATTCAAAATTTACATATAACAAACATATGCTTTCACATGGTAACATAGAATAGCTTTAATTGCAAACTGAATCAATTTCATCAAAAATTATTGCATCATATGAGAGAGAAAGAGTATATTACAATTCCGGGTGGAAGCTCATGTGATTTGGATCCCATATTAATCTGTCATTGTCTCATATAGCCTCTGTGCTGAACGGAAAGCTAAACCAATCAACCAAACTTTGCCTTCGACTGTACCATTCTCAACGAAAGTGTGCTCTCCCAAATACTCTTATGAGCGCACCTCTGCCCGAGAACTCGCCTCTGGACATTTCTGCCTATTTATTTCTTTATGTAGGGTAAATGGATACAGTAACGTAGCAGTACCATTAGTTACACTTATGAAAGCAAAGGGTGTACTAAACAAGATTAACATTTCAAAGAAGTTCAATTACCCAGTGAGAGACAGTGTGATTACAACATTCATGAAGACAGATATTACTAGAGACCGGATATTTAGGCACTAAAAACCTACAGAATAGACAGGCAAATAGGGACTTAAAATTTTAAAAATAGACAGTGAAATAGACACTAAAATGTAACTCGAAATATTGATAAATACTCAATACAATTAAAAAGTAAATTCAAGTCATAGATAATATCCAAAGAATATAGAAAGACACCTGTTTGTTAATATCTTCTTTTACTCTATAAAAACGAAGGTTGACATGTATATTTAGTAAATACATTCTCTATAGCACTTTATCACTACACACTATACACGTAACAGTCCAAATTTTATACACTTATCTGTGCACGCTGCAGTCCAAAGTTTTACACTTTATCAGTACACGTAGCAGTCCACAAGTCTTACATCATCTTATCACTACAAAGAACACTTATATTTCTCGGAAGAGGCAGATATATTTTCTTTAATAAAGTTTTATTTTGAAAAAAAAAAAAATGCATAGAATAGGCAACGTTAGGGACTAAACAACTTATTTAGGTAGGAATGGGCGAAATAGGCAAAATAAAATTCATTTAAATTGAAACTATAATCTCCATATAAACTTTAAAACATTAATTTTGATCATATCTTTAGTATTAAAGAATAGGTTTTTTGCCTAACATCCGGTCTCTAGTTATTACATTTCACACTTCATATGTTTAACACGACAATATTTCAAAGTCGAGGGGATAATGTCCGTGTTTTTAATTTTTTTTTTTTTATCATTTCGGCTCCCCTTTGCTATTAGCGCCCGGGGTAATGCCCCGCTAATGAAATATTTCAGTTTAACGTCCCATGATTATGCCCTTTCGGCTAAGGAAGACGCTGATTAAAGCAAGTGAATGGTGATGATGGAAGAATTGGTGGATTGAGAAAGTGGGAGGAAACGGGAGTACCTCGAGGAAACCCATGAACACGAAGTTGTCCACTACAAACTTACTTGACTGGGGGTCGAACCAGGGATCCCCACGCACAAGAGGTAAGCGCTCTAACACTAAGCCACCGTGTCTGATTGGTTAAATGTCCTTTTTCAGCACCGAGACTATATGGGACGGGTTCTATAGTTTAAAGTTTGATCCGAACTCAGATTAGTATCTGCGACAAATACCTCCACCGGATATCGAACCCAGGAGTGCACGCATCGAAAGGAAGTGCCACTCAGCTAAGAAAAGCTGCAGTGCAACGCTTATGGTGATAATAATGATAAATAAAAAATAAATTCTACTTATTTCTTAAGATCAATCATTATTATGCAATATGGGTAAAAATTCGTATTTTCTTCGCTTTGTAGTCAATATTAAGGGCCCTGTGTAATTTTAATTTTATTTTAATGATAATAAAATACAGAGTGAAGATTATATTTTAAAAAAATCGGAATTACCCGTAGTTGGTGCAGCAGTTTAGACAGCCTCTGATAAACAAAAGAAAGTTAATAAGGAAGTGAGTTACCCCCTTTAGAAACAAATCTATTGTTCTTCCCACTTCTCCCTTTGAAAGTAATTTAAGTAATGAAAAACAGCTGACGATCGCGTGAGAAATCATCTTCACTGAAGTGGTGACGTCACGATATCCATCTTGTGGCCGGCCTGTCGGTCACTCGCCGTGGAGTAAAGTAACAGAGTTAGAAGTAGTCGACGATAATTTCGTCCCCAGTCGCTGGAGGGCAGCACCATCAACGCTGTCTGAAAAGTCCCAAAGGAAGCAATTTGCAGGTCTGACAACGTCCGGGGGATGGAAGTAAATGGAAGAAAGCTTCTTCTGTCTTTTCTTCCCCTTGCCTTCACCCACCCTCCTCATACGATTCCTTCATCTGCAGTCTAGGACGTGTGGACATATGGTCATCCACTAATCTACGCTGCTGGTCACGTGACGAATTTCTCCCGTTACTGGTCCAAACCACAAGAAAAGGAAAAGAAAATGTTATCAGAAGGGGAAAAAAGTCTACTGATTCAATGATGGTAAAATGTAGTGGATTGACTTTGGAGGGAAATTATTACATTGAGTTCGTTGCCGCAATGAAATTGAAGGCATTGATAGAAAAGGGTTTGGCATTCCGCTTTACGTCAATTTGGTTTTCTTTGGTTCAAAATTTAGTATCATCATTTCCTCTCATTCACCTTCTATGCCTTTAGTCCTGCAGGACATACCTATGAAGCCTTAAATTAGATTTATCCAGCTCCATAGTGGTTCGTAGATCCATACACAAGAGGGTTATATGAGAAGAAAATACTTGCCTTGCTCAAAAAGTATCAATTTCGTTCTAAAGAACCACTTTCTTAATAAGTATTTGAGTTTCAGTGAGTTTTCGAAATTTCTCCGCTCTGTTCTTTTTCACGCTGAAAATTGATTAAATACTTCTATACATTTCTGAGGCAATAAATCGAACCTTAGCTGTTCGTTGAATGGGTGATAAGGACGTAGCCCTCACTATTCCTTATCATTAAGTACGTATCAAAGCTCGCCTGCTGGAAACGTTATGAACGATGCTACTATACCTTTAACTATAGTAGTCTCGCTTAAACTTTTTCACTATCCTTCAAAGGAATGCCACAGTGGGTTCTTCGAAATTCCATCCTTACGTTTCTTTTTCATCCCTATTACTGGTCTGTTTCCACTTAATACTTTTACACAATAAATAAAACTTATCTGTTGATAGCATTCGTAGTAAAGGCCGCAGCCCTCACTACTCTATCTTTAAGCAATTATAAAAGCTTCCCTTTTAGAGACATTATGAGCAAAGCTAATTACTACTATACCCCCAAATATAGTAGTCTCGATCGAAACGTTTCCACTTCCCTTCAAATGAATGTTTGTTCCATTCAGTGGATTCTTTGAAATTCTACCTTCACTGTTTTTTTCTCATTCTTATAACTAGCCTTCTTCTTCTGTGGAATTGTTAGGCTAAAAATAGAACCTTTGCTGCTGATGGCATACGTAGTATAAACGATGCTACCTTCCATATGAATAATTCACAAAGAATATGTGCGTATTTGGCTCCTTCATGAGTGATTTGAAATGAAAATGAAATGAAATCTTTAAGTTTAAAGTCCCACGGTTATGCCGGTTAGGCTAAAGGAGACGGTGATAATGAGAAATGAATGAAATGGTGGAATGAAGAAAGTGGGAGGAAACGGAAGAACCCCGAGAAAACCCATGAGCATGGTGTTTGTCCACCACAAAGTCCACACGGCCCGAGCTGAGATCGAACCAGGGACCCCAAGCACCGGAGGTGAACGCTCTATCACTGAGCCACCGCGCCTCCTTATGAGTGACTTCTATATGATAAATTGACTAAGATGAACTGCATCCTTCCATCTCACAGTATCTGAGAAAAATAGCAGAATTTAGAACTTGAACGTACCTCGTAGAAATAACATTTACGCTTAACGTTGAGCAGTAATTGTTCATTATGTTTGAAAGTGAATATAACTGAATATTATGCTAATAACAAACAATGTAAATTTAAATCTATAAATACGGAAATAGAGAAGATATATTTATTTTAGTGCCTGTATATTCTAAATATTGAAGTTATACACGAGAACACGGAGCGCGTTTGCATGTGCGCACACATCTTGTACAATGTACCACTCGGTACTCGTATTTTGTAGTTTGTAAGTCATAATTTGTGATATCTGCAACCTATGTTTCTTTCAAAGTTTGCAATGTTATTTCATATAACACATTTTTCTTCACCATTTTACAAGCAAAGTCAAAATATAATAACTTTTACGTATATTCATTATAACACACAATATATACAATAAACAAGAAAGTTCTTTCGCTCTATGTTCAATTGGCCCTCACACCGTGAGTTGAATGCGAATGGAGATAAGGCGAAGGCCAGTTGTTGGTGTGGGTATATCCAACATACTACCTAGTTGTGATAGTTCAGTTACCGTGAACTTGCGTTAGGACAGAGTGAACATGGGATCTCCACACAGTATCATAAGGGCATGTATGCTGTACGAGTTCAAACTGAGGTCAAACGTCGCTGCAGCGGGGCGGAACATATGCCAGGTCTTTGGTGGTGGTGTCGTGAACGTGACTATGCGGACAGTATAGCGGTGGTTTAACAAGTTTAAGGACAGTGGCGAAACGCTCGAAGACGCACCACGTGCTGGAAGACTAACACATGTACAAAATGAAGGCTTTCAGGCAGCAATTGAGGCGAACAGTGACCAGACATGTGAGGAACTGGGACCACAATTCAGTGTGAGTGGAGAAATCATTCGGCAGCACCTCATCAACACGGGTGCGTCCTCGCGTTTATTCCTTGTAAACTAAATTAACTTACTAATGCTAAGATAAACCAATATACCTAAGCTACGTTACCAAAGCTAACTTTTCAATCCTAACCTAACGAAAGGAAAATTGTACAAACCTAAGCTAAGAAAATCCCAATTCACTGTAACTCAAGTTTAGGAGTAATTTTGTTAGTGCATCTCTAAAGTTACCCAAGAACGACTTGTATGTTAACTTAATACGCCGGCTTCTTATAGCTTCAAGAAACACCATTTGTACAGTCGTTTGCTTGTGGCAGGCCTAAAGTAAATCTACACAGTGATATATGGTACAACACAAGAAATATATAGATAACTTCTTCCTGTATCTTCTGTTGAAATTCTAGTTCTTTAGTCTACATAAGTGACATCCAATCAGATTTGGTCAAGGTCAAATCGAGATAGAGGGGCGCTGTCATCACTTTTTTTTTTTTTGACAACAGAAGAGCGAGGAAATCGGCTGCTGATCAGCCTTGATAGCCTTAGAAGGAGAAAGTAAAGGAAAAGCTAGAAGAATATGATATGAGTTAATAGACTCTGGTTAAGGTAGTAAAGGGGATCACACGAAAGCATTAAAGGCTAATAACCCTTTTGCAGTAAGATAAGCTACGAGGTTCATCCTAAAAGTAAGGTATCCTATTTTTTTCTTTTTAGAAATACAAAGAAACAATTATTTCCAATAATATTTACATTATTTTAAAGCTTTTACATTTATCCATTTTCTATATAATTGCCATTTCGGTCGACGTATTTCTGTAGACGCTGTATCAGCTTTTGTATATCGGTGTCATACCAGCTTGTTACCATGTGTTTGAGGAAGCGTTCAATCTCATCATTTACGTTATCGTCACTGCTGAAGCGCGTACCGGCCAAATGTTCCTTTAAGAGTCTTCATCCCGGCGAAATTAAAATACCGCTAATTTTACAGTAATTATGTGATATCTTCAAATAGATAAAAAGATAATTGAAATATGGAACAAGAGCGCCCTAGACAATATTATTTTGCATGAGGTACCGTTATCACAAGTCACCTAGTGGCTTTCCGTTTTCAGCTGTTTAGAAACGCGAAAATAAATGACGATTTTCAAAATGGCTCGAAATCGAAAGCAGATAAGTGAGTCGTGATAACGGTTTCTCATGTAAAATAATATTGTCTAGGGCGCTCTTGTTCCACATTTCGATTATCTTTTATCTATTTGAAGATATCACATAATTACTGTAAAATTAGCGGTATTTTAATTTCGCCGGGATGAAGACTCTTAACTTAGGAAACAAGTGCTAGAGCCCTTCTATTTCAAGTATGCCTTCGGAAAATACGTGAAACATATTTCGGCTCCACCTCCTCTGCTCTCTTGCGGAGAAAACATCCGTTTGCTTTCGAGAAAGAAGAGCATGAGCTTGGTTGTTTTGTCAATTTGTCATTCAATCGTTTGGTCTTGACGAGTGAAGATCGTAGGCTACCTAGAATGGCTAACAAGACAGAGCACAGCGAAGTCCGTGAAATAATCCAATGTGGCAAACCTGTCCGCATCCAACTAATAAAATATCTCTGCAACAACTTGTCCCTCCTTTTTTGAAGGGGGGGACACATCGACAGCAGCGCCAACAGAGGCACACTTGAAATAAAAGGCTCTAGTCACTGTTTTGCGCAACCTTCGCGATTGTCTCTACGGAAATCGACGGTCTCCAGCTCCTTTGTTTCTTTGTCGTGAATTTCGTACGACCAGCTGCGAACTCCTTACAACCCTATAAACGTTTCTGACTCGTCATACACTTTCGTCAATTGGCCATAATTTCAATTGGTTTAACTTATTTTGCGTTCAAAAGCTGAATAGTTACGCTAACTTCACACTTGGTGGTAGCGCCAAGCGGGAACTCCATTAGAAACGGCTACCAGGCCATGATATGAGCGTCCCAGCGAGGTGCGTTCAGATTTGTTTGAGAGTAGGAGAAACAATAAAAAATAACAGTGTTGCCAAGAGAAGCACAAATAGTTTTCTCGCTTTTCCAGCGCGTTGGAGACTTTACGTTTGAGATTACCCTCATAAATATCCTTTCATTATAGGTAACCAACAATGCTTTGCTGTTGTACAGGTTGCATAGATCTAGAGAATATAGATTTTAAATGATAATAGTGCGATAAAGCACCGTTACACGTGAAGATGTTAACAAGTTGACTCCATTTATGAACTTGGCCGAGATAATCGTTATACTTATTTATTACAATAAATAAATAAAAGAAGCCTTCTGTCAATAGTTATCGTGTGGAGTAACGGACAGATAGAGGCAGTAACAGTTGCTACAATCTTATAAGTCTACAACGTGATCTTAATAACGCATGTCATTGCATATTGAAAGAGTATGGAGCATTTCTCTTATCTGCGAGGAGTAATCAGAAAGTAAGGTTACAAAGCCTGCAGTGAAACGTGTATATATTACTTCATACAACCTATACAGCCAACAGACAGTACATACATTAGGGTTATTTTCCGATATAGTCTCCATATCGGTTGACACACTTGTAGCATCGTGAGATAAGTTTGAAGATTCTCTCCTTCTAAAAATCCTGTCTTTACGTATTCAGCCACGTTGTCACGAAGTGTTTCACATCCCCTTCTGAAGCGAAGCCAAGGCCTCCTACGTGCTTCTTCAAATCCGGGAACAGGTCAAAGTGACTTGGAACCAAGTCCGGGCTATAGGAAGGGTGGTCGATGATATCCCAGCAAAACTGCTGAAGGGATCTATGCAGCCGCGCGTGTTGTATGCGAGCGACATGGTGGCGAGATATTACAGTCTTTTCGTAAACATCTACCAGATGCCGATGAATTTCAGCCATGGTTACATGTTTTACCTACAGAAATCAAATAACCGAGCGGACATATTTGCGAGACCAGCTTTCCAAACGAGTCACCATTTGTGTTTACCTAGAATTAGCGCCGTAGACACTGGGTGTCTGAAACTCTGCACAGTTGCCAACTTTATGTATTTACAATTACCACACACTCCTCATTCCTCTGTAACAGACAAAAATCCAGAAATACCGGCCTTTTAACCTTAGTTTCTTATCCTCCTCATAATTGAAAAGCATACTACAGGGTGTCCAATATACAATGCAACCCGGAGTTTGGGATAGTAGAACTTTTGAACCTGAAACGATACACAAATAATGGTTATACCAAAATGAAACCTTGTTCATGCATATATTTTTAAACTAGGAAGCAAAGATTAAAGTACTTATTAACCACACAGGGTTGCCAGATGTAACCGAACGTGTAAATCTTTTTTTTTTTTTTTTTTTGCAAAACACGTAAATTGACTCATAATTTATACGTATGAATGTGCTGTCGTTAATTTTTAAATTGTTTAGTTGGAATAGCTTAGAAACTATGAATTAGAAAAAAGAATTTTTCATTTCCATCTATAACTAATTGGATAATTCCTCTATAAGGGGAACTAGGAAAATCGTAGTTTTCATAAATTAACACTCTGAATTGGTAACTCTGCTGATGTTTTTCAGTGCATCAAAAGATGTTAAGGATCTGTCTACATTATGCAATTCCTGAAAACAATGAAAAAGTAACTTTGAAATTATCATGATAAGACATTTACTTACATGCACCCGGCAACGTTGCCATTCATTTTTATGGGGCTACTTAAAGCAAGAGGTATACAAGAACAATCCTCGAACTATACAAGACTTGGAAACGAACATTCACAATAACATTGAGAACATTAACACTTCTACTCTTCGTAAAGTTGCTGCCAACTTGGTGAAACGTGTGACCTGTGTTTGAATCAAAACAAGGTGCACTTCCAGCATCTGCTGTAGAGCTGATAACTCATTTCGTGATAACAGTGTGCCCGGGAGTATGTAAGTAAAAGTTTTATCACGATAATTTCAAAGTTTCTTTTTCGTTGTTTTCAGGAATTGCATAATGTAAACAGATCCTTAACACACCTTTTGATGCACTGAAAGATCAGCAGGGTTGCCAATTCAGAGTGTTAATTTATGAAAACTACGATTCCCCTAGTTTCTCCTTACAGAGGCCTCATCTGATTGGTTATCGGTGGAAATGAAAAATTCTTTTTTCTGCTCCATAATTTCCAAGTTATTCCACCTAAATAAACTGAAAATTAACTAGAGAACATTCATCCGTATGAGTTATAGTTAATTTACGTGTTTTGCAAAAAAAAAAAAAAAAAAATCCACCTCTGGTTTCATCTGACAACACTGTGTGGTCCTAGTATACTTCAATCGTTGCTTCCTAGTTTAAAAATATATGCATGAACAAGGCTACGTTTTGGTATAACCATTATTTGTGTATCGTTTCAGGTTCAAAAATTCTACTATCCCAAACTCCGGGTTGCATTGTATATTGGACACCCTGTAAACACGTTTTCACCTTATATTTCATACTAACGCTTTCTTTACACGTATGATGATTGTTGTACGACTGTTGTCTCTGTTGTAGAGATATGGCAATGGAAGTTACAGAAATTGTGCAAGAAAAATAATAGTTTAGTTAAAATGTTGTTTCAGCTTACACCGTTGTCTTGATTTAAGTTTGAAAACAGTCGCTAGTAATTATTATAGTTTATTCAGTTTTATATCGTTTGACAAACAGAAGTTGAGTATTATAACCAACGGCGCCGTCTTTCCAAAATTTATGTTGGTGCATATCAATGGCGGGACGTATTAGCCTATATATTTTCAGGAAAGTCTCAGTGTATGATTGATTTATTTTTAGTTAAAATCTTTATGAGCACTGTTATTAAGGCCTGTGCTGTGATAAAGTAAAATATTCCGGTACTATAAGGATAAGTTGGGGCTACCCTAGCTCAGTCGGTAATACAACTGACTTAAACGCAAGAGAAACGAGTTCAAACCCGGGTCCAAACTAAAAATCTGGTGGGGGCACCACACCCAGAAGATTATTTCTGTGGGTGCCAGAGGCCCGGAGCACACACATAGTCGGGGCGTATGATTGGGGATACGGACAAAATCTCGCGGCCGAAGCATCGCCGCCCGAAATCTCACGTGGCCAAAACCTCGCCGCCCAAAATCTCGCGTGGCCAAAACCTCGCCGCCCAAAACCTCGCGGGACAAAATCTCGCCGGGCCAAAACCTCCCGTGTCCAAAACCTCGCCGCCCAAAACCTCGCGGGACAAAATCTCGCCGGGCCAAAACCTCGCCGCAAAAACCTCATGGGCCAAAATCTCGCCTGCAGCTTAATAAAAATTCAGTGTAGTATAACAATATCTGCCGCTTTTCTTATAAGTAAAAAGAAAAAAAGAAAGGAAGAGCTTGGTGTGATGAGAGTAGGGGCGCCGAAATCTTTAGCTATGGCTCTGTATATATATATATATATATATATATATATATATATATATATATATATATATATATAAAAAGAGAACGCACAAATCCTTTGTGAACTCATCACGCTAATACGGCTGAACCAATTTCTTTCATTTTTGGGGGGTTATTAGGATTTGGACCCTAGATGGTTTTTATCATATCACTTTAATTTTTAATTACCAGTGTCTTGAGATAATTGACCATTCAAGTGTCCATACGTACAAATCCTTTGTTATTAGTTCATCATAGGTAAAAATAAACGTATTTATATGCAACCCGCATGACCATGTGACTCGGCGGGTTAACATAAATGACAGGCGATATAATGTTAACATTTACTGGAATCTACTATGGTTTTTATCATATCACTTAAAAGCGAAAAAGTAAAAATTATCTAATTAACAAGGTTTATTGCGTTCCGGGGTGACCGCAGCGAAGCGGGGTGAACGCTGCTAGTATATATATATATATATATATATATATATCCCACTCCCCCTCTCTCTTGTTGTGCCGACAAAGTGAAATTATGAAAGACATCCTAGGCTCGAACCTCATCTATGTTGAAAATTTGATTGAGATCGGCAGGATGGCTCAAGAGGTATAATGTAACAAACATAGTCATTTATTTTTTATATATATAGATTTCCAAAGCATGCATTAGAATTTTTCTTGTCATTATTTTAATGTAATTATGTGATATTAATAAATATATACATATAGTAATATATAGAACATTCTACATTGAAGAAATCGTCGTGAAGAGGTTTTATCCTGACGATATTTCTTCCCAGGCGACACTACGTCTCGCTTAATTTAGACCAGGCGAGATTCTGTGTCACGAGATCATTACAACGAGGTTTTGGTCAGGCGAGATTTTGGGTATGGCGATATTTTGGGGCGCGAGGTTTTGGAAGACGAGGTTTTGGCAAGGCGAGATTTTGGCCCGCGAGGTTTTGAGTGGCGAGGTTTTGGTCAGGCGAGGTTTTAGCCCCGTGAGATTTTGGCCCGCGACGTTTTGGGCGGCGAGGTTTTGGTCAGGCGAGATTATGTCCCGCGATGTTTTGGGCGGCGAGGTTTTGGCCAGGCGAGGTTTCGGCCCTGCGAGGTTTTGGGCCGCGAGGTTTTCGCCACGCGAGGTTCTGGTCGCGAGGTTTTGTACCCAAACCAAACAAGTATTGACAAATTTATAGGTTTTCATTAAAATGAAACATTTGACATATATGTTTGATTTACAATTGATTTTTAGTGATTTCTTAATAAACCTTCAGATTGTGTGGTGTACTGCAGCGAGGTATGTATGTAAAAGGATTTTTTCTATTTTTTAATTTTTTTTTAAGAAATCGGATTAATGGATTTTACAATTATAGAAGTAAAAAATATGTTAATTGAGGTATGTAAGGGAGTGAGAAAAAGTAAGATTCTTCACTTCTTTACTAATATTCCTTATGATATTTTTTCTTGAAAAATTTTGGTCGTTGTGTAACGCTGCAATCTTGCATTAGCCGCCACTGGCTAAATTTCTATCGAACCAACGTGTGTAAGATTAGTTACCCAAATATGTTATGCGTAATAATTTCGTATTCTCTCTTTCAATTTTGCGATGTCTCAGTGGTAGAGCGGTCACCTCTGATATATGGGGTTTTTAGTTCAATCCCAACTCACGCCAAGTAAACTATGTAGCAGACAAACACCGTGTGCGTGGGTTTTCTCGGGGTTCTCTCGTTTCCTCCCACTTTCTTCATTCCACCATTTCATTCATTTCTCATCATTACCGTCTCCTTTAACTTAGCTGGCATAACTTGAAGATTTCATTTCATTTAATTTTCTCTCTAATTTCTTCCCAGAAACTTAGTTTAAACTTTAAAGAGTGGGACGTTCGAGATTTTTCGTATATTGTCTGCGCTATGCATTGAGAAAATCTTGGTCTACTCGCATGATTGTTGTATGACTAACTACTTGGATTGGGGAACCATATAACCTTGCGTTCCAGATGTGTATATGTTACCAGGGGAACACGAAATATCCCGCTTCACATTATTCATCGGGAAGAGATATCCGTTGAAAGTTATTGTGTGGGGGAGGGCACTGGCAGCCACTGAAAGACTGAGAGATATTTTCCAAAATCCGGAAGGAACGGTTTACGTTATTGACATTAATTAGTGGTCCTTGAACGGAAACGTCATCAAACACGTATCGGGCGAACAGGAAACCTAATAAACGCCTGCGAAGAGTATGGACTATACCCGTGCATTTTAATCATGCAGACGGACGAAAACGAATATATGTTCCCAGCATCACGCATCTTTGCTAATTAATGCTTTCACACACACACACAACCTGTGACGGCCCGTGCGTGATATATGCACACGAGGGCCAATGTGTGGTTTCTGCTGCTGTGATTTTTCCCTTCCCCTTCCCTTAGTCGTTTTCATCTTTTTTGGTTTAAAAAAAATCTTTCCGGGACAAATCAACACGGTGGTTTGAACGTATCACGTACAGGAGGTTTTTCCACACATGTATTTGACGCATATTGGAACAGACAATTTGTACTGGTTGAAATTTTCCCTTCATATAAATTATCAGATTGTTTTACTGTATCATTAAAAAACATGGCGGTTGTGGGAGGGAGGGGGGGCAAAGTGTTGATTAGATTTACATCATCAGCTTCCTGCTCATCCTACGAACTGACAACGCCATATTGATGTAGTTACACAAATAATTTGTAGAGGGGGGAGCAAACAAATATTGAAATATTGTTTCGCTATTTGGAAGTTACAAGTAAATCTTTACAATGGAGAACAAATGTAATATGACTATAAAATATTCTCGCTAATCAAGAAAAATAAGACCACTTTTTTAGTTTTCGAATTCAGTTATTTTATCAGCTATAATTTTATATTAGTACACATCTATAAACAATAAAGCAATACTGACTTGACACTTAATAATCATACTTACAACATTAACAAATTGTAATATTAATTAATACAGGGCTACTATATATGAATATGATTTATTAATTTCCAACAGATTATATTTTCAAATTATTACACGCATGAACATGAGAGATACATGAAAACAAGAATTTTAGGAAAAGTAAAAATGGATCAAGAGATTGGGATCTTGGCCAATAATTAGTTTTTGAATCACGGGCCCCAGAAATTTTTGAAGGGTCCCTAAATTGAGTTTTCGTATTTTCTACGGAATAAGCACATCATACTGAGTTAACTGATAGTTTGGGCTTGGCTACACTATATATTTACTTCTCCAGATATGAGGCCCACCCCATAGGAAGAAGCCAAAGGCGTTAAATCAGATGATCTGGTGGGCCAAGGGAACAAAGCTAACAGACGAACAAACTTGCATATTTTATCACTAGGGAACGAAATTCCATATATCATTTTTGTCTTGTATCGTTGACACAATGTTCATCAAATACACATAATATTACATTTCGTTTTGAAAAAAAAAAAAAAAAAAAAAAGTGATTTTACAATGCATATTTTTGTATATTATTCACAATTTCAACTTTCTTCCCCCAATTTTAGGTAATTTTTTCCTCACTTTTCCTAAGTTTGAGCGATTTTTCGTCATTTTTTCCTGTTCCAGTAATTTTTTTCATTATTTTTTGCCAATCTTTTAATTTTTGACAATATACTTGAGGCCTTACACCAAGGTAAGCACATTTTCTCATCAGATGACATTTTACAAGCAAAAGAAAGATAATCTGAACTACAGATATTAATCTTTGTTCCTATTTTGGCAAGACAACGGTGGTGTACTGCAACTACATAAGATAATGTTTTCAAAATCATTTCACATAATCAAATCAGAAATTTATTATTTTTTCTGTATTTTGGCGGAGAGAGGCAGCTTTCTTAGAAGGTCTCTCTTCCCCCGAATGTGTCCCTGGTTTTCACTTTCCGATTTTTCATGTACAATTTCTTAATTCTAAATAATAATTACACGATTTACTGGGAGGCATTGTTTCTTTGTAGTAACGCACAAGACATGGAAACACACCATGAAACATAGTAGGCCGAGGTGTGGGAAATAAATGCAGATTAGGAATATATACATAAAAACTTTGGTAAAAACATGAAATAGCGTGACCGGTCTAGTAGGGGGTTCTCGACGCAGAAGGAAAAGCTTATGCAGATGTATTAATGAAACACTGAAATAACTGCAGAGTCCCAAAACTATTTTACTTTTCATTTGGCAAAAGGTGGTACGGTCAAACTTAAACTGCACCGCGCATTAACACTAAATAATCTAATATTTAAGCTGCAGTGACATTTAAGCATATTGTTCTAAGTAACATGATTCCTTCACTTTTTCAACCGATTGATCTCCTGTTTTGATCATACTTTTTCTCGTTTCTTTCCTTGCGCATCGTCCTGCCTTTTATTTTTTTCTCACTTTCCATCAACAGAGCGATATTGTTCGTAAATCTAAGGATTTGCATTTTCTGTTCACACGTCCGACTTCTACAGAGGTTAAATTCACCCAGCCCATCTAATGATTTTTCCAATCTTCCTGATGCCTATAGAGAAAGCGTAACCGTTTAGGGCCAGCCAACTTTTTGTGAAATGAAAATTCTTCAAGAAAACATAATAGAAGGTTTGACAATAAATTTCAAGATCTAATGCTAGTACCTGGCAAGGGCGCCGATTTCTCTGTAAATTTGGGGGGGGGGGCATTCAGATGCAGAAGGTATATATATATGAAGATTTTATGACAAATTGCACTCAAATTATGCCAAATATTGTGTACTCATAAATACAATAGGGGGCCTACATGAGCTTTGGGGGCCCCGGGCCCCCTCGGCCCCCCAGGATCGGCGCCCGTGGTTACTGCTGCAATCTTTGACGTCGTCTTCCTTTCTTTCATGCACAGATTTACCCGTTTCACGAAGTCTCTAAAACTGACTTTGAACTCATTCTCTGAACTGTGATTTAGTCGTGCCATCACATGGACGTCTGAGAAGCAGAGGGATCAAGTAGTTAGTTAATTACCAAGTTATTAGCTGCAGTCCACCAATAGGGCAAAAGTTGATGGGACTTCAAAGGATTCGTGAACCCCGAATAAAGACAACAAGCTTTCCGACAAATTTGTTCGTATGAGTGACACATTCACGAAGAAACCGATCCCGGCTGGATGCACAAGACTAGTGTAGCCCCTGGACGTGTACTTTTTCCGTCCTTGCAAGAACTTTGTCAAGTTTGTCACTGACACAATCGTACTTTACCAGGAAATGAACATTTGGCGTGGTGACAAGTTCTTGAATCTCCAAACAAACGTTTATGCTGTATCAGTTCTGTGCTCCCCTGTTTCACAACATGGTTCGATTTGCTTTCTACAATGCAGAATACCTGAATATCGAGCCGGAAGCACTCCACAGCCATACATTTAGTATTGCTTCGATTCCCTTACCTCTGAATTTTGTTATCACCGCGAGTCGATTACCATTGTACAATGTGTACATCGTACAAACTGCTTTTGTCTGGATCATTAGATCTTTTCTACTCTCCACACCAACTGTGTGGCTTGAACATGTCATTGATTCGCTATCTCACCTTCCCAAACACATAGGAGAGAGGGGAGAAACGCTTTCTTTCTTATGTTTGCCATAGACCCCCGTGTTACCTTTGAAGTCCCATCATTTTTTCCCTACTGGCGGACTGCAGCTAGTAACTTGGTAATTAACTAACTACAGATGCTCGGGGCCGCGGTGGCTCAGTGGTAGAGCGTTCAGCTCTGGTGCTTGGAGTCCTGGGTTCGATCCAAGCCCCCGCCAAGTGAACTTTGTGGAGGACAAACGCCGTGAGCGTGGGTTTTCTCGCGGTTCTCCCGTTTCCTCCCACTTTCTTCATTCCACCATTTCATTCATTATTCATCATCACCGTCTCCTTTAGCCTAACCAGCATTACCGCGGGACATAAAACTCAAAGATTTCATTTCATTTTTTACATGATGCTCTTCAACAATATGCAATTCAAATTGCGCAACTCGAGTACGGACTAGGAAAAGGCCTTTGGGAACAAAATTCGGGAATTATGCTGAGTGAGGACGAGCATTTGTTATCCAACACAAATGAGCTGCAGTGTTCTCCCAGGTGTGGTTCAACAAGATTAACTTTTTCCAGCAAAGAATCAAGAATGTGGAAGAAGGGGTCATTGATTGATAAACCCTCAGGAGCCCATTATTAATGAATGATGCCTTGACTGTAAATGTTAATGATAATAATAGTAATAGTAACCACCATCTTGATCCTTCATTTGTGGAGGTTCATCTTTTTGGATGGTGATGAATTTGTTCCCTTACACTCATATTGACAGCAGCAGGTTTAGTCGCCGGCGACATGTGATCCAAAAAAAGAGGATACTATTCCACGAGCTTAAGAGTCTTCATCCTGGCGAAATTAAAATACAGCTAATTTTACATTAATTATGTGTTATCTTCAAATAGATAAAAGATATTTGAAATATGGAACAAGAGCGCCCTAGATAATATTATTTTGCGTGAGGTACCGTTATCACAAGTCACCTAGTGGCTTTCCGTTTACAGCTGTTTAGAAACGCGAAAATAAATGCCGATTTTCTAAATGGCTCGAAATCGAAAGCAGATAAGTGAGAGTCGTGATAACGGTTTCTCATGTAAAATAATATTGTCTATGGCGCTCTTTTTCCACATTTCGATTATCTTTTATCTATTTGAAGATATCACATAATTACTGTAAAATTAGCGGTATTTTAATTTCGCCGGGATGAAGACTCTTAATCAAAAATGTACAAACCTCACACGAATCCCAGCTCTTCCAGTTCCCAATTATTCCTTCAGAATCTGATGTGAAACACATTTCGCATCATGTAGAGTTGTAGATAATCATGGGGCGGTCTGACTGCAGCATGTTGCGAACACGTTCTCCATTATCCTCTGAGTGGCTGGTTGATAGACAACCATCTTTTTAAGGGTCATCAAAAACATCTTCACATCCAACATGAAATCCGGCGTATCATTCAGACAACCACGAAATAGGACATTCTTGCAGTAAACAGTTCTGATCATCTTTTAAGTCACTGTTGCTGATTTTACTAACTTATAAGAAAACACAATGTTCATCTTTTGTTTCATATAAGGATCCATGACAGTGGGAACCAAGTTGTCTTCGATGAGTGATGTTTAGAAGACCACATATGCTCTCTTTACCAAATTGTCACAAGTCTTGCACTTGTTAAACAATTTTATGCCATTAGCAGTTACAGTGTATCATAATAGGTCATGGAATTTTTCTGTCGAACCTTATACAGGGTGACTTTTTTTAAAACTTACGGATTTCATTTGGATTTCTATTTTCTAATTGAAGTCCGATTTTCCTGCGGTTTGTAACAAATGATCAAGAAAGAATGGTAGATTTATGGGACTGTGTTTACTAGTTTAAATTCATTCGTGGTAATATTAGTCACACCTCAAGAAAAACAGCAAATATTTGCCAGTGTACCTTACAATTGGAGTGAGGTTTTGGACTTTTGAAACGGAATTACAGAATAAAAATTAAGTGACACCCATAAACACTCATAAATCACATGTTGAATAGCTACAGCCGGTTTCTTGCGACAAAGAAGGTAGAGTTTTCTTGGACGATTTAAGGGTTCGATAACTGATATCTTCCACAACACCCGCCTGTGGGATCCGATGCTTTCCTCAGAAGTGATCCTATTTCTTCCAATCTATTCACTAGCGATAATGTTGCTTTCCTGTCTGGAACAGAACATCAGGCAAATTTGTCTCTAAATGTCTTTTGCGTAGCAACAACAGATTCCGTTCTCCGAAAACTTTTAACGATAAACATACGTTTCTCCAAAGAATACACCGCTCCTGATCACAATCACACAATAGCACACAAGACTACAGCACAACAATTCCCAATACAACGGACTAGTTTCCAATTTCTTGTTGACCTTGGAAGGCTCGCACGCACTCACTTATTCCAATTGTAAGATACATTGGCGAATATTTGCTGTTTTTCTTAAGGCGTGGCCGATATTATCCCGGATAAATTTAAACCATTAAACATAGTCCAATAGAACTCCCATCCTTCCTTGATCATTTGTCACAAAGCATATGAAAATGACATTTCAGTTAGAAACTATAGACCCAAATGAAATCCATTAGTTTTTTTTAAATCATGCTGTATATATACAATATATACATTTAGTATAATATTTTTTACGTGAGACGAGTGATATTCACCCCTCTCCCCCCCTCAAATAAGAACGATGTCACAATAGACTGTACTGTCCTTTTCGTCCCTGACTTACGAAACACTGACAGGCTTTTATTTTGAGCAACAATGTAAATTTTCCAGTGGTGGCAAATTGATTGAGGTGAGGACCAATGAACACTCCTCTGCTATAAGAGCTTATAGAAGACCTGTCATCTGTGCTCTTTACGCTGTTCTTAAACAGAGCAGAATGTATAAAGGTAGAAGAGATGTGGGAATCTTTTGAGGATTTGGAGTTTTTGTAGGTTTTTGATGGTCCATTTGTATTCCTTTTTTACGCCTTTTTATCGCCGGCAATCGTCTTTTCGCAGACGAGGAACACGAGAGTCAATTGCAGTGTAATGCGATGGTTGCTTTATACGGCTCCCAGCGCTGCAATCCTTGAGTCAATTGTCGCCATTTGCAAACAGGAACAGTGGGAGAGGGGTTAAATAGTCCAACAGAGAAAATAAAGAGGAAAAAAACAAGCTAGAAAAAAAGCAGAAAGAAAGACCACAGTCGTCAGCAAATGTAACGACTTATACAATTTCTATTCCACTCCGCCCCCTCCCCGTTCAACTCTTACCCTGTGCTACTTAGTGTCACATCTGGGACTAAAATAACAGTAAACATATCCATTACACTTCCGTTTTATTTCCGGTTTGAATGGGCATGTAGCGCACTTGTGGTGCATCGTTTAATTCACTCAACGGGCCATTTTCCGACAGACACACAAGCTCCGTCATGTCTTTTGCGGGCGTATCTGTTCAGCTCTCCCCAAGCCCTGGAGTCGCTCTGGAATATAGTTGACAGTCACGGTGCGTGGTATGCAGCGGCAAGGGTGCTCTTTTGCGATTAGTTGGACTTTTTTTTTTCCTAGTCTCAGAGCGCATCTATAGGAAATTTGTAATTAGCCTTTCCGTGGGAAGAGCAAAGGGGGAAATACCTTCTCCCTAAAAGTACCATTATGCGCGTCATTATGACCACCGAGGGCTTTTTTCTCATTTGAAAAAAACATAGACCCTGTCTCTTCTACGAGCGCATTCACATCTTTCCTACCCTCATATCATGATCACCTGAGTTAAGTGGCTTAGTGGTAAAACACACCTTTGCATCATAAAGTCAAGAGGTCGATTCAGTCTCTCTATATGGATGTTAGTTTGGAATATTACAGAAGTGTATTTGTAATGTATTGAGTTATCGTAATACTATGATTCAAGCTCATTGTATAAGGTGTAGACTGCAAC
This sequence comes from Thermobia domestica, assembly GCF_964235325.1. NCBI lineage: Eukaryota > Metazoa > Arthropoda > Insecta > Zygentoma > Lepismatidae > Thermobia > Thermobia domestica. Next base: position 148,165 of record NC_137464.1, on the reverse strand, counting down.
ATAAGGGGCACCAACAACAGTTAAGGGTTATCATTATTAGTAACCGTGCGTGCATCGTCATACACATGGGAAGTATAGGGCTGTTATAAAGTCCTTGCTATAAAACATAACGTAATATCTTATTGTTATATTAAAAATTTAAAATTATATAATAAGCAATAATTGTATATAAAAGATTTAATATTATGATGTCTCTATTACCTACATTAATATGAACATACATATTAACGTCTGAGGAAGATAATGTTACGTTATGGAAACTGTTACGAAATATTATAATTTTTAATAAAAAAGTACATACTCCGGTCAGAAAAATATTAATTATTTAAATAATAATTCCAGAGTCAACATGGAGGAAGTTATATGTATCTCTAAAAATATTCTCTTTCATTTGACTCATATTACTTTTACTTGAAGGTCAGTTCCTTCGAAAAACTAAGTAAAATTAGTTTGTCAAGAAAGTAATGTAAATAAATTTGAACTTACCAATATTGTCAATTCAGTGATTGTAGCTGAAAGGGGAAAATAAGTCAGAACCTTGGCTTCTTCACACTTTACAAAGGCAGAGTCTCACATCAGAGAAATAATTATTGTTAATATTGCAATAGCCCCACATATTAATAATTAACAACATGTGCTTCTCCACGAAGATCATCAGACAGCCGACAGGCCTCACTTACGAAGAAGTACGAGGAGGACACGGAGAGTCACGAAGAGGCCCCTACAACCACAGGCACCCTCTCCAAATTCGGCTATTAAAAAGCATGTCAAGACGCAGAACACATCTGGTTTTGTTGATCATTCCTACCTTTTTTTTCGAGCTGCTCTGGGCTCCTAACTTTACCTCTGCGCTTCTCTGGGTAAGAGGTTCTTATCTTATCTCTACGCTGGTCTGGGTAGAAGATATTAAAGAGGTTCCTTTCGTCTTCGCGCTGCTCTGGGCAGGAGACTCCTAACCGTCAACCTCAAGATCTTCGCGCTGCTCTGGGCAGGAGGTCCAAACTTATAGAGAAAGGACTATTATTAGAGATATCTACTTAAGAGGGGCATACTGAAAGTCGTGAACAACATGTTTTCACAGCCTTAATCTTTAGTTGTAAGTGAAACCAAGTATATCATCTCAGTCTACAGACATTTCTTTCTTTCTTTCTAGACGTTGACGCTATTTGTTGCTAGCACGTGACCAGAGAAAGGATTTCCAAAATGGCGGGCAGTGATGTTTCGTTTCGACAGCGTGCTGTGATTAAATTCCTTGTTAAAGAGGACCAATCTGCCATCAGTGTTAGGACGAGGTGGGTGAAACATTTTAAGGATGGAAACACGAGTATCGAAGATGATCCTCGCAGCAGGCCCCCTCGAACTGCCTCCACCGAATGCAACAAGGTAAGGGTTGATGAGCTGATTAGGGGAGATAGGCGTATCACTGTGAATGAAATCGCTGCAAAACTTGGTATTGGACATATTGCAGTGCAAGAAATGATTCACAGCTTAGGTTATAGGAAGGTTTGTGCCCGTTGGGTTCCATGTTTATTAACCGAGGACCACAAACGTCAGAAACTAACCATTGTCCAAACCCTTCTTCAGAGATTTCGACATGAAAGTGATGACTTTTTGACGAGTATTGTGACTGGAGATGAAAGCTGGTTCCACCTTTATGAACCTGAAACAAAACGACAGAGTATGGAATGGCACCACTTGAATTCGTCACCGAAGAAGAAAGTGAAAACAATGCAATCGGTAGGGAAAGTTATGGGGAGCGTCTTCTGGAATGCACAGAGTTGCATTCTGGTTGACTTTCTTGAGCTTAGATAAACCATAAATTCTGCCCGCTACATCCAGACACTTTTGAAGCTCAGTCGTGCCTTGCGTGATAAACGTCCTGGAAAGAAGATCATCCTTCAACAGGATAATGCGCGTTCGTATACTGCACGTGTCCTATTGAGCAGATCAAGATATTTGAGTGTGAAACACCTCCACATCCTCCCTACAGCCCCGACATGACACCCTCCGACTGCCATCTTTTCAATTTTCTGAAGGAACAGATGCGAGGCCATCGCTACCAGACATTGGAAGATATTCGGCAAGCAGTGCGTCAGTGTCTACGGGCAACTGGAACGGAATTCTACACTGTTAAAAATAATTTCTTAAATTTGAGAAACCGTTTCTTATCTGTGCACCGAGAATATCTTTTCTTAGAAATGAGATTTGGCAATTCTCATTCATAAGGAAAGCAACAGTATATTTTCTCGTTTCACTTTATAGAACCTCATCTACTTTCCTTCATTTCTCATTAATGAGACTTTCAAACTCTTGTTTCTAAGAAAACATATTCTCGATGCACAGATAAGATACGGTTTCTCAGATTTAACAAAGTATTCTTAACAATATATCGCAAGGATATTTTCAAACTTGCAGAACGATGGGAAAAAATGTGTAAAAAAAAAAACAAAAAAAAAAAACCGGAAATTATGTGTAAAAGTGAAAGAAAGGTCTGTAGATTGAGACGATATATTTGATTTCATTTACAAATAAAGATTACGGTTGTAAAAAAAATGTTACTCACGACTTTCAGTATGCTCCTCGTATTTGTAATACAGTGTACACAGGACTTGTACAACCCGGGTTCAATTCACGGCGGGAGCTCATGTGGTTCGGATTCCACGTTAATCAGTAGGTCCACGTCTCATATAGCCTCGCTGCTGAACGGGACGTTAAACTCAAAATCAACTTAACTCAGGACTTGTACAAAACTTTTTATAATAAAAAGACGAGGAAAAAAGAAAAAAGTATACTGTCTCTACTTATCTTACAATATTGATTAGTTGGTTAAATTGGTGTTTAGTGTCCCTTTCAGGAGAAAGCTACATGAGACCAAATAAGGATAACGTTCCGTTACTCGTGAAAATGTTAACAGATTAACTCCCTTAAGGGTCTTCACTACAGCGAAATTAAACTACCGCTAATCTTAGAGTTTTTCTGTAATATTTTCAAAACAAATAAAAATATTCAAAAAGCAGAAACATAGTGAACTAGACAATACGATTATGCATGTGATACCTTTATCACAATTCACTTATCTGCTTTTGGTATGCCACTATTTACAGAACCCGCAAAAAAAATGCTAAATCTATCTACAGTTGCAAATCGAAAGCAGGTAGATGAGTTGTGATAACGGTATCACATGCAAAACCATATTCTCTAGTTGACTACGTTTTTGCTTTCCGAATATTTTTATTTGTCTTGAAGATATTACAGAAAAACTCTAAAATTAGCGGTAGTTTAATTTCGCTGTAGTAAAGACCCTTAAGGAACTCGGCCAAGTTATTTGCTTTAGGTGTCTACCAGAAAAGAAATTTTAAAAAAATAATTTTCATTGAAGAGTTATCGTATGGAGTAACGAACAGACGGACATACGTACTGATATTCCAATCTGAAGAGGGCAACTATGTGATCCTAATAAACACATTGACAAATGAAGAACCGCAATCTCAAGGATTACTCTTTTACGTGAGACTTCAGAACGTTAACTACTTATTGGCTTCATTAAGTAGCTTCATACAGTGACAGACAGAGTCGTCAAGATACACAGACCAAGTTGAAAGTAATTAGGGAAACCTGACATAGGAAAGGAGCGTGGATTCAGTTCTGCACAGGCTGTTCATCGTGACAGGTTTCCAATTCTCAACACCAATTCCGTTTTCCAACAAAGTAACCAGATATTTCCCAACATACCATACGACACGATTATCTAAGCGTTTAACGGAGAAAAAAAGATTTCGAAAGAAGAGACAAATAACAATCGATAAATCTTAACCGGCTGAACAAAATGGTATGTTTAATTCTAAATCCTCATGCGTAGTTTTTGACAAAAATTTAAAAAAAAACTATTAGGATTAAATTGTGGGATTTCCATGTTAGTCCGTTACGTATGAAGGATGACGTCCCTCGACGATTACACTATCCAAGGAAAGGGAAGGAAGGAAGCGGACTGGGGCCTATATGTTAGGAACCATCCCCACATTTGCCTAGTGTGCATGAGGAAGACTCAGGAGAAATTCACTCCTAATGGCTGGCCCGAAAAGGCTTTTACACTTTATTTTGGACCGAGTGTCTCCACAGGGGATCAAGAAAAACATTTTTATAGACCTGAAAATTAATATTCGACAACCATTGCACCTATTAAGGTTAGTGTAAAGGGACAAGTTTTGCCGATAGATGTCACTACAGTCTTCCTATCTCTTCTATCTATTTTTTTACCTTTTATGAAAATTTACAATTTCTTTTATAAATTTCAACCTAGAGACTTCAAATTTTTACAGAAGGAACTTCTTAACCTATTAAAGGGAACAATCCGTGACGATTTTTTATTTAGAATTTTTTTCATTGTTGAAACAGCTTTATTGTTAAAGATTTGGATATCCATTTCAACAATCAAGCTATTTCAACAATGAAGAAAATTCTAAATAAAAAATCGGCACGGATTGTTCCCTTTAATAGGTTATGAAGTTCCTTCTCTAAAAATTTGAAGTCTCTAGGTTGAAATTTATAAAAGAAATTGTAAATTTTCATAAAAGGTAAAAAATACATGGGAGAGATAGGAAGACTGTAGTTACATCTATCGGCAGAACTTGTCCCTTTAAACCAAAAATAAGATGCAACTGGTACGGAAGTATACTGCAATCAATCGTTTTTTTTTCTGGATACGTGACAATATTCAGTATGGCTAATGAATGGCTAATCAGATACGGCCCGCAATTATGATTAATTCTTGAACTTAATTTTTATGTATTTATTTATTTATTTATTTATTCATTTATTGCTTCATTATAACATCGATCCAGAATGGAAGAAAGTAGGAACGCTTTTAAAGTTTTAACAAGAAATCCAATCGGAAAACGACCATTAGGAAGACCTAGACGCAAATGGGAGGTCAATGGATCTCGGAGAAGTAGGAATACAGAGTAGAAACTGGATCCAGTTGGCTGAAGATAGAAGTCAATGGAGAGGCGGCATTGAACCTCCGGGTTCCATAGGCCATAGAGTTAGTTAGTTAGTTATAAAATCGATCAAACATGAGGTATATATGATCACATCGATTTAAACAAAATAAACAGCTTAGAGTAAATCGTCATGCACAGCTTTCGAGAAATCGATAAAAATAAATTTTTATTACGTCGAGAGACATATCATTCTTTGCCCATCTGATAGTGTTTTATTATCTGACGGTGTTCTGATAGATTATTTACTTACAGTATATGAAAAATATACACTGTTTACTATCAGATTGTATCGTTTTCTGTTTGATTTCGCTTAACAGAGATACAAATAGAATTATGGAAGAATTTGTGAAATGGGAATGGGAGGAAGGAAACGGGAGAACCCTGAGTAAGCCCACGGACACGATGTTGACGACCACAAACTTACTTAGCCGAGGTTCGAACTTGGTACCTCACGTACAAGAGGAAAGCGCTCTAGTCTAGCACTGAGTCACCGTCCCCCTGGTGATAAAATACAAGTCACTTACTCACTCACATATTAACATATTTAACTAAAAGAACAGTCATTACTACGAATCCGGTTTTCGGCCTCCTGAGGTTCTTCAGTTCCACCAATTAATTGCTAGAATGGAACTTATAAATACGTTATTGCTAATTCAAATATCCCGTTGACACGGACGTGCACAGGAATTTATTTTGGAGGGTCCAAAGATTTTGGTGGTGGTTCCAAACCGAATATGAGGATAAATTAAAACTATCCCTAAAATTAGACTACATTTAAAGAAAAATCGGGATTTCACAGGGGTACGGAACCACCCTCTGAGTACGTCCCTGTCCTTCCATATTTATTAACGGTATAGTTAGTTCGTTAGAACTTATTGTCCTTTCTCAATACAGAGACTATATGATTCGTAGATCCACAGTTTAAGATAAAAAAAAAAAAAGAAATCTTTAAGTTTTACGTTTTACGGTTATCCCAGCTAGGTTAAAGAAGACAGTGATGATGAGAAATGAATGAAATGGTGGAATGAAGAAAGTGGGAGGAAACGGGAAAACCCCGAGAAAACCCACTCACACGGTGTTTGTTCACCACAAAGCTCCCTTGTCGCAAGCTGAGATCGATCCAAGGACCCCGTGCACCAGAGGTGAACGCTCTACCACTTTTTTTTTAAAGGTTAACTGACTCACCGAACGTGTCTCAGTAACTTACTTGTACTACTCATTACTGATTTTACTTGCTTACTCGTTTAACTGGCTTTCCCAATCTCCTACAACGACACGGACACAGAAATATCGCGGACAGTTAAAATCACAAAGGGTCTCCCACCGGGAATCGAACCCGGGACCCCGTACACCAAAGACGCACGTGCTAGCTACTAGACCAGCGGGGACGGCAACACTGAGCCACCGTGCCCCTAGTTTAAGATAGAGTTTGAACCATCATAATGCATTCAACTTTCAAAGTGCTCCCACCAAGAATCAAATCCGGGACTGCATGCCACAAAGGAGTGCACTTTGGACATTAGACCAGCGGAGAAAACTTAATTATTATTATTATAGTGGGCTCAGATGCTGTATCTGCAAACACATTACATAATAAATAAATGAATTGAACAACCTCTGTAAGATTGCGTAACAGAAGTTTTAGTGAAATTAACAGGTGCAAAGGTAGTCCTAAAGTACTGCAGAGGGACCACACACGAGGTGCAAATCTAGTTTAGAACAAGATACTTTATACACAAAAACCTAGTTATGAGTAATGATAAAAGAAGCCGTTCTAATCATTTCATCTGCATCGAAATTAGATAAAAACATACATTTTTTTTTTCCTTTTAATTTTGCAGTTCAGAAAACCAAGTTTGAGAGGAATGAGGACAGGGGGGAGGGAAGAAAACAATTGCTACCACCTTGTTTCAAACGTGAAAGGTACTTTGCTACATGTATTTAACAAGAAGTAGAACATGTCACATTCCCCTCCCCCTCTTCCTTTCTTTTTTTTTTTAAACAGTATCATTAACAATTAATATGACAGGGAATAAAAATTATGTGCAGACATTAAAATTAACATTAGCGATATAAATTTCTGTTGTCTTGTTGTTGCAGGAGACAAAGCGAAATAAACTCACGTAGAATATAAGAAGGAAGAAACAGAAGAACAATACAACTTAGTGGTTTAAAATTTATGGCTGCGGAAATTCAGCGAAGTATCAAAGCGTACAATGTCCATCGGACAAGGCAGATGTCCCGTTTTTTTTTTTTTTTTTTTTTTTTTTTTTAAGCACTATACAAATGCTGCTCTTACTGCTAAAACGGATGATTTTTACATTTACTAGAATTATGCTCATACAGATAACATTTAAAAGCAGATTATGAAGATAACAATATTAATCCTAACGATTGTTGTTGTGATAAGCGGAACAATGCAGGTGAGAGAAGACATAAATATCATAAGATAGTACAGGATATAAAAGGACAAAAAGGGGGGGAGGAATCGTTGACAATTTGTTATTAAGCATGTTGCAACATTTTTAACGACAATCTAAGTTTGTTGTCGTTTTATCAAAGATAACCATTGTTGGAAGTCTCAGTAGCTGGTTAACGTTTTTAAAAATACTAATATGAACGCATGTCTCGGATCATTTTGTTACGGTAAATTTAATTAAGTATTGTCATTTTACTAATTACAGGAAATTAGAAAATTGCAATGTGTTTCTCTCTCTCTCGTTATCTTGTTTGACGTATTCAAAAGTTGATACTTAAGCGTCATAAATACATAACTACTTCCTTTCTAAACTTGTATTTTGCAATTCAAGATACGAGGAAGGCACGTTGGCTTAGTGATTGATTCTTATGGTTGGTAACTAAGATCGTAGGTTTGATATCAAGCATGTTAAGAATATTATGTGGATATTCTCGCAGTTTGTCCAGGAGTGTGTATGTAGGAGGGGTGGGATAGAGACACTAGTGTATATATATATATATATATATATATATATATATATATATATATATATATATATATATATATATATATATAAAACTCTTCTCAATGAAATACTTCGAGTTCACACATTTGACCACCTATAATTATTAAACTGTTAGATTAGTGATCCCGCTAGAGTTCAACCATTAATTACATTTGAATTGCTTTAATTAATTTGTAAACTTCTGAAAATAGTCTTTATTAACCTTCCAGTTAGCAGCATCATTTCAGAGTTTGCTTGGAGAAGGGTGGCAAGATTTTCCGATATACGTGAGTTTCACGTTTTTCATTGGTATATTATATTACCCTATTGATTAGACTGTATAAAGCCGAGTTCGATTCCTGGTGCGGACACTCGGTCGAAAAAATGTAAAAGCTATCGATGGCCAGCCGTCCTGGGTGAGATTTTCAGTGTTTTCCTCATTCACACCAGACAAATGCCGGGATGGTACCTAACACAACAGACTGAGTCACTTCCTTCCTTATCCATCCTTTCTTTCTCAATTCTCTCAGTAGTGTGATCGCCGAGGAACGTCATCCCTTATTCGTGATGGGCTAACATGACCATAGGCCCAGATGTCTGGAAGATCCAGAAATCTAAATCCTAATTCTAATCCTAAAATGTATGTAAATGTCAAACGCAAAGGAGCAATTGTCTCCTAGAACCCCAAACGACGCCCCTGCCTTCTGTAAATTAGTAGTGAGGGAATCCCCCATCGTCGCAGAATTTCGAACCTGGGGCTTAACCTAATAAGTTTTCTCGGAGTTTTATCGACCACAACTTCTCTAGATTTCAAGATTATAGATATAACCTCGAAATTTAAAACAAATCATTTTATTTCATTTTATTTTCCGGTTTTCACTAGTTTACTAATTTTTTAAATTACAGACGAACTGAAAGATAATCATAGCCTTCCTGAGATAGAATTACGAATGTTTTTTCTTCTAGTGGAAACGACATCGTACTCAGCAGTTAGAGGACAGAACATAAATATATCAACTACAATTTGTCTTTGATTAGCCAAAACTAGAAAATGTCAACAAATGCTTATCTCTGATTAATTGAACGACTACCCAAGGTACTTAAAGGTCACTTTTCGAATGATTTTTTGTTTGTTTTCTCTCTTAACAGCTTTCCAACAATTAATTTTCAAGAGTTATTTAAAGTTGAAATACAATAATCTTCGTTGAAATAAGAACAAAATCGTGAGCCATTTTAGAGCAGTTCACTTATTATTATTATTATTATTATTATTATTATTATTATTATTATTATTATTATTATTATTATTATTATTATTATTATTATTATTATTATTATTATTTTCACCCTCCACAAATCTATCATTATTTTGGGGTATACGAAGAAAAGGCGAAGAGCTCCCCAGAGAATCTTATGAAAGCAAAGATTGATTCGGATTACCTCTCAGCGTTAAGCGATATGATCTCTAGTCGCGTGAATAACTCGCACCTTCCGAAAAGTGACAATGCAAAATTTGTCATTTTTGATTTAATACATTCTGATTTTGGGATAATTTTAAAGCTATATTTCCCACACTTTAGAACAAACCATTGTGATTATAATAAAGTAATTTTAAAACAAGTTAGAGTTGTGTCATTTTTCTACCGAGGGATACGAGCTTGGACCTTAGGTTGTTTATTATTATTATTATTATTATTTGTCAGTTTTGTCGAAAAGGAGCGAATAAGAGGGCGAACAAATAAGTAGATAACTATCAATCCTTTTTCGGTTATCCATGGCAATGAGACGTGTATATCCGTTGAAGTTTTTTTTTTTCTTACTGTACTTTTCTTTCCTGCTCTCGTTACTCGAAGGTAAAATAATTAATTTCATTTAACTAAGTAAAAGTTAGGTTTCATATTTGAGAATTAAGCGACATGCTAGCAAACGATGACAAGCAGGTTATCTCAAGAGTAATAATAGATTCATTAACCCAAGTGGTCATTTGGAAAGTGCAGTTGGGATACAGAATGCAATTATTACACACGAAACGTTCCGTTCGAAGAAAACGCAATCTGTTTGACTTTGCATTTAAAAATTCATATTGTATAAAAAGTTCCATCTCACGCACGCGACACTAGAATATATTTCTTTTCACCTAATGAACTAGAATGAGTATCCTTTCGTTATGAAAAGTGCATGAACATGAGAAAGTTAAACAGTTTATTAATATTTTCATAACTTTAAGAAGAAAGTATATTTTTCTTTTTTTTTAAATAAAAATTAGTCTGTCTCTCGTGAGGTTATTGTTAAATAGAAATGATTTAAAAAAAACAGTTCTTCGGCGCTTCCGTGACTCAGTTGCTCCCTTCTCAGAAACACTGAAATTGTATAATAATTTTAACCTTTTAGGGATTTTGGGATTTTTAAGGAAAATTTTAGACTTTCAGTTAAGAAGCTATTAATCCTAGGATCATGGTTTGTACCTCATTTTCTTCAGAATAAAGCAACCTTCCATACGGCACCACTCGCATGTCCGTATTATTTTTCTGAGAAGGGAAATTCAAGGAAAATGGCGAATTTTTCTGAAAAAAAATAATAATTTTTTCAAGAGTTTAGGCACCCTCTGGACCAGCCCTGTATTCGCGTACAGATATCAAAATCTCTGGAAAAAATACTAAGTAGCAGGGGTAAAAGTGAGGGGGAATGCGGGCCCACTTCAAGAAAATATCTATGGCGTCCCCAAAAATTTCGAAAAAATTACAATGGGCGAAGATAGGCACGGGGGATATCGTGAAGTCATGCGTCCTCCCTACCTTTCCAGATCCACTTTTATTTTTGCTAAGTAGTGTACTAAATGCGTAATGAAAATATCAATCTGATATCTTGAAAACTAAGGAGATAAAATATTTACCAATGTGTGATGATTATCCCCAAAATAATCTAGAAGTCTCTAAAAAATGGGATGTAATGTAAAAATTTCCTAACACATCACTATTTACCCAAGGATTTTGGTTTGTACCTCATTATCTTCAGAATAAAGCAACCTTTGAAACAGTCTTATTCACATTCACGTATCATATACCTGAAAAAGGGAATTCAAGGAAAACGGGGATCTCTCTAAAAAATCTCTTTTTCAAAAGTTTAGGACCCTCTGAACCGGCCCAGTGTTAACATATAAACCTCAAAATCACTTGAAAAGTACTAGGTGGTATTTGCAGTGCATATGCAAAATATCGATGTCATATCTTGAAAGCTGAGAGGGAGAAAAGTATATCCCTTTCCAATAAATACCACATGTTTTTATTTTTCTCCTCTTTGTTGATCAAAGCAGGAAAGCCTACTGTGCTTCCAAGTGTTCGGTTTTGATTTCTCTTGTAATGGTAACTAAAACAAAACATAAAAGCTTCTCTTGTAATGGTGACTAAAACAAAACATAAGAGCTTCTCTTGTAATGGTGACTAAAACAAAACATAAAAGCTCTTGCAATTGTGACTAAAACGAAACATAAAAGCTTCTCTTGTAATGATGACTAAAACAAAACATAAAAGCTTCTCTTGTAATGGTGACTAAAACAAAACATAAAAGCTTCTATTGTAATGATTACTAAAACAAAACATAAAAGCTTCTCTTGCAATTGTGACTAAAACAAAACATAAAAGCTTCTCTTGTAATGGGGACTAAAACAAAACATAAAAGCTTCTCTTGCAATTGTGAATAAAACAAAACATAAAAGCTTCTCTTGTAATGGTGACTAAAACAAAACATAAGAGCTTCTCTTGTAATGATGACTAAAACAAAACATAAAAGCTTCTCTTGCAATTGTGACTAAAACAAAACATAAGAGCTTCTCTTGTAATGGTGACTAAAACAAAATATAAAAGCTTCTCTTGCAATTGTGACTAAAACAAAACATAAAATCTTCTGTTGTAATGGTGACTAAAACAAAACGTAAGACCTTCTCTTGTAATGGTGATTAAAACAAAACATAAAAGCTTCTCTTGTAATGGTGACTAAAACAAAACATAAAATCTTCTCTTGTAATGGTGACTAAAACAAAACATAAGAGCTTCTCTTGCAATTGTGACTAAAACAAAACATAAGAGCTTCTCTTGTAATGATGACTAAAACAAAACATAAAAGCTTCTCTTGTAATGGTGACTAAAACAAAACAAAAGCTTGTCTTGTAATGATGACTAAAACAAAACATAAAATCTTCTCTTGCAATTGTGACTAAAACAAAACATAAAAGCTTCTCTTGTAATGGGGACTAAAACAAAACATAAAAGCTTCTCTTGCAATTGTGACTAAAACAAAACATAAAAGCTTCTCTTGTAATGGGGACTAAAACAAAACATAAAAGCTTCTCTTGCAATTGTGACTAAAACAAAACATAAAAGCTTCTCTTGTAATGATGACTAAAACAAAACATAAAAGCTTCTCTTGTAATGGTGACTAAAACAAAACAAAAGCTTGTCTTGTAATGATGACTAAAACAAAACATAAAATCTTCTCTTGCAATTGTGACTAAAACAAAACATAAAAGCTTCTCTTGTAATGGTGACTAAAACAAAACATAAAAGCTTCTCTTGTAATGGTGACTAACACAAAACATAAAAGCTTATTCATCATCGTTTACATTTTATCACCAACAGAAAATGTTTCGTTCTGTACACAATCAGTTAAATCTTCTTCCTTTCTATAAGTTTGTGTTTATATAGAAAGTGGATTTTAAGCTGAAGATCAGTGTCTTTTCACTCAAAGTAAACAATGACAAAGAAATTGTAGAAGATGAGAAGAAGGAGGAAAGAAGACATAACACGTGTACCCTGTTTGATGGTCATGTCGACGACATGTATATATGTTCTTGGATACCACAAAATCATTTAGACAGCATTTTCGAGAGAACAAAATAAGTCTTTTGAGCTGTATTCTCGAAGGTCACACAGATGACGTCATAACCCTCACTAACTTGACTAGCTCCTTTTCAAAACACATGTGACTCGTTTTTCAATGCGTGTACAACTGAACAATAAAAATAATCTAGCAGTAATAGATGTAATATGAGCATTTTGAAACAATACACACGAAAAAACACCAAAAATAGGACATATGCCAGTTGATGGATGTAATTAAGCTAAACAAAATGACGTGGGTGAGTGTAAAATCACATGCGTAGTTTTCGAGAAATCAAAGTCAGTCATCTTCCAGGGAAATAGTTGCTCAAGACGTTCACAGTAAGATGATAACAGGACGGTGGTGGTTTCATTATGATTTAGGAAACATTCACATGGTTACGCATAGGCTTAGCAGTGAGTGTAAATGGCATTATGGCAGATCCTCGCTGTTGATTGGTCATTGCTGACCACGCTCAACCATTCACGTTGACCACATTTCCAGCTGGCAATTGTATCTTCCAGCAGGACAGCGCTTCTTGTCACAAGGCCAACGTTGTGCTGCAGTAGTTCAAGGAACACAGCGGAGAATTTCTATTGCTGCAATGGCCTCCAAACGCATCTGATCTTAACCAAATAGAACAACTTTCAAATGAGCGTCAGAGGCAAGTTCATCGCTCTCTCCACTGCATTTACAGGAATTTAGTGATTTACATGTACAGATATAATACCTACGCCTCCAGTCATCTACCAAGGTCTCATTGATTCCTCATTGCTGCTTTCCTGGGAGCCAAATGTGGATATGTAAAATATTAGGTAAGTGGTCAGCTACTTATTGTAATATCCTATACTTAGACATAATTAAAATTATTGAAGTGTTCCTACAGACTGTCTTCTTGGCGTCATCATTATCATATAGGACTGACCTGCTAATAACGACGGAACATCTATAATATACGTAGGTATTCCGCAGTTATTGGCAGGTCATTTGCCACAATTGAGAAGCTACCATGCTTTACGGTCTTCAGCTAACCTCTTTGACTTCAAGTAAGATTCTCCTATTTTCGTCCATCAATTGTAGTCTTCTTCGCCCCTTCCCTCTCCTTAATGCATGTCATTTATGATACAGTTCCATTTCAGCCAACATCTCAACCAATTTCTCTTTCTCCTTTTTAATTCCATCTAAAATTGTTATTTTCTTCTTCACCACATCTAACACCCTCTCATTTGTCTTCCGCTCGCTGAGCTAATTCTCTCCATTCTTCTCCACACTCACGTTCCGATAGCTTCTAGTAGTTTTTCATCTTTTTTGTGTTATGCCCATGTTTCTGCCTTATACAATACCATACTCCACACTAATACAGCCTTTTCTTCCTTCAAAAGGCTTCTTCTTAGCAATAAGCACAAAATGTCATTTGTCATTTTTTTTACAGTACTTTCCGCTTGATCTCGTTTGCACAAACTACCAACCATTGTTTCTTTCTTAGTTAATATAAATGCTTAAGTTCCGTATTTAAAGGAGGGTCGTAATTACAGTAGGTTATAATAATATCATCATCATCATCATCATCATAGGTATTCTGTCTTTATTGGCAGGTCACTTGCCGCAGCTGAGAAGCTTCCATGCTCCACGGTCCTCCGCTAACCTTTTCGTCTTCGCGTATGATCTTTCTGTTTTAATATCATCCATTAATTGTAGTCTCTTTCGCCCCCTCCCTCTCTTTCCCGCCACCATACCCTCTAGGACGTCCCTCATAATACAATCTCTTCTTAGGCAATGTCCCAACCAGTTTCTCTTCCTCTTCCTAATAATATCTCAAAGTGTTCTTTTCTCATCCACCATTTCTAACACTCTCGCATTCGTTTTCCGCTCGACCCAACTAATTCTTTCCATTCTTCTCCACACCCACATTTCGAAGGCTTCCAGTCGATTTTCATCACGTTTACGTAATGTCCACGTTTCCGCCCCATACAGTACAACACTCCACACGAAGCATTTTATGAGTCTTTTTCTCAACTCTTTGTTCAAGGTCCCACAAAACAGACTTTTCTTTCTTTTAAAGGCTTCTTTCGCCATTCCTATCCTTGCTTTTATTTCACGTTCGCATTTCATGTCATTACTAAGAACACTACCCAGGTATCGAAAACTATTCACTTGTTCTATTTTCTCCCCTCCTACTTTTATATTTGACACAGACCCCTTCGTTCCAATCACCATGGCTTTTGTCTTTCTAACATTTATTTTCATCCCATATTCTTCAAAGCCCTTTCTCATTTTTTCTAACATTTTATTGATTTTCTTTTCAGATTCTGCAACAAGCGCCATATCGTCTGCAAATCTTATACATCTAATCATTCTACCTCCTACCGAAATGCCATCATCATCATGTAGGCTCTTTTTCACTATTTCTTCTAGATAGACATTAAATAGTGTTGGCGAGAGGCAGCATCCTTGTCGAACTCCCCTTCCAATTGCACTTCCGTCAGTTCTTCCCCTATCCTAACACTTACTTGTTGGTTCATGTATAAGTTTCTTATGAGTCTTCTATCTTTCCATTCCAACCCTATCTTTGTTAGAACTCCCGACAACAATTCCCAATTCACGTGGTCAAAAGCCTTTTCTAGATCAATGGCTTTAAAATCCTACAAATAAAGTTTACATGTGTGTAAAAAGAAGAAAACGCGTGAAAAACCTCTATAAATTGAGTAGTTCGGGAAACATGTGAAGGGGATAGCCAGTGGAATTAGTCATTTTAAGTCAGTTGTAATAATATCTTTGTTCATGGTTAAGGTATATCTGTACGAAAACAAGCTTCATGAGATTTGTAAGTAGAAATAAATTTCTTTTTTAAGTTCTCTTTCATTCTTTTTTTAAAAAATAATAACAAAGGATCTTTCATAGTAAGATAGTGAAATCGGCCCTTGATCCAAATTGGATCGCTATTGACCCAAAAGGTTACCCTTGACCGAAAACTACCTCAAAAAAATTTTTGACCTCAAAAAAAATCTTTGACCTCCACCCCCTCCCCTTACCGAATTATCGTAACATACATGCTCAAAATTGAATATTTTTTAATTTTGGTGGGGGTAATCGAAAAATTTTGAAAGTTTCACAGATTGTAGATAATATTTAGATGTAAATGTGTATTTTTTCAAAATCATCGATACGTATTTTCTTTATTTTTTGCGTGTTGAAAATTTTTAAAAAATGTAGGAAAAAAATTTGGGGGGATACGTCGCTGATTTTTTGGTTAAAATTTTTGTTATACCCTTAGGTACAACATATATTTTTTTCGGAGCCTGAAAGTGAAGGTCAAGGGTAACCTTTTGGGTCAATAGCGAACCAATTTGGATCAAGGGCCGATTTCACTATCTTATTAGCAAAGACCCTTTGAAAATGAAATGAAATCTTTAAGTTATACGTCTCACAATTATGGCGCCTAGGCTAAAGGAGACGGTGGTGATGAGAAATGAATAAAATTGTGGAGTGAAGAAAGTGGGAGGAAACGGGAGAACCACGAGAAAACCCATGGACATGGTGTTTGTCCACCACAAAGTCCACTTGGCGCGAACTGGGTTCGAACCAGGGACCTCACGCACCAGAGCTGAACGCTCTACCACTGAGCCACCGCGCCCCTAATAACGAATTTGAGTCTTAAAACTAAATTTAACAATCTTTAGCAGGGCTAAAATCAACCTACACAATATTTATTAGACAGAACTTTATTTTCCCAGGTGCTTTGATCATGTACTTAAACATCCATTTAACCTTACTGAGTAAAAGTGAGGTCTATTAAATCCCAACAAAAATGTGTAAAAAAAAAAAGTAATATTATGTAAATGGTAGTATAATGTAACAAACGTGAACAAAATAAAATTATTTCAATTCAGAAACTATTGATCGGATTTGAGTTTAGCACCTCCTTCAACAGCGAGGCTATATGAGAGGTGGATCTACTGATTAACATAAAATGAGGTCCCGCCGGGAATCGAACCCGGCTCTTTCATCAGAAACTATTGGAAATAATAGAAATAAGTAGGGGTCTTCGAGACCCCACGTATACTGTGTTGTTTCTTTAGCCTCACGTGTATATTACTGTCTAGAGTTAAAAAGTGGATTCGTCTACGATACAGGTATTTGAGTTGAACAAGGAATTAAAGAAAATCGCGTCGAGGGTGGGAAGGCGGGGAAAAGGGGGAAAGAGACACGTGAAATTTAAAGTCAAACAATATTATGCAGAGAAGAATCTTATCAGGAAGTTGCAGCCCTTTACAATAGGTTTGAGCGAATACAGAATGTTTGTAATTCCGTTGGAAAACGCTGAAGGCCCCCACAGGCCCTGTTCCGTGTTGCCATAACGACAAACGGCCGCCGAGATACCTGTCATGTTGGACCAGCGCGCTGTCCGTGGACAGTGACAAATGACAAGCGACGAGCGACTTCGTTCCTCGTTTTACATATGCAGCCACGGTCATTTATCTCAGCGGTGCTGGAACTGGAAGCTTTTTTGTTTTTTTAGAGGGCTGTATCTTCGTTTTCTTTTTATTGCCGCTTCGTTCCCTGCCTCCCACCCTTTTTCTCTTTCTCACACCCCTTTTGCAATGCATTGCCTATACATAAACACACACATATATACCTACACGCATGCGTTTTTGTAGGAGGATGTTCGATAGGAATCCATCCTCCAATGCTTCTAATACAGCAGGTAACAGGCAAGTTTGCATACTTTGAAGGATATTATAAATACGTGTGTTATTCCGCGTTTGTTCAAGAAGCTCAGCCAACCACTTCACTTTGGAAAGTCTTATTTTTTTATCGATAGATGGAACTAAATCGAACTTGCCGATTGGAAATCTTTATTTCAAGCAGTGGCGGCGGGTCTTGAGGGAAGTCATACAAGTAAAAATTACAATTTCGTAATTCCAACCTAATGAAAGCAATTTTACCTAATGTCCTGTTTCCCTCAAAAGCCACCACTAATTTCAAGCAAAATATTATTGTCTCCTACCTACGGTTCCAAGAATATGATTTTTTTTTTTAAAGGTGGATTGCTAGGTTTCTTGCACAGGACTGTGGGTACTTTTCTTAACACAATAAGACGATTTTACTTGTAGAGAAGGATGTAGAAATGGTGACTAG
This sequence comes from Thermobia domestica, assembly GCF_964235325.1. Lineage (NCBI taxonomy): Eukaryota > Metazoa > Arthropoda > Insecta > Zygentoma > Lepismatidae > Thermobia > Thermobia domestica. The sequence continues at coordinate 130,188 of NC_137464.1, read as the reverse complement.
TTTTCGGTATGTAGAAAGGTAATCAATACGGAAAGGAAATGAACATCGAAAAGTCTAAAGTCTTGAGGATATCCCGTAGAAACACACACTCTTACGGATCGAAGTTGAACAAAAAGAACTTTAAATGGCTGATGTGGGAAGTATTTTAACGAGAAAAGGCTTATTGCACCAAAGCGATCGGGTCAGGAATTGTGGCAGAGATATTCATCAAGAATGTTCACTTCTAAATAGTATACTTAACATCAAACTAAGGAAGAAGTTGATAAAGTATTAAACCTATATATGGAGTATTGGACTGTTTGGTTGGGAGAAAAGTGGACATGCGGGACCGGCTTGGGGGAACTTAATGATAAAAGCCACTTCCACTGAACTCGAGTTATTAGGATTAACGGTTGAGATCGGACCACATAACAGTATGTAGGTAGTTTAAGTAGGTGCCATTCCATTGGATTGCATTTGAATGTTGAATCTTCTTTTCACTTTACTCGAAAGTTAGAAAATGGCGCTTAACATTGTCTTCCCCCCCCCAAAAAAAAACTATTTGGCGTAAAAGCCCTTTGGAGGACCTGAGTATCTCCAACGCCATCTGTCAGAGATCGGCTGAACTATGCCCAGTCTAGCTACGAGCACTTGGTTAACGTGCTGCGTCGTCCTGTTACTAACCGGGAGTATTGGGATCTTTCTGGACCTAGTAGCCGTCACGTCTTTCATTCACGTGACTCCCAGCTTGCCTCACGACGATGGGTGGACGCCGAAAATTGCGAAGCGCCGAGAATCGAACCCTCGACCACGTGAACATGAGGTCAACGCTCTAGCCATTAGACTACTGTGGGTCGTATTGTCTTCCTCAAGTCACTCAAATATTTGGAGAGCTTCGAAATATGATGTTGGAGGAAGACGGAAAACATACAATGGACGAAAAGAGTAAGAAAAACGAAGATGGTTTAAAACGGGTAGCAGAGAAGAGGAGGCTTCTAGTCAGCATTCATCGTTGGACGGCCGATTGGATTGGACACATCTTGCGAAGAAATTGGCTTCTTCATATCACCCTATTAGGAATAAAGAAGGAAGTGAGGAGTAGGAAGAAGAAGAACATAGCTGATCGATGATTTAAAACAATGGAAGAAAATATTGGGACTTGAGGGAAGAAACTGAGACACATGGAAGAAACGTTTTCAGACTCGAACTTAATGTTTTGTTTTGTTTTGTTTTGTTTTAGTCTCGACTCTAGAAAAACGTTTTCTAGTCTCGTCTCGAAAATACTCTCGTTTGGTTTTGTAAATTTATATACAATATTAATGCTCAGATTTGTTTCTTTATTTCATCTGGAAGTTATCAGAATTCTTCCGCATCATGTGTAGTCTACAACATTCAAACGATATATCAACATTCAAACGATATTATAATATCCTGCATGGTTGTGTTCATAAACATTCAACATATAAACAACAACCATGTGCTGCTGCTATGGATTGCTATGGCTGCAGACGGCAGAGATAACAGTGACGCCACTGGTTGCATGACGACGAGGGAACAGCAGCGCCATCGCCTAACCTGGAGCGCTTATATAACCAAAAGGATTACAAGGAAAGACATCAGTCTGTGACTGGTCATTCCTCCTTTAGCTTGCTCTGGAGCTCTAGGAGATACCTATCCCAAAGCCTCTAGTTTGCTTCGGAACTCTAGGCTTCCCATCTGCCCTCTTAGCTTGCTCGGAGTTCTGTTGGTCCTCATAACCTCACTCACCTAGCTTGCTTCGGAGCTCTGTGGAGATCCTGCTCTGCTCTAGACTGCTCGGGCCTTTGGTCACCTCTCTATTGACCCAATATTAGGGAATTTACATTATAGTAATAATTTGTAATATGCTGTTTATAGTGTATTTTATAATAGAAACCAATAGTGGGAAATCTATTCCGGACTGTAATTTGCTCTACCTATACCTGCACAAGCAGAATTTTACAATATTTATTATTGGGGTATATTATGAATGAGTTACGCACCTTTAAACGTTGATAAATACTCTTCATTTTATCTATTTATAGTTTTTGTTATGAATCATGTAACATTAAAGTTCTAGTGTGCTGTGTTGCCTATGAGACTCTAGGAATATCTCGTATCTTCTCGAATTTAAAATCATACTTATCGTCTAGTCTTCGAGACGGGAAATTTCTAGTCTTGTGGGAAACACTACGTTCATCTATATTCTGTATATGGGTTCAAATCAGATACGAAGAACACCGCATTACCATCACATAAATTTCAATTATATCTTACAGACATTACAGATACTACATTTCCTTGGGCTTTCGACGCTCTCGAAGCCTTGCATCATTGGGATACAGACAAAAACGTGGTTTGTCGAACTACACTACTCATTCCCAATCTCCTACAGTCCAATGTTTGTGATCTTGAGACTGTTGAAGAGGTACTGCTTTATACTATGCAGCGATGGCCCTTTTACTGGTTCTCGACTTCAATTGTCCATTAAATGAAATTTTCTTCTCAATATTATTTTGGATCGTAGTAGAAATTAATATTATCATATCGATAATGGGTACAACTGTTGGTTCACCTATTCCAGTGCCATGTTACACTCCTACCGCAATTCCACTTTATTTTGTAAGCTAACCAAAATGATAATTGGTTCGTTCAGAGCACAAAAGAAGCAAATCAAAGTACCAAAGTTGTCCAAAAAAATGTACGGTATGGTTGTGTATATGAAAGAGTTAAGTGATGACCAAAAGTGGACTTGATTTCCTTGTGCACTGAACGCACCAATTCTGTAGTACGAGGAGTGATCAGAAAGTAAGGTTACAAAGCCTGCAGTGAAACGTATACATATTATTTCATACAACCAATACAGCCAACAGATAGTACATACATTAGGATATTTTTCGAAATATTGATTGAGGCACTTGTCGCAGCGTGGGATGAGTTTGAAGGTTCCCTCTTGGTAAAATGTTTGTCCTTGCATGTTCAGCCACGTTGTCACAAAATGTTTCCCCTCCTCGTCTGAAGCGAATATCATGCACAATGTGACGAACGCTTCCGAACTACATTACCAATTCTGCCATCAGATGCCATAACGTGATCCTCCTGAATCAGCTTCTCCACGCGAGCTATGTTCAAATCTGTTGATACCGTACTCGCAAGGGTGCCCAACAGGGGGGGCAAGGTGGGGCGCTTGCACCCCTAAGAGGAAATTGTATTTGGGAATATTGAAAACCCAATAGAATATTTACATTAGTTACAGCAAAATTTGAAACTATATTTGAAACGTTGCTTGTACTTGCCCCCCCTGGAAACCACAACATGGGCGCCCTTGCGTGCTGGGTCTGCTACTGCACTCCTCGTCAGTTACGTTTTCTCTACCAGCCTCAAACTTTCGACACCATTCTGCGACATGCTGACGAGACATTAGTCTGCGAAAACCTCTACCATCTGCCGGTGAATATCAACCGCGGTTACATGTTTCGCCCACAGGAATCGAATATTTGAGCGGACTTTTTCGCGATACCAATTTTCCAAACGAGTCGCCATTTGTGTTTACCTACAACTAGCGCCAATAGGTGTCTGAAACTCTGCACAGTTGCCAACTCCATGTATTTACAATTACCGCACACCCATCATTCCTCTATAACAGACGAAACTCCAAAAATATCGGCCTTGTGACCGGGTCCGAAATCAGCCCCAGAGCTTTGAGGGAGGGATATGAATATGTTAGCAGGAAGGACATTAAACAATCTCTTACGGATATCTAAACTGTTTTGTTTTGTATTAAACTCCGAGGGGCCACGAAAAGTTTAGGGAGGCAGGCTGCTTTTGTTTCTCTGAAATAAGTCCATGCTTTGTTTATAGTAGAACGAAAATAATTTCATCAATAAATTATTTACAGTGATAATATATGTTGTTTATGAATGGTAGTGAAATCTTATACAGTGTCAGTAGAATATTCGCACAGGAAGAATAAGGTTCACTGAATACAAAGCAACTTTAGAAGCACAATTTTTGAATGTTACAAAACGTCTTCCCTTACGTGTTTGATTAATCGGTAATCTAGAGTTCACTAACACATTTTCACACCTGTAACTTCAGATAACCCTCCCATTGGGCGTTTTCTGAATAAACAAAAGAAAAGTTGGAATATTATAAAAACTGTTTTCTTTACCTTTTTAGAAGTAAACGCTGCTACATGTTCATTTATTAGGATTATATTGTTTGCCCGTTACTCTACATGACAACTTTTGCACGAAACCAAATTTTTAATTCTGTTTTCTGCAGTTAGACTATTATCTCTGGTTGAGTTCGTTGAGGAGTCAATCTTTTAAAAAACACTAGCTATACATACCTCGTTTAAAATATATAAGATTTGCTAGCTTCTTGCTATCTGTACATTAACAAAGAAATATTGGTTGCCTATATATAAAAAAAGGTTGTCTAGTTTTCTTACTGGAATTATTTCGGCAGAGCTCGTTAATAGAGTCAATTCGTTAACATCTTCACCTGTAATAGTAACGTTAATGGATCTCGTTTAAAATATACTATATATATATTCCTAGCTTCTATGCAACTTAGACAGCAGCAATGAAATATTGGTTGCCTATAACAAAAGGATACGTAATTTTCTTACTGCAATTATCTCGGCAAAGTTCGTTAATGGAGTCAATCCGTTAACATCCTCACGGGTAACAGCGACGTTAATGGATCTCGTTTAAAAATCTACGCTATACCCCTAGGTTATATGTAACCCGCACAGTGGCAAAGAAAGGCTGGTTGCCTATAGTGAAATGATATCTAGTTTTCTTACTGCAATTATATCGGCCGATTTCGTTAATGGAGTCAATCCGTTAACATCTTCACGAGTAACAGTGACGTTAATGGTTCTCATTTAAAATATATAACATTCCCTAGCTTCTATGCAACCTGCACAATAGTAAATAAATGTTGGTTGCCTATAATAAAGGATGTGGAGTTGCATGTTTCTTCTTATTGTCTCTTTACCAGAAATTATTTTAAATAAAGCGTTGAGCTAACGTACATGTTTTTAAACGAGCTCTGTAATTTTTTTTTAGAATACTGCACTTAAGAGCGATACATAAATAAAATATTATTTCGTGAAACGTGAATGAGCGATCACTTTAGCCTTCAAGCGAGGAAGATACATTTCTTGGTATTTTCTTAATCGAATGCAAATAACAGACTTTTCATTTGGTTTCTAATACATATAAAAACAAAATTCTTCCCCTCTCTAATTTCTTTTTAGTTTCCACAAACTCTCGTATGAAAAGCAACACTATTAGGGCAAAGGAGCTATGACAAAGTGGTATGCCAAAGTTGAAACGAGTGGTGAATGTCAATGCGAAGCGCTGATTCTCCATTGCTTTGTTCGGTGGCCTCCGAAACGCCAGGCTGTCATTTGTAACTGTCGTACCAAGCCCTGTAACTCATTACTAGTTGTACAAGGGACCCTCCAAAAAATGTATGATACGTTTTATCTACCATTGGCGCTCTCTAGTGGCTTATTTGGGAACTTACATGCAAAGCACTTCACGGTATTCCCTCCTCTCTCTGATCTTTAGTTAGCACACAAGGGACGGTTCCCCTTTCTCGTTTCCTTCAGTCAACAACGAATCAAAGAACGAATATCCTATTATATTCTCTTCTCCAACATATTTTTTAAAAAAGAATATTTCCCTTCATTTAATAATAATAATAATAATAATAATAATAATAATAATAATAATAATAATAATAATAATAATAATAATAATAATAATAATAATAATAATAATAATAATAATAATAATAATAGCGGAAATGAATTTTCGTCGATAGAAACTTTTGATTTGTTTCACCGCTTACAGTGTTGAGACCATAATGTATTAGCAGCTCTCCATGCAAAATCTTGTTCAAAATGGTTTGACCATTAATGTCGATTGAAAAGAACATTCTTAATCTCGTCCGTAGAACAATTTAGAAGTTTGGTTTCAAATCATAATAGTCAGCCATTGATGAAGGTATCACCAGCTCTTGTCTACAACGCCCTATCTTGGGGAATTCCCTTCCTCATTACTCCGGTGACCCAGCGTAGCTGACGTTCTTGTCTCTGGTGTAAGAGATCCCGGGGTCGATTCTCAGTGGAGACACTTAATCACAAAGGTGGGGACACTCGAACTCTTTCAGTGTTACGTTCCACGGATATGCTAAAGGAGATGGTGATGATAAAAAATGAATGAAACAGTGGAATGAATAAAGTGGGATGAAACGAGAGAACTCCGAGAAAATCCACATACACGGTGTTCATTCACCACAAAGTCCACTTGGTGAGAGCTGTGATTGAACCAGGGACTCCGCACACCAGAGGTGAACGCTCTACTAAGGCACCGCGGCCCACGTAGAGACACTCTGTAGTCCTTTTCGGAACAGGCATCCTAATCAAGTTTTTCCTAGGTTTTTTTCTTTCATACCAGGCAAACGCCAGAATGGTACCTAACTTAAAAGTTCCAGACTCTTCGTTTCTTACATATTCCTCTCTTACCTTTCCCACGTCTCTGAATAGTGTGATTGTCGAGGGGACATCACCATCTCATACGTAACGGGCTACAATAACCATAGATGCAGAAAACCCAGGAATATAATCACTCCGTAGTACCGTACTTCTCGATTTCGTCACACCACTTTGAAAGGGTTAAAAATTGTTTTAAGTTCATGAACATAATTTCTCCCTTCAATATATCCAGCCAACTGAAAGTGGCGGATGTAACCCGGGGCCGGGAGGATAGGTCCCCTAGCTTTTGAGTGACAAAATAATTTAGGCTATATTTATATGTTCTTGAATTTTCATAGTAAACACATAATATAACTATCATAGTCTAAGTTCTGACTGCCCCCGGTTCTTACCTTCTAGATACGCCACTGCCTACTGCCATTGCAATACGTTTTATTTCCGTGATATAATATCTGTCACTCCCATCATTTTGATCCACATGATTCTGTTCCTATCTTGGTAAGCGATTCATAAGAAACATCTCTTCATGCTCCGTTTTGTAGTCTGCAAACGGTAGAAGCCAATATGGAAACAAGATTCACATTTGTTTTACTTCTTTCTGCTTATAGGTAAGAGTACGGTACATGGCTATGTAAAAAGCATGTGAGTGGCCACATTTTCTTTTTTTGTTTTTAACAACACAGCATATTGAAATTGAAGACCTCGATGTAAAAAGTGGAAGCTCCAGTTTTACATTTGTTTCAGGATTGCAAATAAACATTCTTAAAAATCAACTTATTTTACTCTAGCCTCGAAACTTTTTTTTCGTAAAGACTATGTTAAGAAAGGGCAAAACTTTTATTTACAAAAAGTTTGAAGGCGAAAGGAAAGTAAATTTATTTTTAACGGATTTTGTTGCAATTCTGAGCCAAATGTATAATTGCATCTGTTCCCTTCTTGCACCGAGATCAATTCTCTACGAATAGCACAAAAGTATATAATCAAAGAATAGGAATAAAAATGTGCAATGATTTAAAAGAGGAACATAACCGGCAAAAGCATGATCTATAAAATGGAAATTACGAGACCCAAAAATTGTCAATAATTGCATTTCTGACCAACGTTGACAAAACGAATGGTTTACGAGTCAAATACAATATACAATATAAACGTTTGTTCTTTATATTTTGAGATTTAATCCATTACTATTTTCTCTTATATTACACACAGTCAAAACCTGGACTGTTTGTTACAAACCTGAACACAGTAGCGTACGCAGAGTTCGGTGAAGGAGAAGAGGGTTTATGAAATAATTTTGAAACGAAATCTTTCAGTTTAATCTCCAACGATTATGTCCTTTAGGCTAAGGGAGACGATGATTAAGGCAAGTGAATGATAATGGAAGAATTGGTGGAATCAGAAAGTGCAAGAAACGGGAGTACTCCGAGAAAACCCACGGACACGATGTTGTCCACCACAAACTTGCTTGGTCGGGGATCAAAGCAGGGACCCCAAGTACCAGAGATAAGCCACCATGCCCCCGAGGAGACCGTTCAATCTCCCAAACTTTTACCCTTTCGGGTGTTTGTATACATACAGGCATTTTTACCTTGGAATTCTCACTAATTCACGGGCTTTATTCCATACGTCGTACCTCAATCAGGGTTTGAAGCCGAGTCCATATCGAAACTCACACACAAAAAAAGCGTAAAATTAGAACATCCATTCCACGAGGTGCTTAATGACTCTCAGTGCAGAAATTTTAAAAGCAATTAAAAAGAAATACATTACAACAGTAGTCAATGATGTCTTCCCCTCCCTTCCCCCCTCCAACCAAGCTTGTCTTCAAGATTGACTTAAGAAATGAATAATGAGCGTCGTATAGTTCATTCATCTTTTTTTCATTATTTTTTTTCAGCATATACAATTTCCCATTTGTTATAAATTGCGCCAAGAGTACATTAGACTTCATCATTACATCAATGCGTATTCCCATTTCCTGTACTTTGAGATATGATTTTATTTAATGATAATGGGAGGGAGGAATGTGTAAAGTAAAACCTTGTAGTTTTTTCGTCAGCTGCTTGGAGGCGCTGCAGGAGATTGTTTCGTTCATTTATTATCTAGTTTCCAACATGGATTTTCTGAGCGAATCTTTCACATAGATATATTTTATCGTTCTTTCTTTATTTCCCCTTCTTCCAAAAGCTTTCTTTCTACACCCACGTTAAAGTCTTCATTATAAACTTTGTTCTTTTCCTTTTTTTCCTCTTTTCGATCGCCATTATTGGAGTTACGGTCTAATTACTCTTAACCTAACTCCCTAAGCGAGGGCAGAGCCACCACGCGGTTTTTTTTTATATGAAATATGACGTTATCTGGCTTGACTTTTTTTTTCCCTATTCTATCGCTGCTTGCCTCTTGAGCTCTAAGGAAACATTATCGTACAACGCATTAGCGTGTACTTAATGAACCGTGTACACTTTTCATACTTATTGCATCTCGGACGTTATTAGTTTTCATATTCGTTCTCTCTCTCTCTCTCTCTCTCTCTCTCTCTCATTTCTTGAAGTTAGAACAACTTTTTGTCAGGAGAAAAAAAAAAAGTAGCTTTTCTCATTCTTAATTGTTCTCTATGGCGCTCGCTATTTCTTCTCAACTAGCAATTTATTTTCGTGTATTTCTGTTTATTTTTTTTAAATGTGTTTCTTAAATTGACGATAACAACGTATTTCAATTTGTCTTCTCTGTACATGGTGATCAACATTTGGAAGCAGAGATTACAAAATGTTTTGTTTTCAGTGGTTTTTGGAACAAAGGTTATTTGTCGCCCAGCGTGGGGCTCAAGTCTCGAGCCATTATCCCGAACTATTCACCATTTTCGGACATTTTTCATGTCCAGTAATTGTAATAACATTTAATTAGTTATTGCTCCTAAACACGAATTTGTACACCAACGGTTTCTATATAGAAGCGTCATGACGCAAACTGCGTCATTCAAATCATAGAAAATAACGAAAAATCAACAGTGATTTTTAAACCAGTTAACAAATAAAGCTTAGTATAAAATTATTTAATTTATATAAGAACAACACTATTATCAAGGCCATAGCGTGAAGGGAAGTTGCTTGACATAAAAACCATTGACAAATTATAGAAGTACGATAGTATGAGAGAAGTTTGAGTACTTCCGTATGTCGAAAAATATCCAAAATTTTGATATAACTCTTCTTATATTGTTCACACTGGTCTTTGTCCTCAATTATTTTATTGTTATGTTGTTGTGGTCATGCTATAAAAGTTTGATCCTAATTCCTCCATTTGTCTTCCTTTTGTTGCAGATAGATTATGGCCGCTCCATTAGAAATTTGTACTAAAGAGGAACAACGAGCAGTGGGCCGCTTTTTGTGGTCAGAAGGTGTATCAGGGGCCGCAATCCATCAAAGACTTTAGGCACAATACAGGAACTGTATCTTGCTGCAACGGAGTGTCTACGAATGGATTGAAAAAAAAAATCAAAAATGGTCGCACAGGAGCTGAACGACCATCTATGGTCACAAATGATGACAACTTTGAGTGTGCACGTGACATGGTTTTGTTAGACAGACGAGTGACTATTGGCTATTGTACCGAAAGTCTTTGATGGATTGCGGTCCCTGATACACCTTCCGACCACAAAAACCTTTACTCTTTGGTGCAAACTTCTAATGGAGCGGCCATGATCTATCTGCAACAAAAGAAGGACAAATGTAGGAATTAGAATCAAACTTTCATAGCACACACAACAACATAACAATAAAATAAACGAAGAAGAGGTCAGTATGAACCAAAGGCGATCATCAGTGGGGGGCAAGGTGGGGCGCTCGCACTCCTAGAGGAAATTTTACTTCGGAATATCAAAAACCCAATAGAATTTTTAGAATAGTTACAGCAAAATTTGAAACTATATTTGAAATGTCGCTTTTTCTTGCTCCACCTTTGGAAACCACAACATGGGCGCCCTTGGTATCAACAATGTAAGAAGAGTTACGTCAAAATTGCGGATAATTTTTGATTTACCCTCGTAGGTAATTAATTTGTGGGAAAACACATAAAAAAATGGGCGCATTAATTATTTTGGGGAGATGAGCTCCTGTGGCAATACACATAACATTATATCTATCATTAAGATATCTATCATATACATTAAAAAGGGAACAGTTCCATTTCTTGTGTTTCATTTAACTCGTGTAACAAAACTGTCTACAAACAAAAATGTCATTTGGCAGCAAGACAATTCCTTGCACCTAACTTTGAGAGACACTTTTAAATCGGAAGTACAGTATTGGGATCGATATCCGACGCCTCCTTCATAACATATGCTAACAAATTAAATTGAAATTTAGACGCTGATATACACGTGTATATTTACATGTAGCTTAGAAAATAGTAGACATAATTAGAATTGTGGCTTACTATTTATATTTATAATAATTTTAACTAAATAATTTAGATTAATGTAGGTAATGATTTACTTAGTAATGTTTTAATTTATTAAATAAAACTAGAAACATTAGATTTAGATAATTACTTAAAATTGGTGCTGTGGTATTCCGACATTGACTAACATGTTTATACAGAAGTAAGAATTTGATGGAAGTATAAATTAGCAATTTAAGTCAAATATTAGCAATGTTCTTTGTGATTAATAACCAGCTTGTATTCTCCAAAATTTAATCGGAGAGGAAAGAATGAGGTTGATTTTTTTTGTAGGTTATTTGAATACTTTCTTGAGTTCACTACTCTTTTTGTTCACCTACCTTCTTTTCCTAGTTTTGATGACGTCATTAAACTTCCGCTTACCTTTAGGTTGCAAGAATTTCTTCATGACTTAAAGTAAGAAGTGTTTGTTATTGCGTCAACACATTGCTACGTAAAATTAGTTATATTTTCTATTAAAAGCAATGTTTTTATCTGGACACAGTTTTAAGTTGCCATCAAACTTCCTTGATTGCTCAAAAATGTAAACAACCTAAACGGCACCAAATTGGAAATTGAATTTTATTTCCATTTAAAATATGAAAAATTTACAAAGTGTTAAGATCATTAATTAATAAAATGTATTTTACTCTTATCAAATAATTTGTGTGATATTACAATATGGTAATACAAAACAAAACCTTAACTGTTATATCGGTGCAGAATCTTGTCTGTAAGCAAAATCTGAAATGATGCTGCTGTACTGCAAATAAAGACGCTTGTGCGCTTCAACATCTCCCAATACGCATGTGGTTCGGGTTCAGTGTCTTATAGAGCCTCGGTTCTGAACGAGACACTAAACTTCAAATCAACCAGTAATTGTCAGTTAGATTCGTGTGGAAAACGTATCAGAAATCTCTTATAATTATACGAGGGATAAAACAGGAAGGGAGGTAAAGAAATCTTAATCTTCCACGGTTATGATAATGAATGCAAGTGAATGAATCTGGGAGAATGGAAGGAATTGGATAATGAAAGGAAACAAGAAAATACAAAGGAAACACATAAACGCATTATGTTGTCTACCACAAAATCATATGGCACGGATTCATACCACGGACCTGGCAGCTCAGAGGGATTGCTTAGCAACTCTTCTAGTAATGGAAGGGCAAGAGAGAACATTTCTTCTGCTCTGAAATTTTAAAGCACAATATATATACACATTAGATTAATTTAGTGGTGGTATTTAGAATATTTGTGTCATCTTATCATTTAGACAAAACTAGCAGCAATCCGCTCCTTCGTTCAGATAGATCTTAAAATTATTTTCGTAGGACGACTCTTAATGGTTTTCCTTTAATTGTCTTTGAAACCATAGCCTAAGAGAATCTTCTAGTAGTAAGTGCATGACTACATTGCGTTTTTTCCGCCCCCGGATTCTGGCACCTAGTTGTACTTAGGACCACCCCCTCTAGACTTTGATAGGGGTACCTTGGCCCACCCCTTAAATTTTGGCAGGGGTTCATAGGACCACCAAATCTAAAAATTTGGTATATTAGCCTAGGACCATGGTATGTACCTCTAATAGTATTGGGGGTCTATCTCGTTCCCTTTCATGGGTAAAAAATTGCCAAAAAGTTAAATTTCGGGGGTTTTGACCTAATTTATCCCCTTTGATGAGGTGTTATTACTTTATATAGTTATATAGGGTTATACAGGGGTCCATTCCCTTTCATAAGACATGGGTATATTGGTGCACCCCTTTAAAAATTTGGGAGGGGTACCTTGGCCCACCCCTTAAATTTGGAAATTGCCAAATTTAAACATTTGGTATCATACTATTGGACCCTAATATATATCACTATAAATTTGAGTGGTCCATCTCGTTACTTTTTAGGGGTACAAATTTGCCAAAAATATAAACGTAAGCAATACGTAGTACAACGTGTTTCGTTTGACCTAAGTTATCCCCTTTGATGAGGTCGTATTACATTATATGGTTATATGGTCATGAATAGGGGTCCATTTCCTATTATAAGACATGGGTATATTGATGCACCCTTCTTAAAATTTGGGAGGGGTACATTAACCCACCCCTTTAATTTCGGAAATTCTTCAATTTAAGCATTTATAGGACCTCAATATGTACCATGATAAATTTCGGTGGTCCTTTCATGCGTACAAAATTGCCAAATTTTTAGTACAACCACATGTTCGGTTATTGACTCAATTTATCCTCTTTGATAGGGTTATAAGGTATGGACGGGTATCCCCTTTCAATTTAGTAGGATCCTTAGGGTGTCAAATGATAGTACGGTCACGTGATCGATGATTTGGTTTTGATGCGCGTCTTTGATACGGGTCCCTGGTCAATGTTCTCTAGGAGTTAGGTGGAAATTTTGAACAAGATTCATGGCATTTAAAAATGTTTTCAACTTTCAAACTAAAAAAAAAAAATTCAAACAAAGATTTTCAAACAAAAAAATGACACGAAAACTTTTAAACAAAAATTTTCAAACTAAAAAAATAAAAAACAAAAAAATTCAAACAAGATTTTGAAACGAAAATTTTTCGTTTGAAATTTTTGTTTGAAATTTTTTCGATTGAAATTTTGTTTGAAAGGAAGATAATAAGTAATTGACCACTCTGCTGTCACTGTAGGTCTGTTACCTCACTGTATAGTTGCTATAGGTCAGCCTTAAAGTAAAAGGACGCCACAATAATTTTACTCACGCTGTGTCCTCGTTTCACTTTCGAAGATGAGTCTTATTTTGAAAACACCATACTGTGGACTGCTGTTATGTTTCGGGGTCAAAGTTGTAAATTCACATTTGTCACCTGTAACGATATTATAAACAGTTTTACTTTCCTCCTGCGAAAATCATTTAAGCATACAGAGACACAACTCCACACGGTCATCTTTTTGCTCACGCGTAAGCCCATGTGAGACACAGAGACTGCAATGTTTGAAAAGACAGAGGTAATCTTTTCTTATGGACAGAGCTGCAATTGATCCAATTTTCAAAGTTGACTGAATTTTCTTGTATGTGATATGGCGATACTATTTCACAAAATTTCTTAATGCTGCTACCTTTTCATCCGTAACTACGGTGCTAGAGAGCCCAGTGCGCGGCTAATATATCAGGCTCTGTGGACCGCGTTTAAAATCCGCAAAACAAAAAGTTGCGCGTTAAAGGGCGGAGTACCTAAAACGATACTACTCACTGCTCCTGCGTTAAACCGTAGAAGTTCATTACATACAAATCACATTACTCGAGCTCTACTGTTGTCGACTGAAAGCTTTAAACTAACCTACACTTCTAGGCATATCCTGCATCCTTGCAGTTATGCCTTTTAGCAATAGAGAGCAAACGCTTTTAGACGTAATACGTTTCAGTACGGGAACGCTATTTGTATTTTAGTGTCTAAAATTTTTCGGCATGTTCCTCGTACAATTTACCTATAATCTCTAGTAGAGGGTAATATACAATTAACATTGACTGCACCAAAGAATTTAAATGTGAAAGGAGCAGAAGACGAAGGTATTTACATAAATTTATCCCCTGAGCTTATTGGGAATCTCCCTTTTTAATAAAAAGGATGGCATTTCAACTTTGGCTTGCTTTTAAATAATCAATAGTTATTTTTCAGTTGGAAAGTTTTATTTTATTCATACCGTTTTTCTGACGTCTATTTCAGTTGTTCAGATAATTCTCTTTAGTGTTCACTTAGAAAGACGGAAATATAGTTTTATATACTCAAGTGATTTTACTAACGCGCGCACATACACACTAATATATATATACTAGCTGAAATGTCCGTTCTTGCAGGGCGAAAATATGCTTATGGGAAATATTTCAATCCCTTCCCTTTCGATTATTTATTTTAATGAAAGTTTAATGGAAAAATACAGAAAATACTCTACTTTTGACATAAATATTGAAACATTCTACCCCACAAAATACGCCTTTAATGAAATTGATATGATTAAAATATCCTGCTTTAGATGTATACTAACTACCTTCCAAAAGTCATTGAAAACGGGTCAGAATGTTTTCCAAATAACTAAAATTATGAATTCGGCAAAAAATCAGTAATTTTTGACATTTTGTCCTCCCCCACCCCCATCCTCTGCCGATGGAAATGAATTTGGACTTTGAATTTGGCCATCGGTGTCGTCATTATTCATTTCAGCGATCTAGAAAACTATGGATTGCACACTAATAACAGTCGTCTTAGATTTCTTTACATGTCACTCCTTTCAATTCCCATCCTTTGGGTGTCTTACTACCACAGTATTTTTTTCCAGATAGAAGGCCATATGTTTACCAAGTTTCATTAAGGTCGCTGCTGACGTTCCGGAGTTACGCTGGAACATACGTTCATACACATACACCCAATATTTATAGATGTGTGAACAACGCCTTAAGTCCTAAAACTTTTACACCAATACCCTTAGACTATGAGTGGTCCCTAAGGTTCAAAGCGATAAGATTATACAGGGTGTTTCAAAACAACACCAACAACGTTTGGGAGGTGATTCCTGACACCAAGATAAGACAAAAAGTATAGACCAACCTGGGTGCGCTAATGCTTCCTTTAGGAGATATAGGTTGCTGAATATATATATATATATATATATATATATATATATATATATATATATATAAAATTAACTTCAAATGTCCGTAGCTTCAAAACTATGGGATCTATCGTAGTTGGATCAAGACTTCAGTTAGGAACTAGTATGTGCCCTATGCAAATATCCATGTTTCAAAATCCTGCTGTACTTCCGCCACAATTTTTGTAGAGGTAGTTGGTGAGCACTTCAAATTATATGCTTGTAGCCAAACTCCCTCTATGGAAATTGTCGCGTGAGTACCATAGGATTCTGAAATATGTATTTTTGGATAGTGCACATACTTGTTCCGAAGTGAAGTCTTGACCCGGCTACGGTAGGTCCCATAGTATTGGAACTATGGATCTTTAAAATTCATTTTTTTTCACGTTTTCGGCACCCTATAACTCCGAAAGGAAGCACTTGTACACCCAGGTTGGTCTATACTCTTTGTCTTATCTTGGTGTCAGGAATCACCTCCAAACTTTGTTGGTGATGTTTTGAAACACCCTGTATATTGTCAACATTCTCAAATTTGAATTTTTGGCAATTTTTTACCCCTTGAAAGGATGCAAGTTACATCATCCAAATTTACCAGTCGTAGAAAACAATTACGAATTTTTATTTATTTATTTTTTTTTTGACAATTTCAAAATTCAAGGATGGGTCAAGTGTACTACTGGTCTCAAGGTATTTATCCACAGAAAGGATTAAGCAGGACCACCCAAATTTTCAATTAGGATACAATGACACATTTTGAAGTTTTAGAGAACATTTACCAAATGTTATGTTTTGACCATTCCCAAATTTAAGGGGTGATCCTACGTATCCTTCCCCAAAATTAGAGAAGTACACTCATGTCCAAAATGATTGTCACATATCTATAATTGTCTTCTAGTAAGAATATAATTTGGTGATGATTTTGGAAGAGAATTATAAATATGAAAATTAGAATGAGTAAAACAAAATGTTAAATGGACAAGAAAGTTTTATTTTCGTTTTATTTTCCTTATTTACTGCTCTTTTGACATAAAAGTTTGCCACATACTTGTCTTTGCCGATTATACACATACTAACATTGTAAGAAATACCGAGCGAATTCGTTATCAAATTATATTCCTACAACATATTTATAGAAATGCGACAATAATTTTGGACATGGGTGCACATCAATGTACCCATATCTTATAAAAGAGTGTAAACTCCTATATTAAGCCATAGAACCATATAAGATAATAAGGCCTTATCAAAGAGGATACAACAGATCAAAAAAATCCAAATTTTAATTTTTTTGGGCAATTTTATACCCATGAAAGAGGATGTGATGAACCATCAAAACTTATTGTACTATATACAGTATTAGGGTCCTAGACAACATTTATCTATTATTGTTCTTTTTTTTTTTTTTGACAATTTTCAAATTTAAGGGATAGCCCTAAATATCCCTCCAAATCTTTAAGGGGAATGCGTCAATATTCCCATTTCTTATGGAAGAATATGGACTAGTGTTCACACTTATATAACCATATAAACTAATAAACCCTCATGAAAGAGAATAAAATAGCTCAAAATTCTCCGAAATTGACATTTTTGCTAATCTTTTACCCATGAAAAGAAACGTGATGGATCACTCAAATTTACAGAGGCACGTACTCCGGTCCATATCATTTTTTTTAGTTTTGGCAATTTCCAAAATTTAATACAGGTGGTCATAGGTACCCTCCCAAATTTTAGGGGGTGGGCCAATGTACCCCTGACAAAATTTAGAGGGGTCCTATGTACTTCTGTATCATATCCCCTGGGCAGGACTCAGGGTACAAAAATGTCCTCACCCGTCGCAAATATGGGAATGCGGCGTAGGATCGACACTGCGTAGCATCGACACTGCGTACGATCGAAAAATTCAGCTCAAAACCTGTTTCGATCCTACGCAGTTTCGATCGTACGCAGTGTCGATCCTACGCATGTAACCCGCAAATATTACTACGGGCAGTATTAACTCACTAAAATTTTGCACTATTGCTGGTGCAATTTCTTCTGCTTCCAATTGGTTTCGGTCACCGGATCTGAGGTAATCGGAACAAAAACCATAGTCTAAGTTACCCAGGTCACCTGGTGACCCCCTGACTCATGTCATTTCTGCTCTCCACATCATTTGCAAACGAAGCACTTAAAAACTCATAGATTCTTTTATCTAAATCATGACGTTTGTCTTCAAACATTCCGTAATGAATAGATAACATTATTGTTATTATTATTATTCTAACTAACTAACTAACTCTATGGCCTATGGAACCCGCAGGTTCAGTGCCGCGTTCACAAAAGCTCTCCACTGACTTCTATCCTTAGCTAATTGCATCCAGTTTCTACTTTGTATTCCTATCTCTGCGAGATCCATCTTAATATTATCCTCCCATCTGCGCCTAGGTCTTCCTAATGGTCGTTTTCCTATGGGTCTTCCAGTCAAGACTTTGAAAGCGTTTCTACTTTCTTCCATTCTAGCTACATGACCTGCCCACCTAAGCCTCCTAGACTTGACGACCCTAACAATGTTGGGTAAGCCGTATAAACTATGTAGTTCCTCGTTATGAAGTTTCCGCCATTCCCCATTCTCGTTCCTCTTGGGTCCGAATATTCTTCTCAGGATCCTGTTCTCAAATACTTTCAGTCTATATATTATTATTATTCTAATTATTATTATTTTTAAACACGATGTAAATTAGACAGACGATACAAGTAAGCCCAAACAGTACAACACTTCAGAAACCAAAGTTTTTAGGCACGTGACTATGTCTCGGGGTGTGAGTTTTGAAAAACGAACTGCAGTATTGATTGCTCGTTGTACATTACGAGGGAGTGTTGGTAACGAAAAAAAAAAAAAAAAAAAAAAAAAAAACAACAACGAGAACACCAACAACAGAAGTTTGTCTGTGTGTAGGTAGATAGGTAGTTGTGGAGGGAGATGAGAAGATCGGAGGGAGGGGGATGTGACAGGTCAAACAAAGTAACGGTGGTGAGTTTGTTCTCTCCTCCTCTCGTTCGCCAGTTTCTCTTCGCACGAGGGCCCCAAAGTGGAGGAGTATAAATTTGAGACTTGGTCAATAATGCGAACAGTGGAAAAACTCTCATGGCAACAGAAGCAAGAGGGTGAGAGAGAGGGAGAGAGAGAGAGAGAAAGGGGACCGTGAGTACATGTTCAATATGAGGACCGATCAACATTTTTAAAAAAAGACCTAAAAGGGGATCAGGTGTTTAGAGTTAAGAATTCTATTTTGTCAATTCTTTTTTAACTCCAAGAAAAACAGGATGTTAGTCGAACTTTATAGTGTATTTTCAAATTTTCTTTCAAAAAATGTAGTGAAATAGTTTATATTGATCATGTTTGGCTCTACAGAAATCGTCTTAGTAATGGCTAAATAGTGGCACCTGGATAAAATGAAAAAGTGTATGATTTGTTCCTCTTTTAATTCCATAATAGTAAGAGTGTAATTGAGTGCTCACCGAATTGCTACCACCTACCTAATATTTTGTTTGTCCACCTTTTGCTCAAAGGACGGACATGGCATGATATGGATTATGGTATTTGCTGATATGTTTCCACGGGTATCTCACACCATAGATTCCTGATGGCATCCCACAATGAGTCCACAGATGTCGGTGTAGGAGTCATAGTGCGAAGAGCTCGTTCCACAACATCCCGTAAATGTTTTATAGGATTAAAATTCAGTAAGTTAGGGTGCCGCATACCAACGGTTCAGTCCATGCCAACAGAAGCATCCCAAACCATACAGACGCCCCAACCTGCGTGTACAGTACACACCATGCACGAGGAATTCATAGCTTCGTACTGTTAGTGCCAAACATGCACACGTGTGTCTGAGAGGAGTAGCATAAACCGAGATTTATCGGACCAACACACCCTTACGGTACAATTAGCGTGTTCCTGTGCCCAAGCGCAACGAGGTCGGCGGTGACGAGTTGGTCATCTGCTATGGAATTTCAGGCCCCCGCAGTTCCGTCTCTTGGAGTCAGACAGAACGGGTATCCGACAAGTGTCACTGTCTGGGTTACTGAAACACCTATTGCTCGGGTACACATAATCACATCCTGCCCACCTCCGATTATAACAGTGTGCAGTCTGCCAACATATAGCCTCTAGGTGTTCTTTCTCTGTAGTACTACCAGCCGGGGTGTTCATGAAATCAGCTGAACTGCTGGCCACACTTTCTTGTGTGGAGAGGTAGTCGTAAAGCAGTGAGCACTCAATGTACATAGCTACCTGAATTGAGACTTGACTTTCAATTGTGAAAATAATTAGCCTTTTAGTTACGAAGTTCATTCTATGAAGGTATGGCCGTTGATGCGAGGCCAATTTGTAGAAAAATACCAATTTCAAAGTTAGTTTTAACTGTTCGTGACTAAGACATATTAAACAAGATGCAGGATACCCAGAAAACAACAAAACTACAGAAAATGTATGACATTCCTACATCCTAGCGAACCGTTACATCAGGGGGAGGGTAGAAAATGTAAAATGACCGTGGATCATGGCACTTATTTTGTCTTGCAATTTTCTTCGAGCTAAATCGTTGTTATTGGTGATCAGCCGCTTGGAAATTGTTGACTGATCGTGGGTGTTCACGATACGCAACTCACATTGCATTGTGATTACGCAATAGGCACTGTTCTGCAGTTCTTTTTGCCAAAATTCGCTCTACGGTGCTTGCCCACAATGCTCGGTGATGCTAAGCCAGTCGCGCACCCAGAATTGTTTGCTGGGAGGTGTCCAAAGTACTTTTAAAGGGGGTACAATACGTCTATGTAATATTGAACCGATCTTTTGTGCACCCGAAGATGATAAGAAATTATTAACTATTGCCATCTATATATATATATTTTTAAATGATAGAACTACATTATTGTTTAAGAAAGTATACAAATATTACGAAAGTTGGGGGTTCGAATCTAGTGGACCCCCCTTCGTGGATCAGCCCCTGATTAAGTTATTTTAGAAGTATAGATAAATTTTAAAAATATTTCCATACATTTTCTTCTTATACATGGTCTTCTAAGGAAGACAACCTAGAGGTCTGCACGGGACGGAATATTTAGCCCGGGACCGACCTGGCCTTTAACTTATAATGTGAAATATGTTTTAGCATTTAGGCCCGAAACATGTTTTAGCATTTAAGCCCGAGCCCGACCGGAGCTCGTGTTATAATCAAATAAGTCCGAAATAAGCCCGAATTACAGCAACTTAATAATTAACTCATGTCTTTTTATTTACAGCAATTAGAGGTTTAATTTTGCAGTTGTGCTTTAAAAGTTCTCCTGAAAGAACGGTTCAATAAATATTGTTCTACAGTATATTTACAAAGTTAGGCCCAAAAAGGCCCCCAGACATTTTACTGCCCGAACCCGGCCTAGGCCCGAAGTAATATATGCTTTGTAGGCCCGGGTCGGGCTTAGGCCGGAGCCCGTGCAGACCCCTACATCAACCACAAATATTTTATTTTTATTGTTTCCATAAATTTCGGAGCTCCTCCATGGCTAAGCGGTTAGCATACGCGCCTTTGGCGCGGGAGAGCCGGGTTCGATTCCCGGCGGGAGCTCATATGGTTCGGATTCCATGTTAATCAATAGGTCTACGTCTCACATAGCCTCGCTGCTGAAAGGGACGCTAAACTGAAATTCAACCCAACATAAATTTCGGTAGGGAAACTTGTTTCTTGTTTGTTCCTTTTTTCAGAAATCGATTTCAAATCTGAAGTTGGTTGTGGTAATACTGTATTGTTTATTGGCAGCTTTCTTTTTACACAAATCCAAGTGTCTCCATTATTAGCCGAAATATTAAATGGACAAATTAGGAGCGGATCCAGGACGGAGTTCTGGGGTGGGGCTGTGGGTTGTAATACTGGTACTTAGAGCTACTTTTAAGAGCTCCAAACTCTGGGATGGGTTTTATTTATATATAACATAAAAAAAAGTTTCCTTTTCTGGAGGGGGCAATCGCCCCCTGGATCCGCCACTGGGACAAGTATGCATTTGAATTTTAAGAACTCCACCAGCCAATGAAGCTATATACATGTAGATCTGCGCCTTTGATATTTACAAATCATCATTGTTGACTCTTCTTAATGACAGAAATGGTGCTATAATGGTTAAACCAAAGTATATCTGTTGATTCTGGAATTGTCAATGCAGGATCTTCCAGCAATTTTTGACTGCCGTGCAAAGTATTTTATCTTCTTGGAGATTAGTGCAATAAATTGTAACATAGGTGGTGCGAATGAAATGTCCGTTTTAACGTCTGGTTGGAAACTCGCCTCAGCAACACAACACATGGATGGAGTAAGACCACGAAGCGTCGCCAACTCCCTACACGTAAACAGACTGGGTATCCAGACAATCAGGAGGCACTTTCTTGTTGAACAGGGTAGTATAGAGTGCACCATGGAAAAGCACATACAACTGTGAGTGATTTCTCTTTACGAATTCAATTCAAAATTGGACATTCTGAACAGCAAGCCGAAAAAAACACTAACGAATAAATATAAGAACGAGAAAGTGTTTTTCTTTCTTCTCGGAACGAATGTGGTTGAACGAAATGAGTAACTATTATTATTATTATTATTATTATTATTATTATTATTATTATTATTATTATTATTATTATTATTATTATTATTATTATTATTATTATTATTATTATTATAGGTCTTGGGACTAATGAGTTTTTTTTTCCTTTCAATTTTAGGTATGGGCCTTGAAATGTTTCTTCCATGTTTCTCGATCTTCAGCTTTCTCTTTTAACTCCCAACATTTTCTTCTACTTTTCAAATCATCAATCACTTGTGTTCTTCTTCTTCCTATTCCTCGCTTTCCTTCTATCTTTCCTTCTATGGCGGTATGGAGAAGAAAATTTCTTCGCAAGATGTGTTCAATCCAATTGCCCTTCCTACGAAGAATACTGGTTAAAAGCATCCTCTTCTCTCCTATCCATTTTAAAACATCTTCGTTTGTTGCTCTCTCTGTCCATTTTATCTTTTCCATCTTTCTCCAACTCCACATTTCGAAGCTCTCTAAATATTTTTTCAATAACTTCCTTAATGTCCAAGTCTCTGAACCATGAAATCCAATGCTCCAAATATAGCACTTGACCACTTTCTTCCTTAGTCAAGTATTAAGGCTGCTAGTTAAGAGTGATTTTTTTTTTGTTGAATGCTTCTTTGGCTGTGGCAATTCTCAACCTGATCTCTTTGGTGAAGTATGCGTCTTTCGTCAAAATACTTCCCAGATATTTGAAATGATCGACCTCTTCAAATTCTCTTTGTTCTACTCTGACTTGTTATGACGCGTTTCCTCGAGATATTCTCATGACTTTCGACTTTTCGATGTTGATTTCCATTCCATATAGTTTCTCAGTGTCAACTGTTTTGTCAATTATCTCCTGTAGTGTTTCTTCGGTTCTAGCTACTCCAATCTTTAAGTACAATACACTACACATTTGTATTTTGATTACCTATAACCTAAGAGTAATCATATCTCATCAAAATACAAATGTGTAGTTTATTGTACTTAAAGATTTCAGAATTTACGTGTAAATTATTCCTTCTTATTTTGAAAGTTATATATAGTTTTATTCTAGCCTTAGACAATTTTCTAAGGCGGAGTCAGTAAATCTCGAAGTCGAGGGAAATACCCCAGGTCATCCTTCTGAAGAAACGTTGTCAAGATATTTTCCACTTTGATCTTCTGGACTGATGACCCTTTCATTCTGAGCTCACTTATTCGTACATTGACCATAACAATCCAATAGCAACTTGTGACAATGCTGTTCAGTTTCTAGCTCCTTTTTCTTTTTTGTCTCTTTTTTTTTCCTTTCTTTTATCCATTGATTTATATGAAGAAATACAGGGTTGCGGAGAGCCGAGTGACACATTTCAAAGTTGAAAATTGTGCAGACTCGATAGCATGGAGTGGGTTGCGGGTGGGGGATGGGAAGCCGATAGGATGTTATTTCATAACTATATCATAATGTTCAGTGGCGTATTTAGGGGGGGTTCCGGGCTTAAGACTCCCCAAATCCTACTTACTATAGTAAAGTATATGAAGTATCTTACAGAATTTTCACATTTTCAGGCAAAGCCCCCCCCCCCGAAAGTTAGCAAAGCCCCCCCGAAACAAAATCGTAAATACGCCACTGATAATGTTTATCATGGACATCGTTGGAGCGTTGAACAACTTGTTTTCTGTTCATACTTATTACTAGGGCAACCCAAAAGCATAAAAAGCATAAAAAAGCATAATAGCAATTTGCACATATGGTTGGAGTAGAAGTGGGTGCCGATAGAAGGCCGAGTCAGCAAAAAATTATCTTGTTTTCCTAGAAATCGGTGTCATTTCCTGGAATTGGGAGGCAAGTTTCGACAAGCCTTTAGTTGCTATGTTCATAGCCTTTTACGGGTAGTACAGAAGCGCGTGGGAAAATTTTGGTTTATCTGAACGTGTATGAGAACAGTTTGTTGTTATGGTGATAGTCTTGGATGGTCATGCTCTTGGAGGGATCATAGTCCTATCAGTTATCATGATCGAAGCTTCCCAATTGATTGATTGATTTTTGCTTTTCTTTATGTATTGAATAGCTAGATGCTCTTGGCCTTCATAGTCTTGGATGCTCATACTGTTGGGCGGATCAGAGTCCTATTAGTTATCATGATCGAAGCTTTCCAATGGATTGATTGATTGATTTCTGCTTTTCGTTATGTATTGAATAGCTAGATGCTCTTGGCCTTCATAGTCTTGGATGCTCATACTGTTGGACGGATCAGAGTCCTATTAGTTATCATGATCGAAGCTTCCCAATGGATTGATTGATTGATTTTTGTCTTTTCGTTATGAATTTGAACCCCCAAATCCCCTCCATGTCCTCCTACGAAGAACGTAAGGGAACGTTGTTACTATGCTGATACTCTTGGATAACGAAGCTTCCCAATTGATTGATTGATTGATTTTTGCTTTTCGCTATGTATTGAATAGCTAAATGCTCTTGGACGGATGAGAGTTCTATTAGTTATCATGATCGAAGCTTCCCAATTGATTGATTGATTTTTGTCTTTTCGTTATGGATTTGAACCCCCCAAATCCCTCCACTTCACTCCCTCCTGCGAAGAACGCAAGCGAACGTTGTTACTATGCTCATACTCTTGGACGTCTATCACGTTCGAAGCTTCCCAATTGATTGAATATCAAGTTTGAAGCTTCCCAATTGATTGATTGATTTTCGTCTTTTCGTTATGTATTGAATAGCGAAGAGCATACTTAATGTCTTAAAATATTCAATGCTTTCTCATCGAGAATCGAACCTGTACACTAAACGCAAGACCAGTGCTTCACGATTTAGAGTTGAATTAATTCTTGCATGAAAAAAAAAAAAAAAAAAGAATTTCATGTATTGGTTTTAGCGTAGCATATGATATGTACATTGTTCGAAGCTCTTCATTTCGAAGCACTATAATGCTTTCAAGTGTTCAATGCTCCCTTTCTCTCTCTTTTTATCATCGAGAATCGAACCCGGACCAAAGTGGTATTAAAACATAAATAACAACCATAAAAATAAATTTAAAAAATACAGCATCATATTATTATTATTATTATTTTGGGAGTGAAAGTGAAGCAGACAACTAACCTTGATTGTAGCTTCGCTAACTTATGAAATAAAGACTTTACACAAAATTCTACTTTGGTAGGGAGCTGGGATCGAATTTGGTACTACATGATTTTAAAGTTGAACTAGTCCTTGCATGAAAAAAAAGAATTTCACTTCGTTTCACGACAGAAAGGAACGAAATAGAAATATTTAATGCTCTTTCACTTCTACTTTGATAGGGAGCTGGGATCGAATTTGGTACTTCATGATTTTAAAGTTGAACTAGTCCTTGCATGAAAAAAAAGAATTTCACTTCGTTTCACGACAGAAAGGAACGAAATAGAAATATTTAATGCTCTTTCACTAAGAATCGAACCAGAACCCTAATATATGCTTTTATTTTGAAAGTTCTCTCATCGGAATCGAACGCGAGACCAGTACTTCACGGAAAGGAACGAAATAGAAATATTTAATGCTCTTTCACTAAGAATCAAATCAGAACCCTAAATATGCTTTTATTTTGAAAGTTCTCTCATCGGAATCGAAGGTAAGACCAGTACTTTACGATTTAGAGTTGAATTAATCCTCGCACGGAGGAATCCAACTTGAGGTGAGCACTCTATCACTGAATGTCAGTGCCTCGCATATAGATTAGATTTTATTTTTTAAAAAACTTTTCGTCTTTTTTTTTCTAGTCATCTTGTACTGGGTAGCTAGATTCCCCCCTCAGCCCCCCAGACCCATCTTGTAATGCTAAGAATAGAAGTTCCCAGATTTTCTGCGAAGAAAAAAAGAATGCTTTCTCATCGAGAATCGAGCCCGGATCCCAAACGATCGTGGTCTTTCGTAAGTGTATGGTACATGAATAAACAAGATAAAACATGATTTCCTCTTCGTCACCCTTCCTCCATCATGCATGTGTGCACAGATATTTGTATGCATAGTGTCATTAGTCTCTGTTGATCATCTGCTGAAATAACATGGCTGTGTAAATCATAAGTTACTTTATAATATTGACTTCCATAGATTTCGAACATAATTGAATATAGAAACGTAAGCAAGATTTCATTGAAGTAGACGATTAGAAAAATACGAATAGTGGAAGATTAAGAATGGAAATGCGACCAAATTCTGTATCTGAAAGGATACCATTCCAACAAATGCCAGAACTACCATATAGTGGTGCATATAAATGTTTTGCCCCTCAATATAATCAGTATTGTACAAAGGAATTACGTTTAAGAACATTCGAACACTGGCCTATTTCATCAAAACAATGCCCGGATCAATTAAGTGATGCTGGATTTTTTTACACGAAGACAAGAGACCAAACTATATGCTTTTATTGTGCTGGTGGATTAAAAGATTGGACTGATAACGATGTTCCATGGATAGAACATGCGAAATGGTTTCCTAATTGTCCATTTCTTTACTTTAAGAAGGGATATGCTTTTATTAAACAAATACAGGAAAAGTGCCCTGATATACAAGTATTTCGTAGTGCTCCGAATGATGATATACATAAAAATGCCAGTAAAAGTTGCAATAAGGAACATAATTTTCAATATGGTACAATTTGAAGTGAAACTTGAATAAAGTTCCATTACATACTTTTTCTTTGTATATAACTGTAAAAAGTACATGTACATATTCTAAAGTTACCAAAACAATATGTAATTATACAAATAATTTACGTATGTGCTATTATGTATAACTTCCATATGCATTAGCATCGTATTTGGAAAAATGGAAATATATGTTTAATATATAAAGGAATGAAGATTAATTTATTTGGACGTAACATGCACGATCTTGAATTTACTGAACTGATATCATAATCGTAAGTGTATAGGACATATATAAACAAGACGAAACATGATTGTTTCTCCTCCTTGTCATATTAAATGGTGCATAAGGTCTTAATTTAATGAAAGCCAAATTATTGTGTATTGTACTAAAAAGTGGAACATTTGAATAAGTGAATCGTGTTGCTAAAGACCTTGTATTTGGATTTAAGTGAAATTTTAACGGAATGGGAAAGAAAACTTGTACATTTGATTCCGCTTGTTTTCAGACTATAAACAAAAAACTCATAGATTCAATTATGACTGATTTATTGGATAGTGTACAAACACAGTCAAGTTTGATGGAAAAACGAACTTTAAAGTTGATGGATGTCAATGAAGTGGACTTCTGTTCAAAAAGAAGCAGAAAATACTTTTCATTTATACTGGTCAATGTAGTAGTAGTAATTCTAGTGCATTTAATAATAATAATAATAATATAGTGAAATTGAAATCTTTTATTATTTTCACATAAAATTTGTATTTTGTGATCGACCAATATGGTAGGATTTTTAAATTAGTATACTAATGTTGTTGTTATTCCGATACTTCTCTTTTAGGAGTTAAGAAACTTCATTTAGAATGGTTGATCTGAAAAGAAACCGTACGGACGTCTTTTTTTTCGATCACAGTACAACGTACGTTTACGATGAAGAAAGTTGTGTTTGTAGATTTTTGAATTTATCAGAAAGTCCATACGGTGTGAACCGCGATCGAATCAGGGACCCCCAAAATACTGGATGTAAATCCTCTATCACTGAGCCATCATACTCGTCAAACCATAAAAAAAACACAGACACATATGTGAATGTGTGTTTTGCTAGTCTCTTTCTTTCTCTGTTTGCTAGTACATTGAACTCATCTTAAAATGGTTTAGTTTCAAGAGCAACAGATAAGATAACAATGTCAAATGTTTTGATGATTCGTAACAGACTGACCTTCAGCCCTACCAAATGAATGATAAAAGGTACAACACATTTAATTGTATGTTAAAGAGTTTTAGCCCTATAGTTGACTACTAGACTATTGGAGAGGGAAAGTGATGATGAGAAATGATGAAGTGAAGAAAGTGGGAGGAAACGGGAGAACTCCCAAGGAAACCCGATCATACGGTGTTTGGACACCACAAAGTTCACTTGTCTGAAGTAGAATTTGAACACGGTGCTTCATGCATTACAGGTGAACGCTCCGGGAGAGCCCAGAGGAAATCCACGTACACGGTGTTTGTTCATTATAAAGTTCATCTGTCGGGAACAGAATATTGAACCTGGGACCCCTCCTCATCATGTACCAGAAGTGAACGCTTTATCAGTGAGCCACTGATGTCCCTGATGAAAAAAAAAGTATAAAATATGATAAGAAACACGTCCGCCGAGCTAAGATGCCCTCCAAACAATGTATTTGCTTTGTGTTTTCCGTGTTCCATAGAGATGAAATTCTAACGTTAAAAACACATACATATAAACGAATTTGTACGTCTCACAATAAAGCCAACAAGGTCTGTTTGTCTTTCTGTCTGTAAATGAAATCTTTGAACAATGAAATGAAATCTTTGAGTTTTACGTCCCACAATAAAGTCAACAAGGTTAATGGGAAATCTTTGAGTTTTACCCACTGGAATGAAAGATTAAACTATATTACTCATGCAATGATTGTTTGACACCCCTAAACATTTGTCCCTATACTTGTGAAATATAAATGTAAATATATCTAAGTGTATATCTTTCTGTTTGTCTATCTGTATGATGAGCATAATCATGGTACGTTAAACTGAAATATTTTCTTACGTTTCGAACGTAAGAAATATGTGAAAGTTTGTGTGTGTGTGTGTGTGTGTGTGTGTATGTGTGTGGCTCAGTGATAAAGCAATGACTTATTCTTTCAGATGATTACTTAGTATAGTAGAGCATTGTTCCACAACCCAGTGCATGCGGACCCTAGTTCGATCATCGATCAAATAAGCTTATAATTTCTTATTACTATTTGTCGTGCACTGTGACAAAGTGCATGCAGCCCCCTAGTTTCATCTCCGAACATCGTGTCCATGAGTTTCATGATCTACTCATACATTCTCATTCTACTAAGTATTCATTCATTCATTTGTCTTAATCACCCATCTCCCTCAGCATAATGGGCATAGTCGTGGTACGTTAAACTGATTTGAACGTACCTCTAAATTGAGTTTTCGTATTTGCTACGGAATAAGAACATCATATTGTGTTAAGTAATAGTTTTCGCAATCATTGAGACATCAGACCCTTCGTAAGAGAGAGAGAGAGAAAGAGAGAGATGAAATATTTTTAGTTTAACGTTCCGCCTAACAGAATTTCTTCGTATTTCCACTCTTCAGTGAAAATCAACGTTGCCATTTTCTTTTAACATAACATGTTTTTTTTTTGAAGGTACATTAGTGACAATACTACGAGTCTTGGATGTTTCTGTTTCATTTCGAATTTGAAAAAATATACTTGTCGATTTGCGACTTATGTCTTTTCGTATCGAAAAGTTTCTCCATTCGTTGGCAAATAAATCTAAAAGTAATAATTTTTTCTTCACGAACTATGAGAATTCTCTGAAACAAAAAGAGATGTGTTTATGCTCTTATTATTATTATACTGAACACCTATCATTAACATCATCATCATCATCATCAGCCTTGGAGAAACATGAATCTAGCAAATTCCGAACTCGTTATCTTTCTTTTTTTAGAGTAATTAACTGAAGGTGTGATGATTGCCAAATCTGAGGCACGCATACCAAGAAGCTTCAGCATTTGAAAAACGAAGTACTGATTGTAAATCCTTTACCACTGAGCCACCATACTCCTCAAACCTAAAATGTAATAGGTTTGTACATCATGTAAAGACCCCCGGAGAAATAAAGATACGCCCCCATAAATATGTCCTTTCTCGGTAAAAGGACATATGATTAAGACAAATGAATGACGAAAAAATAATAGTTGATAGAATGACAACATGAATAAACGTTATATCAGTGAGTCATCATGCATCCTGAATTCCATTGAATTTATGAGTAGAAGAACAATACAAAGCTGCAAGCGGATTCGGTTTCGATTCCCTGCGGTCATAAAATTATAACAGCTTTTTCACTCCATTCACCTTCAATACAGTTTTCTGTGTTCAGGCAAATGTTCAAATAATACATAATATGAAAGTCCCTTCCATTTCCCCGAACTCATCAAAACGTTATCCCTCAAACGTAACAGGCTAAATAGACATAATCTAAATCCTAACTAGTACTCATCTCATACAAACTGTTTATCTGTAATATACATTTGCGTAACCTGTGAAAGCTTCTCAAGCTATTGTTGAGATTTTAAAAATTTTAAAATTTTATCAATAAAAGATTCTAGTTTGTTTCAGAATTCCTCATTCTTCTTTACAGCAAAATTTATTCAAATGAATAGATTCAGCCGTTCTTTTATAAAGAACAAAATAATTTAAAGTAATTTACTCACAAGTAACAAAGTTTCACTGATTCTTCAATCACATGATCATCATTCATTTGCTTTGAATTATTCTTTATCATTCATTTTCATGAATCTTTAAAATTATAGTGAAACCCTGTTAAAAATTACTGAATAGATTCAGCCGTTCTTTTATAAAGAACAAAATAATTTAAAGTAATTTACTCACAAGTAACAAAGTTTCACTGATTCTTTAATCACATGATCATCATTCATTTGCTTTGAATTATTCTTTATCATTCATTTTCATGAATCTTTAAAATTATAGTGAAACCCTGTTAAAATTACATTGAAGTCCTGTTAAAATTACAGTGAAAGTATGTTAGAAATTTTGCTAAGATATTATTTTAGTAAAAATAATATATTGGAAAAACCTAACAACACAATTCTTATAAGTTATATTTAAAAGTAATAATAAGAATAGAATACCTTTAATGTAAAACCAATGTCAAATTTGTTTCAAACCCACAACTCTTGGAGAAAATCAAGTAAATGTCCTTTATTTTAAAAGTATGCAGTCGCCTAAAAGAAATATTCAAGTTAAACCAGATGTTTCCTAGAACGCCCAAATTTAGTTAATTATTTTACTTTTCATTTTCCTAAAACAGTTCAATACAATACCTTAAGCGCTGCAAAATCCATTGCCACAGCCTTATAGTTGTCTTTTTAAAAAACAATGAGCAAACAGTCACAAAGAGGGAAAAATTATCGCTAGGGGTTACCCTTCAAATTTGTTTTGAAAAACACAATCACCTTTAAAGTTAAAAATTAGAAACCATTGTTAAACACAAGAAAAAATCTTTACGGTCAGCAACAAATATCCAATACTAATCGATATGTCAAGGAATAATTATAAACTAAAACACTAAATTATAACCAAAGCCATTTTCTCTTTTCTTTCTTTTTTCTTTTTTTTTATAATTATTATTTGTCTATATACATCTTTTTACAAGTTTTTTCTTTTTTTATGGGAGGCCAAAAATTACCTCTCCCTCAACCATTTCTTTTTCTTCTGTTTTTCTTCTTTTGTTGCTTTCTTCCTCTTCTTTTTCTTCTCTTACTTCATTTATGCACTTCCCCTCTAAGTCCCATTTTAACCCACAAATTAGTTTTTCAGTACTTTCTCTCTTTTTTTCTTCTTGATATAGTTTTATTAATATGTAATTAACACATATAGTACATGTGTGCCACTTTTGCTTCCTTTCATTATTTGGGCACACGTATGAAAGAAAATAAGCCGTTTTTTGTCCCCTTTTTCTTATTTTTTCTTCACAATAGTCTTCAACGGTAAATGCACTAGTGCATGGGCTTGCCATCATCTTTTTCCTGAAATAAAAAGATACCAATTTTATTATCACAAAATATAAATTAAACTTTAAAAGTACGCCTATCTTATACTGGTAATATATATATATATATATATGTTTTCTCTTTAAATACTACAGTAATTTTCACTCGTATAGCTTTGCTGTTGAACAAAATGCTACAACTATATTTACTTAGCATGAAAAATCAAAGTTAACTTCTCCTTTATTGTACACAAATGTTTTCCCGATCAACATGTGTAACATTCTACATTTAGTCGTTTTTCTGTTCTTATGGTTAGGTTTGGAAATTTACATTTTAATAAAAAAAAACAAAAGAAAGAGCTGAATTACTAGTACATAGAATGAAACATGATGATAATATCACGTGGGATAATAAAGGAACTGTTTATGATTTCTTTCCGTAATGTTAAAGAGCAACAAATAAAGCCCTACATTTCCTAACAGTAATAGTAACTAAAATAACTAGCTATCGAATATATAATACAATGCTAATCACTATATTCAGGTAAATATTACATTTAAAATTCATTCTATTCTACAAGAATCAGAATATCTCGAGGCTATACGAAACATGAATCTACAGATTATCTTGGAATCCGTCAAGAGTCGAACTCAAGTTTCCTACACTATCATTTGACTTGTAAGGAAGAACCGGGTGTACGAGATTTTTTGAAGGTAGAATACCTAGTTTAACGAATCCTTCAACTTCTTCAATGGTGGGAATATTTGATTCTTCAGGCAGATAGATAGTAGGATGACGAATTGGAAACTTCTTAGTCTTAGAGATAAATGAATAAAACGAAATAACATCTTTGTATTGTATGGTTTCTCCTTCAGATTCTTGTGCTTTATGATACAAACGTCCTCCATAAAAAGCGTCACGAGGATTTAATGGTGATTTCTTTGTATACGGTTGATTACTAACATACTTCTTCATCTCTTCATTTCCTGCCAATTGTTTTTTTAAATTCACAACCCCATATTTCATGCACTTCACAGTCCAGGAGCCCACCACTTTTTATCCCTTAGATGTCATGTTACTGGTTTCAAAGTGTCTTTAATGAATACAGCACCTTCGAAAACTATGCAATCGATACAAATGTTGTTTATTTTAATTTTTTACGTATATGAATATTACCACCCGGTAGCCCAACCACCTTTTACCCCTTAGATGTCATGTTACTGTTTTCAAAGTGTCTTTATTGAATACAACACCTTCGAAAACTATGGAATCGATACTAATATTGTTTATTTTAAATTATTTTACGTGTATGAATATTACCCCTTAGATGTCATGTTATTGATTTCAAAGTGTCTTTATTAAATACAACACTTTCGAAAACTTTAAACAATGAAGAGTTTTACGTCCAACAATAAAGCCAACAAGGTCTGTCTGTCTTTCTATGTCGGCTATGCTAATGGAGGCGATGGTGATGAGTTGAGTTGATTTTAGTTCAGCGTCCCTTTCAGCAGCGAGGCT
This sequence comes from Thermobia domestica, assembly GCF_964235325.1. Classification (NCBI taxonomy): domain Eukaryota; kingdom Metazoa; phylum Arthropoda; class Insecta; order Zygentoma; family Lepismatidae; genus Thermobia; species Thermobia domestica. Next base: position 96,837 of record NC_137464.1, on the reverse strand, counting down.
ATATGAGACGTGGACCTACTGATTAACGTGGAATCCGAATCACACACCACGTGCGTGAGTTTTTTTCGGAGTTCTCCCGTTTCCTCAACCGTTGGACGTAATACATAAAATACCTCTTCGTAATAGATTAGAAATACATTCTGTTCATTATGTACAGTCGAGACGTTTTTCACGTCATCTGTATCCTCAAAATATATAACACTGCATGTGTACTCTTTCTTATAAAAACAATCTGATACTATCATTTTTTATGACAATATAGATGAAAGTATTTTACAAGTACTTATTGTCTTTTCGAGTGCAAAATAATACGCGTTCAATACTACACAGAGGCTTGTAGTGTTTGAGTCCCGTCGCCCAAAGCTTGGACCTCTCCCAACAAAAAATTTCTTAATGCACGCCTGTGTACATAGCTAGTATACGAATTCTATGACGGGAATCTGAGCATTTTAGAAGAAATTGATGATAATAATAGGGAATATTTTAACTACTTTCGTCCTTTTAAAGTAATATCACATACAGCTTAGACTATAATATGGAGAAAACTGTATAAAGTTCAACTTCCTAGATCAACTTAAAGAAATGGAGAAATGTTCTCTTATTTGAGAATAGACAATTGTTTTAACTTGAAGATTTGTGCCCCATGTTGAAATCGTGGGGTTCTGTGGATCAGTGGTAAAGCGTTCACCTCCGGTGATTGGGGTCTCTGGTTCAATCCTAACTTTCGTCGTGTGAACTTTGTGGTGCATATAGCCTCGCTGCTGAACGGAACGTTAAACTCAAAAATCAATCAACATCATATGACATAGGTAACATCATCCTAGATCAGCGTTTCCCAACCGGTGTACCGCGGCACACTGGTGTGCCTCGAGAAAATCGAAATAAAATAATTAATTCATGGCAATCAAATTGCAAAACATAGGGGAAAATGTATGTATTTCACATTACTATGCATCTCTACTATGAATCTACTATTTTAATTTTCATGCTCGGTTACTTTTCTGTACATTTTTAATGTTGAAAAAGTATTTGTTATCATTGTTATGACCATTATTGCTTCTTTATTGTTGCAGACTGTTCCGTAATATCATTCAATCTTTTCGACAAATCCAACATGCATACAAATGTGTTTTAAAAGTAACAGATATTTGCTTGTTTGTTCGTTATTTTGTGGTTTTTCTTCTTAGTGAAAGGTTGGAAACAGTTTTCGAAAAAGAAAGTGTATTTTTAAAAACCTGAGTCTTATATCTCATTGCAGTTTTTTTTCTATTTTCAAACTAACATGAAAAATAAGCATAATAATTTACCGAAAACCTGTCATCGAGCTTTCTTCTCTGTGAGGAGATCTGTAATCACAGAAATAAATTACCACGGTATTTTATATTTACAATAATAATAATAATAATAATAATAATAATAATAATAATAATAATAATAATAATAATAATAATAATAATAATATCTAGATGAGTGTTCCGAGAGAATTCAAGTTACACCTGTAGTGTGCCGCAAGTTGAAAAAGGTTGGGAAACGCTGTCCTAGATGAATAAGCAACACTAGTTTTGTCAAGTTTAGATCTCAAACACTGTTTTAATATTACCTAAAACACACACACACATACATATCTTCGCTTCGTGTTGTCTGAAACCATGACCTAAGATAATGTTGACGCGACAGCTGAAGAACAACATTGAAATACAAAACATGTTCTGTTATCTTATTTTTCTGCTCTTTGCAAGTAGACATTGCAGATACAGAAACTCTCTCAGTTCGTTGACTTATGTATGTGTATTTAACGTTAGATTTCACTCTTATTAACATTAGAAAATTATGAAATTAACTTCATTGCCTCAGTGGTAGAGTGTTTACCTCTGGTGCATGAGGTCCCGTGTTCAAATCACGTCTTTTTTTTCTATATACTTGTCATTAATTTTAGCGACCACAAATTCCCTGCTTCCTTTACAACTTAACGAAAAGATGTTATTGACTGTCCACGGAAAACCGTCCTTATCATTTCATTTTTACGTTCCAGAGGGCACGGTGGCTCAGTGGTAGAGCGTTCACCTCAAGTGCTTGGGTCCCTGATTCGATCCCAGTTCGTGCCCTATGAACTTTGTGGTGGACAAACATCGTATGCGTCGATTTCCCTTCGGAGTTCACCAGTTTCCTTCCACTTTCTTCATTACATCATTTCATTCATTTTTCATTATCACCTCTCCTTCATTAGCCTAGTAGACGTAACCGTAGGACGTAAAACTCACTTTTCACTTGTCCCATCTACACAGATTATACTATTTTCATTTGCTAAAACACACATATCTTCGCTTCGTCTGGACTCTACGTACTACAGATACATAGACAAACGGTGAAACAAGTAGACATATTATCAAAAAATTTAAGACACACAAGCTATGATTATTATTACAACATTCACATCATAAAGTTCCGTCTTTCAAAAATCATTAGTTTAACAGTCATAGTCGTGGAACGTAAAACTCACTTTGTGTGTTAGACAACATTGTATCTAAGAGTTTTCTCTCTTTGGCTCTCTTGTCAAACTATGATTTGACCTCTTTCTCTCTCTCATCACAGGTGTGGGGGGCCCTAGTGGATCAATGGTACAGCACTCATCTTTGATGTATGGTGTATCCAGGTTGTAATCCAGCCCAAACAAGTGAACTTTCTAGTAGACAAAATTACTAGGTTAACAGACATAAAAATTTCAGACATAACAGACGTAAAACTATGATTTGACTCGAACGAATATTTCTGGTGCATTGGGATCCCTATTTCGATCCTAGCTAACAACAAGTGAAATTTGTGGTGAACAAGAGCGTTCATCTTTTGTGCATAGGTCCCCTAGTTGAGCATGAAGCCCTCCTTCCCCGTGTTCAACTTTTGCTTTCAACAAATGAATTTTATGTTAGACAAACACAATATGCGTGGATTTCCTTCGGAGTTCTTCCGTTTCCTCCCACTTTTTTGAGTGTGCGTTGATTGAATGGTACAGCGTTCACCTCCGGTGTTTGAGGGGGGGCCCTGGTTTCAAACCCCCCTGCTCCCTGCGTCAAGTGAGCTTTCTATGTTGGCCAAACAACACGTGCGTGGGTTTTTTTTCGGTGTACTTTCGTTTCCTCCCACTTTCTTCATTCTATCATTTCATTCATTTCTCATCAACACCGTCTTCTTCTTCAGTCTAGTCAATATATCCATGAAACTTAAAATTGGAAGTTATTATTATTATTATTATTATTATTATTATTATTATTATTATTATTATTATTATTATTATTATTATTATTATTATTATTAAAAATAAACCAAGAAGTTCCGTTACTAGTGATATACATATATCCTAATTTCCAGTCTTATGTCCGATCCCTTTCCTAAATTTAGGGGACACAATGACTCATTGGTCTATTCATCTTCCTAGCATATGCTACAGACAGACAGACAAACGTCAGCCGTTGTTCACTGACATTTTGTCACTTTAATGCAACGTTTTCTTATCAGCGCTTGGTTGATAAAACGGTAAATAGGTCAGTGTTCTGTGATATAATGCATGATGCATTCTTACACATTTCTTCACATGTTGACAATAGCTCCACAATTTGAATTACACTATTAAAGATGTACCTACACTTATATCTGACTAATCATTCCTGTCACTGTATCTGATTACCCACACCTTGATAAATTGCACAAATCTGAAATTTTTCATATGAACCTTTAATGCAAAAATAAAGTTGCATCACGTAATGACCATCAAGTTTTGATAAGTGATGACACTACGAATAAAAAATATCTATGTCCTCATAACTCTAGCATTTCCTTGAAGTCAATGCTAGCAGGAGTAATATAAATCAAAAACCATCACTGATAACGGGTTTTGCGTGTACAAATTTGTAATTTCATTATCTTTCTTTTCTGAATATGATGGTACATACTCTTTAAAGGAACATAAGACACCATAATTCCCTTTGTAATACTTAGATTGTGTAAACAAAGTAGCTGAAGTTCCATCAGCCTGAAGTATAGGAAAATGAACTGAATGTTTATGTAAAAGGGACTCCATTTCAAATTATATTTTAAGACAGACAAGAAAAGCTAATTCAAATGCGGAATTACAACGTTAAATGATAATACGTATAATAAATTCAAATAATCACCATCTATAGAAATTAGGTAACACCTTAGAGATGATTAAAAGAGAAAGAAAGAGAGAATAGCAACTATGTTTTAACTTACTAGAACGTAGAGCTTCAGTATGTTGACAATCTCTTCTAGTACACAGATGAGCGCAACACAAATCATAAAAGTCTACTTCACACACTTCACTCTGTTCAATGGTTTTATTCTACATTCGTTTGACGTCAAATAAAAACGTCACACGAAATTTAAACATTTCAAATATTACATTTCAATACAAACGTTTCTTCTTTCTTTTTAAAAATAATGATTTAATGTATACTTACACCGTAACGACATGACGAAGCACTCACCTATCTGAGAAAGGGGCCTTACGAAATTTCACAAGCTCTAATCAGAATTTCATGTCTTTCGTCTCTACATTTCTCAGGAAATGTCCTAATCGAAGAACAAATATATTCAATTACATCAACAAGAATAAACTGTTACCACCGTAATTAAATGTACTCAGCGAAAATAAAATTTCTCACAAACACACGAACAAAAAAATTCATAAATCCCATATATACATTAAAGGTAAACGCAATCGCAAAGCAATACGATCACTTATATCTGAAGTCAAAAATAAAACAAGTTTATTATGATAACTGTTTTCAAGAAACATATGAGCTTTTCCAAACGAATAAAATCTCCCCACCTCTCCCCTGCTACATTTAATATCCTTATTCAATTTCATTTCCTTATTCACACACATTATTTGATAGATGTATCAAAATATCATCTTTAGTAAATCTTATCTATTAACAGACTTATTTTTCATTACACAAACTCAGCGTTTTCGCATTCAGATTACACTATCTTCAGTCGCACGTGAGTATGTTCGTATGTGAAGCCGACAACAAACATACATGTAATCTCAAATGCTGTATACGTTTGAAAATATGATATTCACGATTCATGCAATGCGATATTCCCCTGAGCAACTAAGGTCTATTCGATCAAAGAACAGTCTGCAAACAAATTCTATTCCCATGAACACTTACAAGTGAATTCGTGAGAATCCCAAGACCAAATTAGATAAACAAATAGTTCATAACCTACAGACATTTCGTGGGGGCGTAATCTTTTGTGCTATGGGAATGTTATAGCGCAATATTTCATCACGGCTTCAACTTAAGTGATTTTAATTACTTGTCATGTGAATATCCATATAATACTTTTCACATGCAATACAATCAACCCTGATGATTTGAGCATACAAATTTTCTCATCCTACGTTTTTAAAACATTATGATATGCTATGAGAAGTGCTTCCGCTACCATTACGTTTTAAAAACATCCATGAACCACAGCAATCGTCTTATCAACTCAATTTCCTGAGAAGGTTCCAGACGAAAATTTTCCAGACGCTTCTTGAGAAACTCCTCAAAACTCTTCGCAGAAAATCTGGGAACTTCTATTCTTAGCATTACAAGATGGGTCTGGGGGGCTGAGGGGGGAATCTAGCTACCCAGTACAAAATGACTAGAAAAAAAAAGACGAAAAGTTTTTTAAAAAATAAAATCTAATCTATATGCGAGGCACTGACATTCAGTGATAGAGTGCTCACCTCAAGTTGGATTCCTCCGTGCGAGGATTAATTCAACTCTAAATCGTAAAGTACTGGTCTTACCTTCGATTCCGATGAGAGAACTTTCAAAATAAAAGCATATTTAGGGTTCTGATTTGATTCTTAGTGAAAGAGCATTAAATATTTCTATTTCGTTCCTTTCCGTGAAGTACTGGTCTCGCGTTCGATTCCGATGAGAGAACTTTCAAAATAAAAGCATATATTAGGGTTCTGGTTCGATTCTTAGTGAAAGAGCATTAAATATTTCTATTTCGTTCCTTTCTGTCGTGAAACGAAGTGAAATTCTTTTTTTTCATGCAAGGACTAGTTCAACTTTAAAATCATGAAGTACCAAATTCGATCCCAGCTCCCTATCAAAGTAGAAGTGAAAGAGCATTAAATATTTCTATTTCGTTCCTTTCTGTCGTGAAACGAAGTGAAATTCTTTTTTTTTTCATGCAAGGACTAGTTCAACTTTAAAATCATGAAGTACCAAATTCGATCCCAGCTCCCTACCAAAGTAGAATTTTGTGTAAAGTCTTTATTTCATAAGTTAGCGAAGCTACAATCAAGGTTAGTTGTCTGCTTCACTTTCACTCCCAAAATAATAATAATAATAATATGATGCTGTATTTTTTAAATTTATTTTTATGGTTGTTATTTATGTTTTAATACCACTTTGGTCCGGGTTCGATTCTCGATGATAAAAAGAGAGAGAAAGGGAGCATTGAACACTTGAAAGCATTATAGTGCTTCGAAATGAAGAGCTTCGAACAATGTACATATCATATGCTACGCTAAAACCAATACATGAAATTCTTTTTTTTTTTTTTCATGCAAGAATTAATTCAACTCTAAATCGTGAAGCACTGGTCTTGCGTTTAGTGTACAGGTTCGATTCTCGATGAGAAAGCATTGAATATTTTAAGACATTAAGTATGCTCTTCGCTATTCAATACATAATGAAAAGACGAAAATCAATCAATCAATTGGGAAGCTTCAAACTTGATATTCAATCAAATGGAAGCTTCGAACGTGATAGACGTCCAAGAGTATGAGCATAGTAACAACGTTCGCTTGCGTTCTTCGCAGGAGGGAGTGAAGTGAAGGGGTTTGGGGGGTTCAAATCCATAACGAAAAGACAAAAATCAATCAATCAATCAGTTGGAAAGCTTCGACCATGATAACTAATAGAACTCTCATCCGTCCAAGAGCATTTAGCTATTCAATACATAGCGAAAAGCAAAAATCAATCAATCAATCAATTGGGAAGCTTCGTCGTCCAAGAGTATGAGCATAGTAACAACGTTCCCTTACGTTCTTCGTAGGAGGACATGGAGGGGGTTTGGGGGTTCAAATTCATAACGAAAAGACAAAAATCAATCAATCAATCCATTGGGAAGCTTCGATCATGATAACTAATAGGACTCTGATCCGTCCAACAGTATGAGCATCCAAGACTATGAAGGCCAAGAGCATCTAGCTATTCAATACATAACGAAAAGCAAAAATCAATCAATCAATCCATTGGAAAGCTTCGATCATGATAACTAATAGGACTCTGATCCGCCCAACAGTATGAGCATCCAAGACTATGAAGGCCAAGAGCATCTAGCTATTCAATACATAAAGAAAAGCAAAAATCAATCAATCAATTGGGAAGCTTCGATCATGATAACTGATAGGACTATGATCCCTCCAAGAGCATGACCATCCAAGACTATCACCATAACAACAAACTGTTCTCATACACGTTCAGATAAACCAAAATTTTCCCACGCGCTTCTGTACTACCCGTAAAAGGCTATGAACATAGCAACTAAAGGCTTGTCGAAACTTGCCTCCCAATTCCAGGAAATGACACCGATTTCTAGGAAAACAAGATAATTTTTTGCTGACTCGGCCTTCTATCGGCACCCACTTCTACTGTTGGTACCTTGAACATGGTTGTGGTTGTCTAAGGATCCAGAAGATACTAATTTTAAAAGCATAATAAAGAATAATTTTAGAAAATAAAGCATAATTTAAAATATATAGGATAATTTTTGGAAAATTCTGTTTAACTGCAAGTCTAAGACACTGTATTGATATTTTTAAAACCAATATTTACAATGCAAAGTAATTGAGAACATAACAATGTAACAATGCAAAACTTATTTTTGATTCTGTAAACTTTTCGGTGTAATACTTTGATGTGGAGAAAAGAAAAAAGGAAAAGAAGAAGAAAATTTTCCGCCAACAATGAATAGTACACAAGAACTCCACGCTATATTGTTATGTATACCTCTTGAACTTGAACACTTTCAATACTTTTTGGTGGCATCTTTTATTTTCCTTTTCTGTATACATGCATCTTTAAGGCGCACAAGTGATAAAAAACAAACAAACAAACAAACTGATTCTAAATACAATGAAATGAAATCTTTGAGTTTTACGTCCCACGTTTATGCCGGCTAGGCTAAAGGTGACGGTGATGATAAGAAATGAAGGAAATGGAGGAATGAAGAGTAAAACATATCTCTTTACAGTGCATTAAGTAGAAAGTTCATTAAATATGAAAGAAACTTGTTGCATAAAATATTAATAAATAGATCAAAATATTTAAAATATTTAATGTATAGTAAATATTATACATTATGCACGATTAATGTAAAACAATGCTTAAAATTAACAATAAAGCACAATAAAGCATAATTTGGAAAAAATAACGCATAATTAAACAAAAAATAAAGCATAATGTGGGTTGCTCTACTTATTACGAAACGAAGTCAGTTTTTTAATGGAGCGATTGTTGAGACAACATTTCATTGTTAGCTGATATTTCTCCAAAGGCATTGTAACTGTTACAGTATTCTTATGAAATGACATACTATGCACTTCCTTTACCTCATCCACAACCCAGTCCTAGTTATCGCGCCTGCACAATATTCAACTTTGACAGTGTCAGTCAGCTCCGGGCCACCCTGTATAATGTTTTCTTTGAAATAAATTGGAATTCTACTGGTTTGGTTGTATTTATTTCTTCAATCTACAGGGTGCGGCACGTAAAACCGGCCCGTAAAGTGAACACATAAAATGAAATGTAAGTATTGAATATGATTAACTACAACACATAAATGAAATGTAATGTATTGAATATGACTACTCACCTTCACAGCAGGTGCTGAAAGTGTCCTCCGCCCACTTGAACACACATGTGAGCACAATTGAGGAGATTCATATATACCCTTGTCAGTTCTTGTGTTGTAATGCTATTGGTGACATCCTGGATCCTGGTCTTGAGTTCTTCAATTATGTGTGGATTTGTTTCGTATACTCTTCCCTTTAACAGTCCCCATAAGTAAAGTCACACGTGGACAAGTCTGGTGACGGAGGAGGCCACAAGCCTTTGCTGATTGTCCTCTCTGGTGTAAACATCTCATGCACAAGGGACAATGATGCAGCTGATGTGTGGCATGTTGCACCGTCCTGCTGAAAGTAACATAACTGACGCTCCTCTTCGGTCAAGTGACTTTCGAGGACTTCTTGTCATTATCTCCTCCACCTGCATCTTTAATTCAGGTGTGCAGACAGATGGTCGTCTGTTCCTGGGAGCATTTTGAACCGATCCTGTACGCCGCCATTTTTCAATCAATTCCTGAATGGTGCTTTTTGCTGGCACAGAACGTTCTGGAAATTTCTCCCGAAAAAAATTCTTTGTTCTCAAAAAGATCCAGTGAGAATGAACCCTTCAACAATGGCAACACGCTCGGGTATCGAATACGGCATTATCACACACTGACACTCACTCGGCTTAACACAACGAGGCCTTTTTCTCAACTGGTTTCGACAAGTTTCACTGGCTGCGGCTGCACGTGACTGCTGCAGGTCACGTAAGTCGACCCGACCTCGACACGCCATCTCTTGGTAGGAAGGTAGATTATTTAAGTGTTGCCAAAAACACAATATACCAGAATATTACAACGGGCCGGTTTTACGTGCCGCACCCTGTATTTAAATGCTCATTACTTGACGAAAAATAATTTCTGTAACTATAATTCAGGGCTACTATAGATCATTCATTTGTTTTCAAAAGACCCTTATTTTTAAAAGTATTAAACGCACAGTAAAAACGTGAGAGATATATGAAAATAACCACAAACTCAGCAAGTTTTCTGCATCCTCCACAAATGGTGGTTCTTTTCTGTACTCTTATCTAAAAGCGCGTTGCACTGTTGTAACAGACGAACACTTCGCATATTCTAACATACAAAAACTCTTTTCTGGCTTTTTCTCCACTTAGGACAGGTACTAAACTCATGTTGTCACCTAGTGCCATCTGAAATACACAATACAAACTTGATGAGTTTCCGGTTGTAGACCCTATACAGGGTGACTGGTAATTCGATGCTTTCCTTGCAAAGGGATATTCTACAACTACTTTGGAAAATTTTCACCTATATGAACCGCGAGTCGCAAATCAATAGTTTCTACGTGATTTGCACATATGTGATTTCTTTGAAATTTGCCGGCTAATGAGAGGAGGATGAAAAAGTTTCACCTTGATCCACTTCCACATACCGTAGAGTGATAAAATTTAACATGTGTAGTCCCGCATACACATATAGGTCATGTGATAATGTACAGCTCGTAACTCTGGACTAGGGATGGCCACATTTTTTCGAAAAATACTTTCTCGAAAAATGGATTTTTCGAAAACGAAAAACGAAAAACGAAAAACGAAAAATTTTTCGAAAAACGAAAAACGAAAAATTTTTCGAAAAACGAAAAACGAAAAATTTTTCGGAAAACGAAAAACGAAAAATTTTTCGGAAAACGAAAAACGAAAAATTTTTCGGAAAACGAAAAACGAAAAATTTTTCGGAAAACGAAAAACGAAAAATTTTTCGGAAACGAAAAACGAAAAACGAAAAATTTTTCGGAAAACGAAAAACGGAAAATTTTTCGGAAAACGAAAAAAATCGAAACAGAAGGAGATGGAACACGAAGGGACGAAACGAAACTGATGAGAAATTTGAAGTTGCGAAAGAGCAACATTTCCTTCCCTGCCTGGTTTGATTGAAGTTATAAACAAAAGAAAAGTAACACATCATTACATACAGATAAGCTTTACTCCCTGACTGAAATTGAATAGTATCTTATTTCGCTGATGCGGCGTGTTCTAATCGTAATAGCTATTTGAGACTGCTTTTAGCTAGCTATCTCGTACTCGCCTTTGTTAATACGGTACGTGGTTTCGTATTCGCTGTGACTGAATATTTTGGTAACAATAAAAGATTGTTGTTTAGAGAAAGGACACGTGTCCTACGATATCAACACTTCTGATATGTTTATTGGCCTAGTGGGAGAAGCATTAGTTCGTTATGAGGAATACCCAACTGAGTTCATTATATCAGTTACCAACGCAGAGCTTGTTTCGAACTATATAAGATAACTGCAAGAAGAGATATTTTCGGGAAGTATTTACAATGGGAAAGTCGAATATATGGGAACATTTCACTCGTGAAAATGATGGTGTTTCTTCAAAATGCAATTACTGTCGAAGTATTATCCACAATCGAAATTCAACGACTGGCTTGTGGTACCATTTAAGATCACGACACGTTGGTGTTATACAGGAAACATCAAGATAGCAGTCACTGGAAGAGATTATTGAGGCCGAGGGTGATCCAGAGATGGAGCCACAAAAGAAACAGAGGTAAGTGATTGTACATTGGTGTCATTTGAATCTTCTAGCCCCCTCCCCGAGTGGGGTAGATAAGATTTATTTAGAGGATACTCGTGTTTGACACTCTTAGAGTAAAAATAACGTGAAACGAACACACTTAGTGGACTATTTATCTTTACACTCTTGTAACTCTTAGAATAATATAAAAAAAGGCTGAAAAATTTTGTTACAAACTAAGGATGCTACAGTATCACAAACATCCACAAAGATCCAGGCCCGTGCTGGCTTACTAATGAGGGCGGTGGACAAGTCTACCAAGAGGGCGCTCATACAAACGTGATTACGTTATATATATATATATATATATATATATATATATATATATATATATGTGTGTGTGTGTGTGTCTGTGTCTTTTGGAAGATTTAATTCCTGTCTCCAAGATAAAAAGAAAAGTATAGACCAACCTGGGTGTAGAAATGCCTCGGAGCGATGACCATCCGAAAATTTTCGGAAAAATGCAAAAACAGACATACTCCAGAACAAAATGTCGGATTGAAATTGGGCAAAAGAGAATGTCCATTATTTTTAGTCATAGATTCCATTAGTGTACAATCGGATAAAGTGCAGTGGCGGTGCAAGGGTGGCTCCCAAAGAAACTGGGGGAGCACAGTTGTCTTCAATATTGGGAGACGGGTGGCGAAGGGGCAGATGAGACTCAGATGAATCTGCTTTCTGAGGTGAACATGTATATTATATATCAGGCGATGTAGATGAAATAGTGGTAAATATCAGTATTACAAATCAGTGCCATGAACTTATTCTGAAATCTGAATACATGCATATTTGTAATTGGTATGCTTCTACTTAGACCGCATTAAATTTTAGGACACTTATTTTATAATAACTTAAATAATGACTTTCCCAAAACTATGAAGAAAGAAAATAAATTATGTATGACGCAAGAATACTATTATTTGAGAAAAATGATGATGATCTCAATAGCATTATAGGAATCGTTACAGGAATTAAATAAATAGACTAACAATAATTAAAGACGAATTTAATGTATTGAAATTGGGGGGCAGGCTCCCCATTTCCTCGGGATTTATGCCCTATCTACAGCTGATACAATTTTCCAGCATGAGGAGAGGCACATATCCTTTTCTGACACTTATTGCAATTTGTGTCCAAGTAACGGGAGCTGAATTAATACAGATTGGTGTGACGTAAATACGCCAGGATACGAAGTTCAGTTTGAAATATGAAAGAATACGATTCTTTTTTTAAAATGAAACAAGCCAAGAGACATCAATTTCATCTCACTTTCCTTTGTGGCAGTCGGACACAAATCATCACATTTCTCCCCCAAAAACACATTTCAAATCGAATTATTGAGGGGACAGTCCCCCGTAGTTCCAAGGTTGGGGACATGTCCCCCTCATCCTCTCGGGATTTGCGCCAATGACTATATGAATTTACTATATAGAACTGATATACAGAAGGACAATTAAAACCACTTCCCTCTAACGTGGTGTTTCGCAGGGTGCTGTATGCGCGGGACGCACTGCATCCTTCACGGGTTCTTCACCCACAGTAACAGCATGTATTCATTTTATAGAACTAAGCCATACAGAAAAATAAATAAAACCGTTTATCTTTGATGTTGTTTTGCAAGGGTGCCTTGACGGGTTCTTTTCCAACGATAACAGTATGTATATTGTATAGAACTGTGCCATACAGAAGCACTAGCGGATCCAGAGGTATCGTTTGGAGGTGCGGTTCGCTTTCTGGAAGATGAGATAGCCTAAAAGTGACCAGAATTTTAATTTGCAAAAGTGGGACACATATGAATCCGGGGTTGGAGAGGAGGGGGGGCGTAAACCTGATTCTCAGATTATATTTTGTGACCCGATTTATTATTATTATTATTATTATTATTATTATTATTATTATTATTATTATTATTATTATTATTATTATTATTATTATTATTATTATTATGAAAGTATATTCTTTCTCTAGAGTTAAATTAAATACGAACTTCCGTTTCGGAGGCGTGGCGGTATCATAATTCACTTCACACTTAGTCACCACAATATATCAGATGCACTGTCTTGCACAGTACTTACACAAAGTACTATATTGACGATTGCATTTATATGTCACCTGTTATCTGCCACGAGCCTCTCCCATATCTCCTCTGTGTATATAAATATAGCTTCCCTTTGTTTCACTAAAGTGATCGCAAGAAAACATGAAGTTTGATATAACTATCAATTTCATTATCCAATAGAATGCCTTGACGTTCGTCGACCCCTATCCATGACATTTTTTTTCACTGTCTCTCTGATCTGATCTTTGATCTATGGCGCTATGGAAAGAACATTTCCTGAGGGCAAGATGTTGGATTTCCGTTACGTTTCGTTTTGCTAAACTCAATATTTCACCATGATTTCAGTTTATCAACATTATTGACATTTTCTTAAGTGCGCGTTAAGATTGCGGCTACATAAGTCGTACCAAAATCTTCTGATGTATCAAAGATGAAGAAAACATTTCTATGATTGGTATAGAACCCAGGATTCACGAGGAGTTGGGGAGTCATTGATAAGCCTTGACGTTATGTGTGCATGGAATAGTTCATTTCTCAAGAAAAGCTCCCAACTATACTCAATTGATGCATTTAAAGATGAATGTGTAAGGAATTCAATTTCTGGTACATTCAGGAATTTTTAACTTAAGCAGGAGAGAGCAAGAAGACAAATATAGGATACTATTACAAAAGTGTAGACCTCTGTACATAGGGTATTTTGATTTGTTGCTTGAGCTTAACGTTCCATGGTAGTGACATGACGGCTAAAGGAGACGTGCACTTATTGATTGTAATGGAATCCGAACCACATTTTTCGTTGAAATGTACCCTCAACGGGAATCAAACTGGGGACTTTAAACACCGTATAGGGTATCTTGTCCGAATACTCTGCTTTTGCAGTGGTATAATTGAGTATGTAAAAAAAAAAAAAAAAAAAAAGGACCAGACGAGGAAGAGGGTGTTGGAAATTGGCTCTATTAATTAATTTCTTAAAAGCAGCATTTAGAAACATGTATGCCTACAACAACAATAAAATTATATTATAGTAGCCTTTACCTAGGTGGGATTTCGCTCCCAGACCCCCAATTTGTTCGGAATACGGCCCTGTACAATGTAGAAAATGCTTCTACGTGTATTGTGGCACAATATTTTGCGTTCTCCCTTCTGTGTCTTTCATATACATATAATTGAATCGAGCTAAAACGCTGTCACGAAATTCAAACACCTCGCAAGGCATTTTAGTCAACCCTCACCTATTTTTTTTGCCTTTCTACTGTACGTTAAGTGGCAAAAAATGCTCAAATACATGTTTCATTATTTTAAATGAATAATCAAATTAGCAACTTTCATGTCTCTAGCCGTAAGGAATCCCGAAATATAGGCATCTTATAATAATAATAATAATAATAATAATAATAATAATAATAATAATAATAATAATAATAATAATAATAATAATAATAATACAAAACGCTGAAATATATATTGAATTGTTTTAAGTGAGAAGTCCATATATCTAATTCCATGTTTCTAACCTTCAAAGATTCTTAGATATTGATATCTTATTATGATAATTGCAATCCCCGCCCCCTTTTCTTTACACCTCTTTTCCCCATTTTACTGAAGTATCAAAAAATGTTGAAACGCATTATTTTAAATGAGAAATCAAAATCAAAATTTCAGTTTTCTAACCTTAAGGGATTCGGAGAGATGATCATCTTATTAAAATAATTCCCACCCCATTCCCCCTTCCTTTCTTTGAATTTCCCAAAAATCCTTCCTTAGTGATACCTTAGATCGAAAATCTTATCTACTGTCCGAATTTCAAGTTTCTAGCTTAAGCGGTTTGGCCTGTGCGAAGATCAGGACGACTTCTTTATATATGATTACAATAACAGCTTGTAGCTTGTATTATTTCCTAAGAAAAGATGAAATGCCATTAAAAGTCACAATGAATGTTTCCGTGTTGAACCCCAAAAGTCACAGTTCTTTGTTGATGTAGTAGCTAGCGGACATACCTTTGATAATTGATGCATGAGGTTCTGTGGTTTGATACAAGGTAAGTGAACATAGAACGCACTGCAGTGGTTCAGATCCAACTTTAAACTCTAGTTCTCGTTCTGTAAAGCATCGCTTTTGACAAACGACATAAATACATATCAATCAATCAACCAACCGAAAAGTCTCCTTTTAGATTCAGAGAGCTTTTCGGTAAGGAGCGCTGAAGATTCTATATTTCTCTTTATTCAAGGTAAACGTAATTGAAGATTCGGGTTTTGAATCACACATCATTTTTTTTCTAGGATATAGTTTTAAAATATACATTTTTAGTTCAAAGAGTGATCCATCTTTCCTTCTTCCTACAGCTGTTCGTTCAACGAATAAATCATTCTCGCTCGTTTGCGGCTTATGGTGACAGTCTCAAGGAACTAGGGACAGAAGTATTCACAATTCAAATATGTCTGTATTAAGTACCATACATTTTGATTAGACTCTGCTAGGCTTGTCACACAGATTGGATCGGCCAGATTGAAAAGACAATATTTTTATTTCCGAAAGTAAACTGGAAGTAAAATACCTTTGGGGGAGCGGTCGCCCCCTCTGCCCCCACGTGGTCGTGGATCCACCAATATACAGAAGAATAAATTAAACTTTTATCTTTGATGTTGTTTTGCAAGGGTGCCTTACGTAAAAGGCGCACTGTACTCTTCACGGTTTCTTTACCCACAGTAACAGTAAGTATTTATTGTATAGAACTGTGTCATACCGCAGAATAAATTAAACCGTTTATCTTTGATTTGGTTTCACAAGGGCGCCTTACATAAAGGGCGCATTGTACCTTTCACGGGTTCTTTACCAACAGTAATAGTATGCATTCATTGTACAGAACTATGCCATACAGAAGAATAAATAAAACCGTTTATCTTTGGTGAGGTTCCGCAAGGGCGCCTTATATAGAGGGCGCACTGTAACCTTCATGGGTTTTTTACCAACAGTAACAGTATGTATTCATTGTACAAAATTGTGCCATACAGAAGAATAAATAAAACTGTTTATTTTTGATGTAGTTCGCGAGGGCGTCTTATGTAAAGAACGCGCTGTATTCACCACCAGTTCTTTAGCAATAATAAATGTAAGAATTTATTAGATCTATATATATATAAAAGTTGTACCTTTATTTATAATGAGATGTTTGGGAGGGCGCACCGGGACATGTCCCGGTGTCCCGGTGGGCCAGCACGGGCCTTCAAAGATCCAAATGTTTTAGGCTTCTATAATAGTAATAAATAATAACTTGGACGGGGCATGCACATCCACAGCACATTAGCACATTACATACTATGATCATGATATGATTTATTTCAAATAAATAGGTACAAAGTTGTCATCATAGGTATTCTGCCATTATTGGCAAGTCACTTGCCGCAACTGAGAAGCTTCCATGCTCCTTAGTCTTCACGTAAGGGATTGAAAATTTGACTTTTTTTTCAGAAAGATTTTATTTCGATAACTGCTTGGATGAGTATCATATCCAACAACATAGAAGGTTTTCAACGGACGTAAAGATCATAATGCAGTTTACAGCAATTTGATATCTCAAACTGATCTGGAGATGTGATACACATTGGTAAAGTTTGCAACACTGGTTAAAATTATGTAATTGCAAGAATTTATTGTAATTACAAGTACCAAAATCTGTTTCTGTAATGTTATAAAAGCAAAGAGAATCAAGATACATTACGAACAATCCCCAAATACGTCATTTTTAGGAGTATCACTATCAGTATTCACGTTTTTCATATCTCCTGAACGATTTGAGATATCAAATTGCTGTAACGGCTCCGAGAAGTTTACGTCTTTTGAGAATCACCTACGTGATTAGACGTTCTGTTTATGTAAGAAATTTTTCGAAAAAAGTCTAATTTTTAATTTCTTGTATTCATTCGAAATAAGCCATGGTCATAGTATTCGACACTAAGGTATTTCGGGTTTGCATTTCACTGTCCGTCTCACTTCTATTCATAGACAGATCCAGGGGGGGAAAGGTTATTCACCTCCCTGAGTTTCACAATCACCAGTGCTGCAAAAGTCGGTGAGAGAGAAAACAGAATCTTTCACTACCTTCTTTCCTCACCGTTGAATTAGTCCTGAATCCGCCTCTGCTTTTATTAATACTATTATCAGGTTTCTAAAGTTTAGATGCTTGTCATATTGCAGCGTCCTTAATTTGCAACACTGAATAACAAATTTGTGTTGTAAGGTTTCGTTTAATATTTAGATTTGAGATATGTAATAACATGGCATAGTGGCGTTAAAAATATAACTTTATATTATGTTGGCAACACTATTAATTTGTTGGTACTGCAGAGTTTATTAGACAGAGTTCCCTTGTCGTTATTTGCATCTTACAAAATTCCAGCCATTTTTGTCAATTAGTTTCAAAATTACCTGGGCGTATCAAGATAAATGGCCCATCTCAAATTTTTATACTATAAAGTGGAGAAGTTCCATATAATATAAGCCTAATTAATCATTTTTTTCTTTCTTTAAATGTAAAATCTCAAATGATTGTTGTGTTTTCTTCTTTTAAAGAGACTCAAAATATTTTTCAAGTGAAAAGAAAACATATAAATAGAAGATTCGCAATCTAGTTTTTGTTTTAAGCTCAACACCTTGCAAATGTGTTCCGATGATGATGAGGATATTGGTTTTAGTTTAGCGTCCTACTCAGCTATAGAGACGTGAACTCAGCATAACATGAGATACAAACCACTTAAGCTCCAGGCTGGAATCGAACCCGGTCTCCCGAACCGAAAACGCATACGCTAAACATATAGTCACGAGGGACCTCGAATGGGGCTGCGTAACTAAGGGAGATGCTGATGAGCAAAATAATGGATGAAATGGTGCAACGCTATGAAATGAGGAAACGGGAGAACCCCGAGAAAACCCACGAGCACGGTGTTTGTCCACCACAAGGTCCACACGGTGCGAGCTGGGGTCGAACCAGGGACCCCAAGCACCGGAGGTGAACGCTCTACCACTGAGCCACCGCGCCCCCATAGGAAATTGTTCAAGGTTATGTACATACAAAGCTCAAGCGACTGAGACATTTTCTCAGGTCAACATGTTCTCTCAAATTATGAAGTATTGACTGTATCCTATCGTCAACTTTCATATACATGGCTTTTCCGTTCTTTTGAGTAATGCTCAGCATTTCCATTCTTCTGAAAACATGATTACATATAGAATCTTCCCTCAATAGTCTTCACAAGATTGGAAATGTGCAGGGGTTCTGGATAATATTTTGTTTAAGCATTTGTGTCAGTCTTCTACTGCTTTATTTGTTCGATTCCTGTGACTGCTACAATTCCAACTTTCCGGAGAAAAATTTCGATTTTCCAGCCATTGCTCCTAATCATTGAAGACTTCGACTCTTCGTCTAATCGGACAGCCTTCCATGTTGATCAACAAACCATCAGAAATATACTCTACGGGTACTAGTGCCAGTGTTGGACACATCCGGACGTGACTGCGAATCTCTTTAATCTTGAGATTAGGGATGGCCACATTTTTTCGAGGAATACTTTTTCGAAAACGAAAAACGAAATTTTATTCGAAAAACGAAAATTTTTTCGAAAAACGAAAATTTTTTCGAAAAACTTTTCGAAAAACGAAAAACGAAAAATTTTTCGAAAAACGAAAAACGAAAATTTTTTCGAAAAACGAAAAACGAAAAATTTTTCGAAAAACGAAAAACGAAAAATTTTTCGAAAAACGAAAAACGAAAAATTTTTCGAAAAAACGAAAAACGAAAAATTTTTCGAAAAAGCGAAAAACGAAAAAACGAAAAATGAAATTTCCGAAAATCGAAAAACAGATTTTTCGAAAAAGGCCATCCCTACTCTGGACCGTTCCTGAATTATAGGTCCGAACGTGAAGTAAGGTGTAATGATCCAAAATCCATTACTGCACCTCAGAAAGCAAAGTGCCAACATCGCAGAAACAGTTGCCCCTAGGAAATGACTGCATGAGTGGCGAGAGGTGGAATGAAGATGGTGTGCGGTGAAGTGGAGACATGAACCATGAGGATTTCATACACAGGGTCGTGCTTCTGTCTGGCCAACATTCGAGCAGTGAACGGGTGCGTTGTTTTCCAGGAGGTGGACACCTTTAGTCTGCATGCCACGCTATGGGATTTCACATAATACCACAACGCACGCAGCATTGAGGCATAGTATATCCTGGTAATTGTGCTACCCTTTGCCTGGAAAGCAACTAGTAATACCCCATGCTGATCCAAGTAAACGTGACCATCACTTTGGTCGTTCAGAGTTGAACACGTACTTCCTTTGGTGGTGGTACGTCCGTACGCTGTCATTGGTTTGACTAGATTTCCCCTGATTTTCTTCACTCCCACCAGGCGAAAGCCGCGATGGTAGCTCCTAGAATGCCAGAGCCAGTTCCTTCCCAAATCCTAAAGACCGATCTAAAAGACCGATGTGACCCCGGAGTTGGAGGTCTGAACCCTTCCTTGACTCATTCCCTTGCATAAATAAATAAATAAATAAATAAATAAATAAATAAATAAATTGCAATCGAATATCCCGCTTTAATAAATCAAAACAAAATTACGATCATTGCCGTAGCAATTGTTACAATGACAATCTAATGTTATAAGCTTTCTACAAAGGGGAAAATGTAAACCTTGGAAAGTTATAACAAAATAACACATTTAGCACTGTAGCACATACAAAAGCTTGTGTAAAATAGGAATAGAGTGTGGCTTGCTGACGAAAGGTGTCAACCTCTTGGGAAACATCGAACTCGTTCACTGCTCGAATATTGGCCAGGCAGATGCACGACCCTGTGTATGAAATCCTTCATAGTTCGCGTTTTCACTTGACCGCACACCATTTTCATTTCACCTCTTCCCACTCATGCAGTCACTTCCTAGGGGCAACAGTTTCTGCGATGTTGGCACTTTGCTGTCTGAGGTGCAGTAATGGATTTTGGAGCATTATACCTTACTTCACGTTCGGACTTATAACACAGCAACGGTGCACGAGTTAAGAGCTGTAGATTACCACATGACCTACACAGCTATGCGGGATTACACATGTAAACTTTCATGCCTCTACGATATGTGGTAATGAGTCAGGGTGAAACTTTCTCGTGCACTTCTCGTTAGCCGGCTAATTTCAAAGAAATCACATATGTGCAAACTATTTAGAAACTATTGATTTGAGACCCCTGGTTCATATAGGTGAAAATGTTCCAAAGTACTTGTAGAATACCCCCTTGCAAGGAATTCATCGAATTA
This sequence comes from Thermobia domestica, assembly GCF_964235325.1. NCBI lineage: Eukaryota > Metazoa > Arthropoda > Insecta > Zygentoma > Lepismatidae > Thermobia > Thermobia domestica. The sequence continues at coordinate 75,992 of NC_137464.1, read as the reverse complement.
CCAGTCACCCTGTATAATATTTGTACGAGTAAAACTTTTGAAAATATAGCCTTTTCAAAACGAATAAATCATTTATATTGTCCCTATATTTATAACTAAAATTTAAATTAAGTGACGTCTGTATAATGTAAATGGTATTTGACAAAGCAAAACTCATTTACTAAATTGGACTTGAAGATGAAATCAGTAAAATTAAAGAATTAAAATCCTTGTTCATTTCAAGGAAAAGGAAATTATTTCAGAAGAAAAGATGGCAAGATTGTCGAGGGTTTACCGTATTTAAACAAAATAAACATCTTGGAAACTTGAATCACAATTACTGAATGCTATTACCTACCTTATTAACGCTCATTGTCTTTTCTAAAGGCATTTATTCCGAAGTCGGACGTCCGATAATTTTCTACCAAAATCTTAATAAAAGCTATTAAAATTTATAATTTTTCAATTTCTGCGTTCTTAACTGACTTTAGGCTTTCTTTCGTTACATTACGAGGTGGGGGTAAGGTTAGGTTAGATTAGTTTACGATCTAGAACAGATTTACCCTTGGACTATTACCCGCCATGTTGATAATATAAATGCTAATTTCTTTCCCACAATGCAACTAACCCGTTACCTTGCGCGAAGTAGTTCCCTCCGCTCGTTGAATAGTCCCATGTTTATAACCGCTTATATATAACAAATAAACAGATTTGTCGAGATCCTTATATATATTATCAAGTACACAAACGATCAAATTATCCATATTTTTCCTGTAAATTTTATAAATTTTCCTGGAAATGGATGTCCAACTTTGGAACTTAACCCTTTCTAAATTTTGAAAGAGATTTCATTTAAATGTCATAAGAATTCAGTAAAGATTTCTAAATTATCTGGAAAATAATTTTCATATATACTTTATATGCATATTTGGGAGGTATTTAGAATACAAATAATGTTAATCTAGATTACCTTATACTGAGAGAACTTTTGGACCGTGAGTACATATTTTAACTCAGTGATGCCAGCCTGTGCCGAAAATCCCATTTCGTGAGATTTCGTCCCGTAATCCAATGACAATGCGTGTAGTAACTTAACAAGGATGTCACTGTAAGGAATGGCATGCATTTCCATTGCGCGGGTAGAAACAGATATATGGCTCGACGCTTTATTCTGATGCAGCCATACGTTACTAGAATGTTTGCCGTATTGTGAAGTGACTGTGTATTAGAAGTAACTGTGAATTTAATTCGCTAAATTCAATTATTTTATTAAATTACATTATTAACGAAAGAAACATGAACTTTTGAAAAGTCATTGGAAGAAAACTTTGATCAGGATTGTACATTCTCAGACACCTGTTGTAAACACATTTTTGTTAATAAACTCGATTAGCTTCCTCATTACCTTTCCGCATACCTAGGGATGCGCACGAGACAAGATTTGTGGCTGTCTCGTCTCGAAAATGTGCTGTAAAAGCGATGTCTCGGCTCGAAAAATGTATATTTTACTATTGGAAGAGCCATGTCTCGACTCGAATTTTGTCAGGAAAATCCTGTCTCGACTCGTCTCGTGCGCATCCCTACGCATACCTTCAAGCATAGCCTGATACTTCCCGATTCATTGGACTCTTAGGTCATCATTCTTCAGCCGAACAAAACCACGAGGGACACAACAACAAGGGGTATTCGACACACGATTAGGATAGGTGCAGAATCGACGAGAGAAGCAGATCGCACCGTTGGAGAATAGCCAGCTCCATAAGTCAAGAGTACCATTCTGTTGGTTTATCGCCGCAGACACTTTTGAGTCGTCAGCAGACTAGTGGAATGAAGATGTAGGAGAACATCATCGTAAAGACGCATTATCGATACCCCTTGCAGATCAACAGTATAGGGATCCAGATGTTGACCGTCTCCAGCTAATCCAGGCTCCTTCAGAGAAAGTCATTCATCGTTCCTGATGACTAGGACGACGCCAGCTTCATTGGATCTATCAGGCTAGTGCTCCCTCCTTTATCTCAGTTAAAACCTTTCTCTTTCTCTCACCTTTCCCCAACTAGTCATTTTTTAAAATTAGAAACATTTGAATTTCATTAAATTCAACCATAATTTTACAGTTAAGTACCGTTTTGTGCATCAGTTCCATCCCTATTTGGTTGCATTTATTTATTACGTATTCTGAGCTACAACTGATGGCACAGCACCGGCGCAGTATAGAGCTCGGACTTATGTGCAAAACGATGGGTTTAAGACGGTCATCTGATATTCCATACTGACATTGACATTTTTAGTTACACTGCTGATGGTTCACTTGCCACTGTAACTGGATCCTACAATGATCATGAAACCCTTGAGTAAACTTTCCACAGTTTCCTGATATCATAGTTCCAAATGTTTTTCTCGGCGTCGATGGTAATACATAAACATCAACTTTGTTACAATTACTCAAATAAAGATATGCCTTATCTCAAGTGAACATAAGGTAGCGATTGTTTGTGACTGCGGCAACAACTTATGAAGTTGACTTCTACGCCACTTATTTAGATTTAAAATTGAGTTCACTGTTTTCACCGAGGTTTCCAACTTTCTTGTAACACGTCTTGTGTTGCTGAATTCGACCCATCGACAGGAGCCTTCACTTTCTGAATGATTTCAAGCGTACAGTTGCCTGTTCTTATCCTCTACAAGCAGTCGCAGCCTATCCGTAGGTTACACCTCTGCTTGAGAGCACATAAACGATGCTTTTCTTGCTGAAACATCCATAAACATATGTACTTTTCTAGCTTTTTAATATATAGACTATCTGAACCGACGCTCTCTACACAGCGCATCATTCACATATGAGTATAAGTCTCCTTGTCATTCCTCACAACATCTGTACATGTCCCTTTACAGACACAAGTGAAAGACGTCTTAATATAAACCGAGGCCTCTTGATTTTTCTATATTTTGGAAATAGAAGTACTTTGCATCTGGAGTTAGAGAAACAAATGAAAGATTTGTAGCGATATTTGACATTCATATAGTTTCACATAGTAACATGCCAGAGAAACGGAAACTTACGAGAAAAACGTAAGGTGACTACCTTCTTTGCATCACGATGAGAATCGCAGTATGGTGGTATTTGCAGCGCCATTTTTGCGCAGTAGGTACATAAGCATATATCTCACCGCTGCGGTTCAGTTCCATGCGTGTCATTCGGCACTTCAGGGGTACAAGGGCAATTGATCCCCTGAAAGCCTTACCTCCTTCCCCCTCCCTCCTCGAAATGGAGTTGTTCGATTCGCTTCCGTCCGTTTTTCTGCAGCGGTACTGGTGTATGTGAGATACGTTTCCATAGATCAGAAACAACTTCTCTAATGAACTAGCAGTAACAGCTTCCCTAAGTGGAAAATAACGCTACGCCACTGAGGAGAAACTACGTGAATGTTACATAGTGCGTGAATATCACTATATGAACGTATCAATAATAAAGGCTGTATCGGTATAGGGAAAGTTAAATGGAAGGGTCGAAATTAGGACATGTTGGTCGTATAAAAAATACGGGGTGCATAGACTTGAGTAGTAAATCCTTTTGTCACTGAATTCCACCAGAGAAGCTATTCAGTTTTATTTATTTATTTATTTATGAATTGAGCGAAGTTGCAGATACATCTGCGAAATCAATTTACATAGTACACTTGAATCATTAACAATCAACAACAAAGCTAAGAGAATGAAGAAGGAAGTTGAATGAAATCGGATGGATCACAGGGCACCTGGGTTACCCCAGTCTGCACTGTTAAAAATACATTTTCTTATCTGTGTAGCTAAAAATATTTTCTTTGAAGCGAGACTTAACCATTCTCATTCATAAGAAAACAACAGTATAGGTTTGAGTTCCGCTTTAAACAATATCCTCAACTTCCCTTTAATTTCTCATGAATTAGAGTTTCCACTCTTGTTCCTAAGAAAATATTTTCTCGGTGCAGAAATAAGAAACAGTCTAAGAACATATTTTTTAACACTATGATTCTTGATTCCCAGATTCATCTGATTCGGTGCCACTGAAACAGCCCAAGTATAACCTCTGCAGCATTTTTGTAGAGCTTCATAGTTGACTAATGATGTTCACTACTTGAGTTCGAATATTCATTGGTTCGATTCTCAGTGTAACAAAGGTTCCTCTATTAGACTTCGACGATCTCTCATAAAAAAACATGTGGCTTATCTTTCATATGATTCCGACGCGTTTATACTCTCTGGTAAACCTTGAAGTTATCTTTTAGTGCAATGCTTTGACACACATATATACACACACACACTAACGGATACAACATGAGAAAAAGAAATTTTGGATTTAGTGAAAAGAGAGAGTTGTTAGAACTACATTTAATAGCTTTTTAATTACACTGAATACGAATATAACTATGTTCGTTGTTTTCAGGTAACTTAGAGTCTGTCCGAATGTCTGGTCACTGGTCTGACAACTTCCGGTTGACGGTAACGAGTCTCGAAGTTCGTGATTTCTTCCAACACTAATAAATGCTTTTGTATTGTTAGGTTTTCTCGGAGCTTTTCCATTTCCTTTCTCAAATCCTTTCATAATCCGTCTTATTCTAAATTATATATAAATGTGTTACGTTAAACTAAAAACGTCTTCTTGTTCTTCTTTTTCCAATAATAATGATAATAATAATAACCTTACATGACCCATAAAGCTTAGCAAATCATGCTAATTCTCGTTGTGTTCAAACAATTTTGCGTAACATCCATTGTGCACAGTGTGAAAGTAGCTTATGTAAATTGTCATGAAAACTTTATGTAATTTATTTTAGTGGGGCAGTGTACCCCCTGAAGCGTTGTGTTTTCAATCAGACATAAAAGGTTGGCCACGTGGCGACGTGGCGACGTGGGATTGGCAAATGCAATAGGGAAGAGGGGAGAAAAGCTTGCATTGTAAACTCCTTTCTGAAAGGATAAGCATTTGCGTTGCGTTTGTGCATTTACGCATATCCCTGGAGGGTATGCAACCGTGTGGAACACACCAATTTAGTGTTGAGCATAAATGATGCAACCGAAGGCGAAGGCTGGTCTTAACACATGCACCTATAGATATCAGCCGGAAATGTACTTATTTTTTTAGGGGAAATAGATTCTTACCCTTATTCAGGGGTGGCTATTTCGCTTTTTTTCAGAGGATTTTTCCTGTGTTTTTCATTGTGTGATTTGATCACTTCCCCTTGAAAATTAACTCTCGGACCCAGACGATTCCTCTCAACCCCCGTTGAACGACGGCGCAGCAAACGCACCAACCGACCTCCTGGTGCCCGCAGTTTATTGGGTTCGAGACTACATCCGGGCGTCTGCAACTGACAACCATTGTTCCGGAGGTTTTTCCGTGGAACTCTGAGTGCGGGGGTGGGAGTGCGGAGCGGAGAGTGGCGTTCTTGAGTCAAAGAGAACTGGGGGAGAGGAGAGAATTTAGTGTAGATCTGAAGAGGAGGGGAAGGGGGCAGTTGCCCAGATGTTTGTGGCAGGTCGTATTGAGGTTGTATCCCGAATAACGAAACGAAAACGAACGTTCTTTTCTCACCCCCTTCCTCCCTAAATCCTCCCCCCCCACCAACTCTGGAGTCTCCCTTGCAACATTCAAGTTGAACGGCTTAATAAGGCCGATCAGACACAGGCTAATAGACGGGAAATAACTTTGTGTATTTGCGGTGTAAACATCCAGAGAAAGTTCCTGCTTCCATTCTCATTTTGATAGTAGGCTACCGATATCAATTTTGGGTTCAAATATATCTTTTTTTATTTATAGATTTATGATTATTAACAAAATGACTAATCAACATTAATTCTAACTTATCCTTTAAGAAAGAGTAAATTCGATAAGTGTTTTTTTAAAACGTTTTTTAAATGTACTACAGATTTATTTCTTAGTGGTAATCTTTGATCAAGGGCAGTGATTCTCAACCTTTTTTGACTGACGACCACTTTACTGAACATCCAGGGCATCACGACACACTTGTTTGATATTATTATTATTATTATTATTATTATTATTATTATTATTATTATTATTATTATTATTAATTATTATTATTATTAACTATTATAATAGAGAAACCAATTAGTTTTTATAACGACTCTATATAGCACTTAGCATTATTGCTACCGCTAGAGGTATTGACTGGTGCAGTCTGTCTCGATTTTAACTTAAATTCATGATTTATAAATTCTAAAATTTCGCAACAGACCTTAGGAGAGTGAGTGACACACCAGTGTGCCACGACACGTGGGCAAAAAATGAAATTTTTGAGTTGTACCTGCTACGGTTAATGATGGCTAGGCTAAAGGAGAGGTTGATGATTGGAATGAATGAAATTGTGGAATGCAGAAAGTCGGAGGAAACGGGTGAACTCCGAGGAAACCCACGAACACGGTGTTTGTTCACCACAACGTTTACTTGGTGCGGGCTGGGATCGAGTTAAGGACAGCAAACACCAGAGATGAACACTCTGCCACTGAGGCACCGTGGCTCCATCTAGGGGATCCGGCTTCAATTTCGACTAGGAACCAACCCAACGTAGTTCGAATGAGTATTAGAACTCTTATGGTAGAGGGTACGATGGTTCAGTGATAGAGCGCTTGCATCTGGTGGAATTTAGTGAAGTAGAAGCAGTATAAGTAAATACTTTCTGTAGAAAATTTTATATATAAAAAATAATATATTAATAAGAGATATTCTCCTAGTATAAAATACACTAAAATTTATCTGTAATGTTTTATCATTACAACATTTATCAACATCTGTAATGTTTTACCTTGTAATACAGGGTTATTTCACTATATTAGACCAGAAACATTAGAAGTCTACTACATCAACAATGAATTAAAAATAAATCACGCGCAGATTGAGAATATTCAGGCTAATGCATTATAGTTACAAATAGACCTGTAGTTTTTCTTTATTTTCAAAATTTGATTCCCAATGCTTTGAAAGTTCATGTTCTTATGGCGTCTGTACGTTTCTATTGTATACATTGAAAATTTGTCGACCTACGTATTATAAGTGTAGTGAATTTCTTTGCTATTATACTACGACTACAATTATAAAACTTTCTACACCAAAAAGCTCTTTAAAAAATCGTATCCATTGTTTCTACCATTTACTGCACATTTTATCCATTGATTCCCACACACGATTGCTACAACTTATCGGATCTTAAATGGTTACTAGCTGAATCTGTGCTTTCTACACAGCGCGTCATTCACATATGAGCATGAATCTCTTTGTCATTTATCAACATCTGTACATGTCCCTTTACAGACAAGTGAAGGACGTCTTGATAAAAATCTGGAAGGGGTATCATAAAAGTGAGATTTTTCAATATCTCGTACAGTTTGCAAGATTTGAGCCTACTTCCGGTTGGAGTTTCACTGTTTTTTGTTTTGTTTATACTTTCAGTGTATCATTTAAAAATGTAATAAAGAAATAACGGCCATATTTCTAAATATTCAATTAGAACTGAACAATCTACACGAAGGTTTTAATCGACCAGTGAAAACTGCATCTTTCTAGAGCTTGTGGTTTCTGAGATACCATTGTCAAAAGAAAAAATGAAATGAAATCTTTAAGTTTTACGTTCCACAGTTATGCCGGTTAGGCTAAAGGAGACGGTGATGATGAGAGATGAGTGAAATGGTGGAATGAAGAAAGTAGGAGGAAACGGGAGAACACCGAGAAAACCCACGAGCACGGTGTTTGTCCACCACAAAGTCCACACGGCGCGAGCTGGGATCGAACCGGGGACCCCAAGCACCGGAGGTGAAGGCTCTACCACTGAGCCACCGCCCCCCCCATTGTCAAAAGAACTGACCACAAAGGTATAGTCTACAAACATATAAACCTAGCATGTTAATAGCGCCTTTATATATATATATATATATATATATATATATATATATATATATATATATATAGTATATATAGTATTATATAACTTCTTTAGTGATTTACTGGAGGGCTCAGTAATAGAGCGCCTTCCTCTGGTGTGTAAAGTCCCTGGTTCGAACCGTGGTCAAGCAAGTTTCTGGTGGCCAACATTGTGTCCGTGAGTTTTCTCGGGCTACTCTCATATCCTAATTGCACCTGTTCTTCCATTATCATTCACTTGCCTTAATCATCCGTCTCCCTTAGCCTAAAGGACATAGTCGTGGGACGTTGAACTAAAATATTTCATTTCATTGCATTTCAGAACTCTTACGGTGCAAATCCTGCAGCATAGGCGGTGATGACTTCCAATAAGACTCTTAGGAGACATTGTTTGAAATGAAAATGAAATAAAATACTTCAGCTTTACGTTCCATAATTATGCCGTATAGGCTAAAGGGGACGGTGATGAGAAATGAATGAAATGGTGGAATAAACAAAGTGGAAGGAAACGGGAGAACTCTGAGTGCACATGTGTTTGTGCACCACAAAATCGACTCTTGCTCCAGCTAGGATTGAACCAGAGACCTCATGCGCCAGAGGTGAACGCTCTACCACTAAGCCACCGCTGTCCGTAAGACATTGTTTTACTGAATGAGAAGAAAGTATATCAAGAAGAAATTACAACTCAAAACACAATGTCCTTATGAAATGTTTTGATATTTTATGTCAGCGTTTCCCAATCTATGTGTCGCGCAAACCATTCACTATGTCGCGGAATTAGAGAACAAACTTCTTGCCATTCAGAAATCTTGCAAACGCTAAACTTTATTAGACACATTTGACAAGTAGTATAGGCGTTCCTGTTTGGACATTCTGGATTTTGTCATAAACTACACATGATAATCTACTTCCCAAGCCTACCATTTTTTCAGCTCACAAGTAAGGGACCATATGGTTGTCGCGCAAATCAGATGCAGACATATGCCATCTGATTGAGCATGAAAATATATGGAGAACACAGAAATTTAAGGTGCTAAGGGCCATAGGGAGCGGAGCGAGGAAAGAGGAAACATTGAATGTCGGCAAAATTGAAGAAAGTCAGGAATGACGGGAAAAGTTAAGTTCTTGCAAACTGCGAAAGAAAGTCAACCAAAAGAAAGCAACAAAACATAACAAGGGCATCAAGGACGAAGAAAGATCATAATCAGGGTTGCCATCCGGACTGCAGTGTTGCCAGCGCTGTATAACATTCATATGGAAGGTATAACACAGTATAGCAATTCTTGAACAAGGAAAAATATTAGTAACACAAAAGACAATTGAAAAGACTCTGTACACGTGCGTAAAAAGGTTTAAGGATAGTCGTGAGTGAATAATGTACATAAGGGAAGTGAAGGGGGTACACGTGATAACACAGAAACGAAAGTGTTTAGGAGCATCGTTCCATGATGATGATGATGATGATCGGTATTCTGCCCGAAGGCAGGTTTTGACCTGAAGGTCCCTGGGCTGGATGAACCCATGGTGGTTTGCTATTGATTCCAAAAGATGATACGCTTTGCGTTTTTTAAATGTGGCTACTCCAATGAACATCCTAGACAGTTTGAAACACCTTCCGCATATTGCTTTGAAAAAGGACTCACAGCGGAATGCTGCAGAGACGCGTGTGACCAGCTTGCTTTCATCCGCTGTGCTCGCTGCGAGAAATGTTTGTGTGTTGACCACGCATTCATTCGTGATCTTCACTTCAACTGCAATTAAACTACAAATGGTGCGTACTGTCCTCTATTTTCCTTCATTTGTATTCACGCGGGTGTAATATTCACTCAGAACTACGTTAAACCATTTTACGCACATGTACAGAGTCTTTTCAATTGTCTTTTGTGTTACTAATATTTTTCCTTGTGCATGAATTGCTATACTGTGCTATATCTTCCATATGAATGTTATGCAGCGCTGGCAACACTGCGGTCCGGATGGCAACCCTGATTATGATCTTTCTTCGTCCTTGATGCCCTTGTTATGTTTTGTTGCTTTCTTTTGGTTGACTTTCTTTCGCAGTTTGCACGAAATTATCTTTTCCCGTCATTCCTGACTTTGTTTAATTTTGCCGACATTCAATGTTTCCTCTTTCCTCGCTCCGCTCCCTATGGCCCTTAGCACCTTAAATTTCTGTGTTCTCCATATCTTTTCATGCTGAATCAGATGGCGTATGTCTGCATCTGATTTGCGCGACAACCATATGGTCCCTTACTTGTCAGTGCGATCTATGTATTGATATGTCCGTTATTGTTAGGAGTATTACGTCACTTTTCAGATTACAGTTTGGTGAATGTGTGTTAATGTTAGGAGAAATGAAACAACAATAGTTCAATCTGGTACTTAACTGTGTTTATTTTCGTATTCAGTAAACAAACAAACAAATAAATAAATAAATAAATAATATTCAAGCACATTAAAAGCTATTCACTACATAAAACGACATACCTTTTAACCCCACAAAAATTCGTTTTCGTCGATTTCCTCAAAAACTATGCATGAGAATTTCGGACTTTCATGTGTTTCCGGCTTCGATTGCCTTCGGGTGCACCCCAATTTTCATCGTCCACTCAGCGTCCTAAAGCAACTGGGGAGTCATATGTGTGAAAACTAGGTCCAGAAAGGTCATGAGATGCACCTGTTAGAAATACAGTCTGACGCAACTCACTGACCAATGTTCGTAGCTAGACTGGATGCAATTCAGCCGATCGCTAACAGATGGCGTTGGAACTGGCTCAGTCTCGCAGAGAGCTGTCAATCAGTGATCATTATGGTTATGTATGAGAATTTAGTGTGCTGGACTTTCAGTAAGATGTGTCGTCATTCAAAAAAAAAAAAAAGTTAGCAACCACAGAAGAGTTAACACTTCTACTTCAAAAGATTGGTTGAGACACCTGACTCTGATTTAATTCTTCAAAATCTGTTTCATGTGATGCAGATGAAACTTACAAGGAGAAGGCAGAGTTTGGTAAGTGAACTTCGGGGCTATTTTTTGCGAGCTGGTAGTGTACATTTAAAGAGTTAATATTACAAATTGGGAGAGCGCAATGGCCAAAAATAACGGAGAAAAAACGTCTTAAAGTTTTCTATCCGTCGCATATATCGTACTACGCGCGAACTTACCAAGTGACGGTAAGTGGCAAAGTGAGTAAAATCTGTAACTTAAGTGTAAAGTGTCCCGGGTTCGATTCTTGTTCGAGTCATACATCTTTTTTTTGCTTCAACCAATAAAGTAGGCATTTGTAACTATAAGAAAATATTAATTCACCGTATGATTATAATGAATAAAACAAAAGAAATTTTCAAATCACTTGTAAAATCTTTCAATGTTCCATGTTAACTGGCAAACAAAATTTAATATATTCCGTAAATATACTGATATCACGAGTTATATTATGTTTACGACCAGTGGCGTATTTACGATTTTATTTTGGGGGCTTTGCCAACTTAAGTCCTGGAAATGTGAAAATTCTCCATGATATTTCATTTACTTTAATATAGTAAATAACATTTCGGGGGCTTAAGCCCGGAAGCGCCCCCTTTAAATACGTCACTGGTTACGACAGTCGTTGTGTAATAAATGTTCTTGACGCTTCGTGTCTACATCTGTTGACAGTTTGCGAATTACAAAGGAGTTGAAGAGGAAATCTCCTTTGCTAATACTGGATGTTGCTATAACCAAAGGAGATTTCCTCCTCATTCCCCTTGTAATTCGCACACTGTCTACAGTTGTAGACACGAAGCGTCAAGAGCATTTTTACACAACGACTGCGGTAACAATTATATTTACGGAATAGATTAAATTTTGTTCCTACCGTAGTTAACGTGGAACATTGAAAGATTTTACAGGTGAGTTGAAAATTTCTATTGCTGTTTTCATTATAAATATATAGTGAATTAATATTTTACTTATAGTTACAAATGGCTACTTTTTTGGTTGAAGCAAAAAAAAAAAAAAGTATGACTCGAACCCGGAACCCTTTACTCGTGAGTCAAAGATTTTTCTCACTTTGCCACGCCGACACTTAGTAAATGTGTGCGTCGTACAATATATGCAGCGAGTTGAAAATTTTAAGACGGTTTTTCTGCGTTATTTCTGGCCATTGCGCTCTCCCAGTTTGCAATATTAATTCTTTAAATGAGCACTACCAACTCGCAAAATATGGCCCCGAAGTTCACTTACCAAAGTCTGCCTTCTCCTTGTTAGTGATTAGGCAAGTAACTACAATTTGGTAAGAACCATTATCTTCATAATTATAATTGGTATTCTAATATTATGATCGCTTGACGTGTTACTTGTCACGAACTGAGATATTTTCCAGGTACTCAGCTCATGTCTTCGTTCCTACATTACAATGTTCAGTTTTAACGTATTCTTTCAGCTTTATTTTCTGTCGGATACCTCCCCTTTTTTTTTCTATTCCATGACACTTCCATACACACCTTTCAAGATACAATTCCTTCTCAATTAATGTCCCAGCCACTTTTTACTTCTCTTTTTAATTACATTGTTTCTTCTTCCCCTCATATTTCCAGCGCTTTCTCGTTTGATTTCAGTTTGTCCTAGCTATTTTCTCCTCTCTTCTTCACCCCCACATTTAGATGGCATCTAATTGCTTTCGTCGCTTTGGTGAAGTACAGTACGTTCTTGCTTCACGCGGCCAGGGTTTCCCACGAGATAAGAGTTGAGATTCTCTCATCTTGGAAAGCATATCTGTTCTATATACTTTTTGATTAAGAAAGTAGCATTGATCGACAACCCTCAGTTCTCCAATTATTATATAAACATACAGTAGGTAATAAACATATTGAACAGTGGGCTGATGGATGTTACCTTTTTGGGAGAAGAGACTTAGAAATCGTAATACCCCTTGTGCGTGATTTTGGATACCATCTACAACAAAGAGAGAGAATGAATTCACTTCGAATGGGAAATAGGCCGATAAACTGTGAAAGATACGTCTTTGGCTTACAACCAGCACAGAAAAGACAAAGTTAGAACACAAGAAGATTGACAATAATAATCAGTGGCGTATTTACGATTTTGTCTTGGGGAGGGCTTTGCTAACTTTTGGGGGGGGGGGGCTTCGCCTGAAAATGTGAAAATTGTGCAAGATATTTCATATACTTTACTATAGTAAGTAAGATTTCGGGCGGGAGCTTAAGCCCGGAAGCCCACCCCCTAAATACGCCACTGATAATAATAATAGTTTAGCCAATGCTCTCTTAGCAGCAAATGATTGAAGTAAACGTCATGGGCTGAAATGCAAGTGTTAGTATGGACTAGCAAACACTGATTCGTCTCACGGTCCTAGCGGACAGTATGAGAGGTATTATATTATATAGTAGACGTCGTTCTACATTATGTACTTCATGGATCGGGATTTGTCGTTTATTGGCGATGCATGACGTCCACATTTACTTCCCAGAGTTACCACATCATAACGAAATCCCTGCAATAGCATGAATGTGAAACGTGTATTCTTTCACTAGAGAGCAGGTTACGAATAGCACATATTTTGGCAATATTCAGTTAGAAAATTAATGTCCCCACGATTTCGTAAGCCTGTAATTCCTAAAAGACTCATTGTTGGACATGGACTGATACAGACATTTTGTTTTGTTTTCATTTATAGAATCACCTACCGAAGTTTATCTGCGTAGTTGGGAAATATCCTGTATAATAACACATCCTGAAAATTATACATACGATTTTTCCCTTTACTTTCCATTTGTACTAATTTACTTTATGCATGTACGAGATAATGAATATAAATAAGGTGTATGTTTGACTAAAAAATTATTGCTAAAGCCCACGGCCATAATTAAAATGTTTGCAGCCCCGGGTCATTTTACAAAAATGTCTCCTCAATATCAATAAATTATTCATAAATATCAACAAATATCAATAAATAAATTCAACCACGAAACTTGGGGAGGTGAGATACATAAAAATGATTGAAAATGACCGATATTAGTGTGGAATCCATAGTTTTCGGGGTCGTTGAGATGAACAGTGATACTTCCGGTGTCGTTTAAATCCAAGTTCAGCCCCGAAACTTGGGGGAGGGGAGATACATAAAAATGATTGAAAATAACCGATATTAGTGTGGAATCCATAGTTTTCGAGGTCGTTGAGATGAACAGTGATACTTCTGATGCTTAAATCCATGTCACTAAAAACAAAACCAGCATATTTCACGGGTACCAAGCACGTGAGATACGGAGTTATGCATTTAAAATTTTTATTTTAACCCAGCGAAGTGGGTAATCGATACTAGTGTAATATATTGTGATATTTTAGTGCCAATTTTAGAATTTATTTTGCCACTTTTGTCTGCAATTTCTGGTGCTTTATTTTGCCACGACTCCTGTTCCTTAATCACAAGGAACACATTTATTTCAAGTAAAATCACAGAGCGTTCCTCACCTGCAACACCTATTGAGAACAGTCCATTAAGATTCAGTGTCTTTACGTCCAAATCCAGTGGTCGAAGTGAGACGGTATGTGGTGGTATGCCATACCGCCTCTGGTTTTTCAGTGATGAAGGCATACCGCCTCTGGTTTTTCAGTGATGAAGGCATACCGCCTCTGGTTTTTTAGTGATGAAGGCATACCGCCTCTGGTTTTTCAGTGATGAAGGCATACCGCCTCTGGTTTTTCAGTGATGAAGGCATACCGCCTCTGGTTTTTCACTGATGAAGGCATACCGCCTCTGGTTTTTTAGTGATCAAGACATACCGTCACTGGAGAATAGGTGCTAAATATCTTTAATAAATCCATTTTTATACACAATAATTGATGAATAGCTTTGCACCTGAAAAGAGTTTATTTCTTATTTAGAAATAATTTCTAAGCTGAGAACACCGACATCTTTTTCCTACCTTTTGTTTTTAAAATGAAATGTCATCAAAGAAGTTAATCTAGTTATATTCATATTTTGATGTGCCATATTGAATTGTTTCTTTCGTATGTATATACTGTATGTGTATGTCTTCTTGACTTAATTCATACAGAAGTCGTGTTTTGAACATGAACGGATTTACTGTAGGTGTTGTCTGCTGTACGAGCGATTCTTCCGGGGCTTAGAATGCCCCTCAGTTGAGTGGGAGGTTCGGGAGCAAAACAGGAAATTGTTAATATAAAAACTGGATTTTTGCGCATTTTCGTGTATAATTCTCTATAATACAACATAAAGGGATATTTATTATTATTATTATTATTATTATTATTATTATTATTATTATTATTATTATTATTATTATTATTATTATTATTATTATTATTATTATTATTATTTTTTAGAAAGTTGTTGTGCGACGGATCAAAGTTTCTCCATGCCCCCCAACCCCCGTAACTAAACAAAAGCTCTCCCATGGTTTTGAGTCATTATGTAAATAGAAATGCAATCTTTTAGGCAACATACCCTCACTGTATTTCAACAGTTAGAAAGTCGGTATGTCGAGTCAAAATCGTAATAAAACATACCTCCTCTGCTTTTTTTTCCACTTCGAACACTGTCTAAATAAAAATCAAATCTTTAAGTTTTACATCCCATGGTTCTGCCGGCAAGGATAAAGGAGACGGTGATGATGTGAAATGAAGGAAATGGTGGAATAAAGAAAGTGGGAGGAAACGGAAGAGCTCCGAGGAAACTTACGCACAAGGTGTTTGTCGACCACAAAGTTCACTTGGCGCGAGTTGGGATAGAACCAGGAACCCATATATCAGAGATGAACGCTCTACCACTGAGCCACCGCGTCCCCGTCTTTACGCCCCGGTAATACCAGAGTATACAAGGGAAATCAATGTTTTAAGGACGGATTAAGCAAGATATTATAGAAAAATAGATATTTACTATGTTAAGACATAAGTAGCAAAATCACGTATGCTTGAATCTCCATTGATGAAATTCTGCGTACGCCGCTGTTTCTAGGTATCCATTTTACTGACTGTGTGAACCTCCTTTGCCAAATTAGAATTAAAATAGAACGAATCAGGGATATCTCGAAATTTAGTTTTGTGTTTTTCTTCTTATTCAATAGATTGTTGTTTTATCTTCTTATCTTCCTGCTATGAAAGACAGGACAGCCGAGAACTCCGAACAAAACCAGGAGCAGGTGCGCACCCTCAAAGTGTTATTGGGGTGTCCAAACCTTGTGGAGGGGTTCCAAGCCACTACGTATTGCATTATTGAACGGGTATTATTCTGCATCTGAAAAGACGGTAAGTAATTGTAAAATACTTCCACTTATACTTCCAGAAAAAAAAATGATACAACTAGATTGTTTGTATAAGAGAAAGAGTACAGATATTTTTATGCTATATCAATCATTTCCCTGTTAAACAAATATAGTTTTATTCAGAAAGTTTACAAATCAATATTGAGTTAGGAGTAAGGGATAAAAACGGATATGAAACGATAGGGGGATGTATGACGTCACGCCGTCCCCCGTGCCTATTTTCGCCTATTGTAATTTTTTTTGGAAGTAGAGGGACGCCACAAGTATTTTTTGCAAGTAAGGGGACGGCATTTCCCCGCGTTCCCCCTCACTTTTACTTCTGGTTAGGAGGTTTTTGGACCCAGAGGACCCACCATGGTTGCGCCCCTGACTAGAACTTGAATCTGTTGTCGCTGGCATGACGTAAGATCAACGTTCACAATATAGACTGTTCCCCACCATTCATTCTCGCCTGCAAGAGAGTTGGGACCACGCAACTAATCTCGGCGAGACACTTTACCAACTGCCACCACAACTCTAGTGATTTTTTTTCTTATCAGGACCAAACAACGCACACTTCGGTTAGTAACATTTGTAGTTTGTAAATTTTGCGATTTCAGTGTATTATCAGTTTTTCTCCAGTTAATAATATCGAAACGGTAAGACAATAAATAAATAAAATAGCGAACTATAGATGGCGGTTTAGCAATCACTATTTCCAGAGCTGATACTCGCGACTTCTGGCAGGAAATTCGATTGTGATGAGAAAGCAAGTTTTGTGTCTGCAGAGTTTTCGCTGACAACGCTGTTGTCTTGGCAAAGAAAATGGTTTGAAGGAAAGAAAAAGAAGAAGAAGAAATGAGACGTTTCTCTCTCACACACATATCTGCAGCCACCATCCGACCCAATCCGTTTATACTTTATTCCTCTGCTTGGCAAACATCATTTTGTCCTATCAACTATTGTTTTCAGAAATTGGCAGCAGCACAAGACAGGAATAGGAGTGCGATGACTTTTTTACCCTCAGCCCAACCTGACAAAACTGTTTTCTTCTTTTCCTTCCCGATAAGTCTATCCCTTTAGAAAACTCTTACTTCCAATGTCTCTTTCCTTCAAAAACAAGACAACTTATCATTTTGATACAAAGACATTCTATCCACTCCCAATTCCTACTTTGTATGTAAAGAAAAGTAAACCAGTTGTATTCAAGTCATTAGAGAGAAGAAAAACAGCCAAAAATTATACCCATAAAAGGGAAGGAGGGCTATACATACACCCCGCCCTCCAAGATCCTGTACTCAATCATTTAACAATATAAGGTAAGAAAGTGCTCATCAGAGAGGATAAAAACTTCGAAATTTTGTGCCCGTAAAAGGTAACGAGATAAACTTATATCGTTTACCCATAGCTTCTAATTCAAAAATCCCGGTTTAATAAGGGTGAGAGACCAATTTTCAATTACCCGCGAGAGCGAGGCCGTAGACCATGTGTCCTCATGACGTCATACCACGTGATCTGAGATCGTGGCTAATTTTGAATTTCCCGCTGGGGGTTGGGCCTAAGACCACGTGACCTCTATCAGAAAATCATAATTGTCAATGTTTTGCTGACTCAGTGAGGTCAAACGGCAGGCCTACTACTCTCAGCTTGAAACTGGGGTAGAAAAATGAAATGAAATCTTTAAGTTTTACGTCCCACGGTTATGCCGGTTAGGCTAAAGGAGACGGTGATGATGAGGAATGAATGAAATGGTGGAATGAAAAAAGTGGGAGGAAACGAGAGTACCCCGAGAAAACCCACGAGCACGGTGTTTGTCCACCAGAAAGTCCACACAGCGCGAGCTGGGATCGAGCCAGGGACCCCAAGCACCGGAGGTGAACGCTCTACCACTGAGCCACCGCGTCCCCTTGAAATTGTGGTAGAATTCCAGATTTACCAGGTGTGTTAGTTGAAGTTTGCCGGTTTTACCGTTAGATGTCTCTAGCAATATGTATACATTTCTATGATGCGGCATGTACGTCATTTGTTTCTGTAAACATTAACCTTCAAAAATACACAAGTCACATTCGGCCAACAGAAAAGCGTCAGAGTTGTTTACCTCAGTGAATATGGCGAGTTTCGTTCCAAGTAAATCGCATTTGCGGCATGCATTGCTGTTCTTATTTCATCAAAAGAAAAAAGCAACTGAAGCTCATCGGTTGCTGGTAGAAACCTACGGTGAACATGCTCCAGTGATTAGAACATGCGAGACATGGTTTCGTCAATTTAAAAGTTGAGATTTCGATTTGACAGACAAGGAACATCCCGGTGCAGCAAAAAAGTTCAAAGACGAGGAATTGCAGGCGTTATTAGATGAAGACCCAACCCAATCGCAAGCAACATTAGCACAAACACTAAATGTGACTCGAGGAGCAATTTCCCAACGTTTAAAAGCCATAGGAAAGATCCAGAAGTATGGAAAATGGGTGCCACACCAACTGACGGATAGACAAATGGAAAAGCGAAAAACCGTGTGTGAATTCCTGCTTCAACGGTTCGAAAGGAAATCATTTTTGCATCGAATTGTCACGGGGGACGAAAAATAGATTTATTTTGAAAACCCGAAGCGAAAAAAATCATGGCTTGCACCTGGTGAAGCCGGCCCATCGACGGCAAGGTCAAATCGCTTTGGCCGTAAGACAATGCTCTGTGTTTGGTGGGACCAGTGTCGTGTGGTGTACTACGAGTTATTAAGACCTGGTGAAACAGTGAATACGGATCGCTACAGACAACAAATTATTAATTTGAATCATGCGTTGATCGAAAAACGGCCGGAATGGGCCAGAAGACATGGCAAGGTTATCATGTAACATGATAACGCGCCCTCTCATACCGCTAAACTGGTGCAGAATACATTAAAAACACTTAATTGGGAAATATTACCGCACCCGCCGTACTCTCCAGACATCGCCCCGTCGGACTATCACCTTTTCGCCTCGAAGGGACACACACTTGCAGAGCAGCGCTTCGCTAATTTTGAAGACGTCGAAAATTGGCTCGTCGAATGGTTTGGCTCGAAAGAGAAAAAGTTTTTTTTGGGGTGGTATCCATGATTTGCCTAAAAGATGGGCAAAGTGTGTAGAATCCAATAGTCATTATTTTGAATAAAGAAATTGTGAGATTTCCTGAATATTAAGTGTTTTCTTTCTCAAAAAAACCGGCAAATTTCAACTAACACACCTGGTAATATCGTAAACGGAAGGATAGAACAATTAGATCCGGTTACAACAGGTAGTGATGAGGAAATGCAAGACCAAGACCAAGACCCGGGTGGTCTTGGTCTTGGTCTTGGTCTTGCACATGCGGTCTTGGTCTTGGTCTTGCACTGGAACCCTCGGTCTTGGTCTTGGTCTTGGTCTTGCACACGTAGTCTTGGTCTTGGTCTTGGTCTTGCACACCCAGTCTTGGTCTTGCTTGCAAGAGTCTTGCAAGTTTTGCTTTTAAGAAATCTATGATTTTCATAAGTAAATTTTACTCTGGATATAAGGGATAATAAATCCTACATTGCGTCAACAGTGATGGAAATACAATGTATGTTTCTAAATGTAATATATTTTACCTTCGTGTAAGTGTGATGATACTGTACAACATAGGCGATGACCTTTACTTTTTTTTTTTTCAATGGGTGATCACGCTTCACTACTTATAAGATAAATCACAACATTTCGTAATATTTTTATATTTTTAACAGATCCAATACTCCACTGGTTCCCAAACTGGGGAGGCTACCCCTGACAGTGAGACGCATGAAAGAAAACCAAGACGGCACAGATTACTGAAATACCATAAATTGCAAAATTATTTTTACACTCTAAAGGCGTCAGATTTTTTTTCTTTCTAACCACGATTAGCTTATCTTTGTATTGAACAAACTCCCAATTAAATATTGAAATACTGATTCTAATATGTACTGTATGGGGCAGAAACAAGGACATTACGCAAAAACGATGAAACAGTTAGACTTTCGAAATGTGGGCATGGAGAAAAAGGAGAGAAACAGCTGGGTTGAACGGAAAACGAATGCGAAGGTTTTAGAAATAGTAGCAGTAGGGGAGAACAGAAGAATTTAGATGTAATGAAGAGGAGGACATTGGCTGATGAGGAACTGTATTATGAGGGACGTGCTAGAGGGAGGGGGCGAAGGAGATTGTAGTTGAAGAAAGATATTAAGACAGAAAATTGCTACGTTAAGACGAAGAGACTAGCTGAGGACCACAGTCATCGAAGCTTCTCAGCTGCAGCAAGTGACCTGCCAATAATGGCAGAATAGCTATTATTATGACGATGATGATATGTTTTGCAATATTGACCAAAATAGAGAGAAAAAATTAAAATAATAAAATTAAACCTCTTAATATCTTAGAGCATGAAATGAAATTAAATTTGTGAGTTTTACGTCCCACGTTATGCCGGCTAGGCTAAAGGAAACTGTGATAATGAAAATGAATGAAAATGGTGGAAAGAAGAAAGTGGGAGGAAACGGGAGAACCCCGAGGAAACCCACGCACACGGTGTTTGTCCACCACAAAGTTCACTTGGCGGGGCTGGGATCGAACGCGGGACCCCAAACACCAGAGCTGAACGCTCTACCATTGAGCCACCACGGCCCCAATATTTTTAAATAATTTGAGTGAAAACTGAAAACGACTCAACTGTCTATGTCTTTTGTGTAAACTCAATTTATATAAATACTTTTGACCTACATCAGAAATACATAATAACGGCATCAAACTTCAAGTTATTTGAAATAAGTACGAAATCACTCTCAGTTGTGAATATAGATTATTTATTGTTGTATAATGTTATATCGTTGAATCCTAGATATGCCGTATACCTAAGGGGGCTATAAGTTATATTGATAAACAATTATTCAACGTATAAGCATCCACATATGAAATCAAACTTGCGGTCACATGCGCTAAGTTTTTGTCAATGTCTTGAAAATGTTATTTCAATATTAATTTTATAAGTACACATTAAAAATTTCCAACGCATGCTTGAACCTCAGAGCCAATGCCCTACCCATGTAGTCGACATCTATGGTGTACGAAATTGCCGATGTTCAATACTACATTTCTTTAGTTTTGGAAGAAGAACACCATTAATATGTTTTGAAATGAAATGAAATATCTAGTTTAACGTCCCACGATTATTACACTGAGGCTAAGGGAAACAGAGATGATGAGAAATGGTGGAATAAAGAAAGTACGAGGAAACGGGAAAACCCACGCACAGGGTGTTTGTTCACCAAAGAAGCTCACATAGCGCAAGCTGCGATCGAACCAGGGCCCCATGTACCAGAGCTGCACGCTCTGCCACTGAGCTACCGTGTCTATAACATGCTCTAGTTTATTTTTGCTTATCCACTTCTTATGGACACAACTATTCTTCGTATGATTTCCCAAAATCCAATCATGGGCCGTCGTGAATGATCAAATGATGACCAAAGTAAATCAGACACTGAAGTTACACCGGTGTATTATAGCTTGTAACAATTCATAGAATTATGCTATCGGTCGTCTAGTGAACGACCGATTCAAAAAACGACATACTGTAGCTATATGTTACAGGAGCAGATCGACTCACATGGATTGCGTAAACTACTGGGAACACATTCACTCCGGCGGTATTTTTACTGGAGTCAAGAAGTTCACGTGAAAGATGTAATGATTTTTCCCCTTCCTTTTTATATTCTATAAAAAATCAAGTAGTACCATACTTGTGCAAGACTCTTGCGCAAGTCTTGGTCTTGGTCTTGGTCTTGGTCTTGCAGGTATGGTCTTGGTCTTGGTCTTGGTCTTGCAGGTATGGTCTTGGTCTTGGTCTTGCATCGGGATTCCTGGTCTTGGTCTTGGTCTTGGTCTTGGTCTTGCATGCAAGACTCTTGCAAAAACTGCAAGACCAAGACTCTTGCGCTCATCACTAACAACAGGGATAACGTTGGAGATGGAACGTGTGCTTGAAATGCTGAATCCAATTGGAAAACGTTTTCTTGCTATGATTGTTTCTGTTCTATAAGGGGATCAGATATCAACCCGGAAGTTATACATACATCTGGATCTTCCAGTGTCTTTCAGAAAGATGCCAAAAGTCGAACCTGCTCTTCTTAATCCAAATCGGGACAAACTGTGGCTCAGTGGTAGAGCGCTTACCTCTGGTGTTTGGGGGTCCTGGTTCGATCTCTGACCAAGTAAGTTTGTTTTAGACAACATCGTGTCTGTGGGTTTTCTCCTCTTCTCTCATACTCGTTCGTCTTTCAACAGGTGTCAGAGCAGAGCAAAACCAATAAGAGATACGATAAATGCTTATTCGATGTACACTCAGTGTCTCAGAAACAGGTACTATCTTCCTTATTAACCCTCTATTCTGTGATCTTACAAAATAAAAACAAAAATCAATATTATAATTTTGTTAAAAATTTATATTTATTTCACACATGTAAATTGCTTAATTTTGTTTTTTTCTATCTGCTTGTTAAATTATGCTAACAAATCGGGAAGTCAAAACCAGTTGTATTGCTTTCCACAAGAAAGAAAAAGCAAATATGAATTGTGTATGCAACAAACTATAAGAATTTCCTAGTTTCCTTTGCTAATGCCGTACTTACTCGTGTTAATAATCACACCTTTTGTACCAATTTTAAAACTCAACTGAGACTATTACGAGAGGAAAGCTCCATTCAATTGTCGCTATGATCAAATCAATTTCGAATTTTGATACATAAGGATTGTGCCAACAAAATGAAGGATAGAAGTAGGTTACTTGAAGTTTGTTGACAGATGGTTCACGATATTACGTAGCAGTAAACACGAAAAAGTTATTTTGCTCGGATTCGCGCAAGATAAACAATTTCGAAGGACGTCTCGTTTACAAAGGCAAAAATCCCGCAGACTGCGACTTTTATGTGGGGAATTTTTGGCGATTTTTTTTACTTCAAACTGAAGGTGCGACTATTATGCGAAGGCGACTATTACGCGAGTAAACACAGAAAACGTATTTCTTTCAAACTGACATTTTTCTATACACGTGAAAACTTTTAGGTTTAAAACAAGACAGGTAATACTTTTCCACATTTCAGTACTATCTCTTCCGTGGTATATAAACTAAAACCTTCCAGTTTCATTCAGTTCAGTCTCTAGTATAGTCACCCGTAACTAGCAAACCAATACCTTAACCTTTGGAAAAATAAGCAGCCAAGTCCGCAATACTAAGTCTAAATTCAACCTATCCTATGAAAAATAACAGTTTCAATTACCATCTACAGTGATAATACTCATTCTAAGTCGCACTGAATAAATAGTAAAGCTAAAAATCAGAATCTAGATCAGAATCAGAATCTAGAAATCTGGAAACTTCGCGTCTAATCTCATTCAACAATCAACAGCCGTTTCCAGATTCATAAAATAGAAAATATACATCATCAACTATACACTGAAAAAAAAAAACATATGTGGCGTAAGTAAAGGTTACATGTGTAAATCCTGTAGTTTTTGGACTTAACGTACAGAAAACGTATAACTGAAAAAGTATATTTTATACGTACTTTTCGTATAAATGTTCCGAATAAACGTACTTTCCGTAAGAACGAAAGAACTGTATATAGGCGGCCAGGATCTCACATACAGATGAACGTATAGAACATATAGCTGACGTATGTAACATATGTATTGTAATATACGGAAGACCGTTAGATGTGAGATATCCTGCAACGGCATGATGTAACATCTAAGGGCAGTGCTATGTAGCATATGGATAACGTATGCTCCGTACTGATTTTTGTAGTAAACATAAGGATTCCATATATTTGTACGATATAGACTACCGTTGTCCGGATAATGGATTTTTCTCACTGTAAAGGTTAGTGAGGAAAAAAATATTCCTTGCAAACAGAAATTTACTACGGTACATTCAACATTCTACATTTCCTAAATGCTTAATAAAAAGAAAGTATTAAACTCAAATATAAAACATATTTCTGTGTCAAGTAGGTCATTTCTGAAAAAAAAAACTACCATTACAAAATTGGTAAAGTACGTATGCCATTATACTACTAAATATTGTAGTACTTAAGCTTTATCTTCATCCCTATAACAGTATCATTAAATGTCGACTAAAAGCGAGGAATTCATGTCATTATTCAGTTCAGAAACTTATCATCATCAAATTCTGTCGAGGAATTTGAAGCTTAAAATATTAATAGGCCTATATAAAATGATAATCATGCTTCTTCTTCTGTATGACTGCGAAACTGAATGTACTCGTATTTGAGAACAAAATCCTGACACGAATATTCGGACCTAAGAGGAACAGGAATTGGGAATGGTGGAAATTTCATAACGAGGAACTGCATTGTTTATATACCAAATATTGTTAGGCTCACCAAATCTAGGAGGCTTAGGTGGGCAGGTCATGTGGCCAGGATGGAGGAAAGTAAGAATGCTTTCAAGGTTTTAACTGAAAATCCAATCGGAAAACGACCATTAGGAAGACCTAGCTGCAAATGGGAGGACAGTATTAAAGATTGATCTCGCAGAAATTACTAACTAACTCTATGGCCTATGGAACCCGGAGGTTCAGTGCCGCGTTCACAAAAGCTCTCCAATGACTTCTATCCTTAGCTAATTGCATCCAGTTTCTACTTTGTATTCCTATCTTTGCGAGATCCATCTTAATATTATCCTCCCATCTGCGCCTAGGTCTTCCTAATGGTCGTTTTCCTATGGGTCTACCAGTCAAGACTTTGAAAGCGTTTCTACTTTCTTCCATTCTAGCTACATGACCTGCCCACCTAAGCCTCCTAGACTTGACGACCCTAACAATGTTGGGTAAACCGTATAAACTATGTAGTTCCTCGTTATGAAGCTTCCGCCATTCCCCATTCTCGTTCCTCTTGGGTCCGAATATTCTTCTCAGGATCCTGTTCTCAAATACTTTCAGTCTATGTTCTTCCATCAGAGTAAGCGACCATGTTTCGCAACCATACAGAACAACAGGCATGATTATCGTTTTATATATTTTAAGCTTTAAATTCCTCGACAGAATTCGCGATGACAAGAGATTTTGAACCGAGTAGTAACACGAATTCCCTGCTTTTAGTCGACATTTAATTTCTTCGTGAATATGATTTTCGTCTGTTAATATTGATCCTAAATATTTGAAAGTATCCACTTTATCAAAAGCATTATTTAATATTTTAACGCCTCCACAATTTGCCGTATTACGGTCCCGACGCACTTCCATGTATTTAGTTTTCTCTGCATTTACTTCTAAACCCATGTCCCTGCAAGCGTTTAATAAGATCTCTGCATTTATTTCTACTGTTCTCCTATCCTCCCCTATTAAATTTACGTCATCAGCATATGCCATAACCTGGTGAATGCCGTTCAACTCTAGGCCCTGGTTGCTATCTTTGATTTTCCTTATGGCGTATTCCAGCACAAAGTTAAATAATAATGGCGACAACGCATCTCCTTGTTTCAGGCCATTTTCGACGTGGAAGCTCGTGGACAAAAATTTTCCTACCCGGACTTTACTTTGGGATTCACTTAAACATATCTTAATTAATCTAATTAGCTTTCTCGGTATTCCAAGTTCTGTAAGAACGTTGTATAATGTTTCTCTCCTAACCGAGTCGTAAGCCTTTCTAAAATCAATAAATAGTTGATGTACCGGGGTATTGTATTCCCACTTCTTTTCGAGTATTTGGCGAATGGTAAATATTTGGTCGATAGTTGATCGATTTCGTCTAAATCCGCACTGATAATCTCCAATAATTTCATCTGCGTATGGGGTCAATCTTGCTAACAGAATATTTGAAAGGATTTTATAGGATGTTGACAGAAGAGAAATGCCTCGATAATTATTACAGTCAGTTTTGTCGCCTTTCTTGTGAATTGGAACAATGATTGACTCTTTCCACTCTTGTGGCAATTCTTCCTTGTTCCAGATAAGGAGAATGAGTTTGTGTATCTTGTTCCACAATTTTTCGCCTCCAGCTAAAATTAACTCAGCCGGAATTTCATCTACACCCGGAGATTTGTGTTTCTTTAATTTCTTTATAGCGGCTTCCACTTCTATTCGATTGGGTTCTGGAATATACGGTTCTGCGGTGTGTATCTCCTTTTCTCCACGCACATTAGTTTTTGGCTGCGTGTTCAGCAAATCGTCAAAGAAATCTTTCCATCTATTTAAGATGCTATCCGTATCAGTGAGAACTGTTCCGTCAGATTTCTTTAATATATAAGCACGAGGTTGATAGCCTTTCTTAAATTCGCTGATCCCCTTATACATGTCCCGAATATTTTTATTTTTACTATTATCTTCAAGTTCCTTAATTTTAGCTTTCAAAAAATCGCGTTTCTTTGTTCTAAAAGTTTTGGAAGTTTCCCGCCTGATATCTGCGAAATTTTGTGTAGTTATTTCATTCGGATTTTGTAGCCACCGTAATTTTGCCTGTTTTCTCTTCTCTGCTAGTTTAATGCATTCTTGGTCGAACCATGGTTTGTTCCTACGTATTTCCGCGTGTCCCAATTTTTCTATTGCTGAACTTTTAATGCTATCTCTAATTTCAATCCAAGTATCCTCAACACTAGTGCACTCCGAGTCTTCTAAGACCGAGAATCTATTCGAAACTTCAATCTGGTATTCCTCTCTTACCTGGCTCTCTTCTAATTTCTTTAAATTAAATCTCTCCGTTTTCGGACATTGAATATTACCTTTATTCAACGATAATCTCTCCCGTATTATCGCTACTACCAGGTAGTGATCAGTGTCACAATCAGCCCCTCTAAACGACCGGATGTCAATTATGCTAGATTGTCTTCTTCTATCTACTAAAACGTGATCAATTTGATTATGTGTTTTTCCGTCTGGTGATGTCCAAGTGTATTTATGAACGTCGCGATGTGGGAATTTTGTACTCTTCACGATTAGGTTTTTGGATGTTGCAAAGTTCACGAGTCTAACACCGTTGTCATTACTTTCCTTATGCAAACTTTCGTTCCCTATAATCGGTTTGAAAATATCCTCTCGTCCTACCTTCGCGTTGAAATCCCCTAATAGAATCTTCATATGGTATTGCGGGAAACTGAAACCAGTTGGCTAAGGATAGGATTCAGTGGAGAGCTTTTGCGAACGCGGCATTGGAACCTCCGAGTTTTGTAGGCCATAGAGTTAGATGGCTAGTTATAACAGTATCTATAAGGCATGTTCAATTGTTCCTGAAAGCGGTAAAAATCAACCATTTCCGTCTTCAACGTTGATCGCTATAGAACAAAAACTGAACAGGTAACAAAAAGCGAATTTTTGGAATGGAACACCATCCCAGGAATATATTTCACGTTTAAGTTATTTTTATAGGAAAAATGGAAATGAAAGAAGTCTACTTCTTCTGATTTCGATCCGTTTAGAGCAAGAACAGAAATCGGGAGAAAGAAATTGTTTCACCATTCAATAACATCATATTTCCGATCTTCTCGCTCTATTGCAACCGGAAGCGGTAGATCTATAAGCGCTTCCGGTTTGAATATCGAAACCCCATAATTGGAGCGAAGAGAGCGTTGAGAGCGTTCGTTTGTCTGGATAGTTCTCCGAGATGAATGAATCGCTCTTAACGAAATTTGTCATGGTGAGTTGAGAGCACGCCCTGAGTGTTGTAAAGTATCATATCTCCCAATCAGGAGTATCATTGAGGAATAATCACCGAAAAACTGGGTTCTCATTTAGACAACCTTGGAAAAGCATTTGACGTGTCAATTCTCATTGTAAACAATAGAAAATAGAATTTTCAGCAATAGAAATAGGGCGAATCCCTTTTCTTTTTGTTCTGCGAACACAATCTTTCAAAGCCATTATGATTTTCGCTGATATGCCGAATTCAATTATTTGCATGCCGTGTTCATTCACGAAGACAATTGATGCACTAAAAATCTATGAATAATCAATAAATGTTGATCGCTTTGCTCCAAAATTTGCAATTACTACATACTGTACCTAGTATAGAAGTTTACCGGCCCGCAAGCAGCCACAGAGGTTTGGGGGATGGGCATGAATATGTGGGGGGGGGGGCGCAAGTCATTAAACATCCTCTTACCAATAACTAAATAGTGTTTTTGTATTAATAATAGCATTTTGTGTTAAGAGGCCTCATCCCGGCGAAATTAAAACACCGCTAATTTTACAGTAACTATGTGATATCTTCAAATAGATAAAATATAATCGAAATATGGAACAAGAGCGCCCTACACAATATTATTTTGCATGAGGTACCGTTATCACAAGTCACCTAGTGGCTTTCCGTTTTCAGCCGTTTAGAAACGCGAAAATAAATGCCGATTTTCAAAATGGCTCGAAATCGAAAGCAGATAAGTGAGTCGTGATAACGGTATCTCATGTAAAATAATATTGTCTAGGGCACTCTTGTTCCACATTTCGATTATCTTTTATCTATTGGAAGATATCACATAATTACTGTAAAATTAGAGGTATTTTAATTTCGCCGGGATGAGGCCTCTTAAGGTTTGGAGGTACTACGAAAAGTTTAAGGGGGCCAGGCCCCTCAAACCCCCTTCTGGTTGCGGGAATGAAGTCTACCATAATTTCTTAATGCGACACGAAGCTTACTTGTTTTGAATGAAGGTACGAAAATGAAATCTATATAAATAATAATGAAAGTCACTATGTATGTGACTTAATAACCCTTGAACCATCTGGCCAATCACGATCAAGTTTACCACATAGATGAAGTTCGGGCCTAGAATGTTTTTTATCATTTCATTTTGATGGTCGAACTTACTGTTAGAGGAGGGGGAGATATTTAAAAATAATGAAAAATGACCCATATTAGTGTCGAATCCATAGTTTTCGGGGTCGCTGAGATGAACAGTGACACTTCCGATGACATTTAAATCCAAATTCAGCTCCCATTAGCACTTTATATCCAAAACGAAACGTGTTCTCCCCGTGCGAAGAACGGGTATTCTGCTAGCAAAGAAATAACTAAATAAATAAAGTGAGCATAAATACTTTTGTATTCTTTCTACAAGAAATGAAAAAAAGAAAAAGCACAACCAGGCTGTTGCTGCACTTATATTTATATTGTTTCCGTGTTTCGCAGAGTATGCCTCGAATGTTGGAAGGAGCAGAGGCGTAGAATAGAATACCAAATGGCTCTCTCTCGGCTGCTGCACAGGCAAAGTAAATTATTCTCCAAATGAAACTGTCAGTCAAGATGGCGGGTAGTAGCTCCTGAGACAGGGGAAAAAATATATAACTAATTTCAGTGAGAAGGTACACTTTGAGGAAAACGCTGCGATGACGATAGTGTTGCTCGCGAGAGCTCTGTTTCCAGCAACCAACGCCTACAGAGAACAGATCTCTCTCTTTCTCTCTCTCTCTCTTGCTCATACACAAAGTTAAAGACGAGGGAGAAAACGACTTTGGAATTCGAAATAAGGAAAAATTCCAGTTCTGTCTTGAAATTAAAAAAGGGAAGAAAAGCACAATTTATGATAAACATGTTAAATTCTTAGGACCTTATGCAGAGTCGTTCTGAGGCGTGATTAGTGCCATATTAAAGAGTTCGACTAACATATGTTTCCTGCAGTAGTATCGGAAGTCTTATAAAATGAGTCATTCCATTTTTCGATCATTTGTTCGTTTCTTGGTCGATAGTTATTAGAGGGCCGCGGTGGCTCAGTGGTAGAGTGCTCACCTCTGGTGCATGTGGTCCTTGGTTCGATTCCAGGTTGCGCGAAATGAGCTTTGTGGTGGAAAAACACCATGTGCGTGGGTTTACTCGGAGGTTCTCCGGTTTCCTCCCACCTTCTTCATTCCACCTTTTCACTCATTTCTCATCATCGCCATCTCCTTTAGCCTAGCTGGCATAAATGTAGGACATTAAACTTCATATTTTAGAATTTTATCAAATGAGACAACCATTGCTACCTCTGAAACACGGAAAGAGAAAGCAAGAAATCTATACTTATTTCATAAAATAATTTTCTTAGACTTCCAAACTATGCTATGCATAAGTGTCGGAAGTAGCAAACCACGTATATTAAATACTAGAAATAGCTACCAGACGTGACATAGCAACCATGGAGATGGGTTCCCTTGAAAATTTTCTTCGGGCGCCCCTCTTTCCGATTTCTTTCTTATGCCTAAACATATTCAAGCTAAACTTATGCTCCGTATCATTTTAACATGCAATTTTTAATTACATTAGAATCACAGACAGAGGTTCTAATTACTTAGTTAGTTCTCCCCTTAATATAGTCAGTGTATTTATAGAAATTAATTAAAAAGTATAATACAATATTAGGAAGAACGTATAAAAGATTGTTAATGTAATGAGAGCATTCTCACGTATTAAATTCAGTTGGAGAGAAATTGTTCATAGTACATTTTGTTAGATTCTAAATCACATTAGTGTAAAACAAGTTTAAGAAGAGGGAATCTTACCTTCATCCATTATCTTATTATGAACGAATCGGTGACTCATAGTGCAGTTAACATCGAATCGGTCGCTCATAGGACAGTTAAAAGTTTCTGTCGCACATAAGACTGTCGCAAGTAGGACGACACCATTTAGTTATGTTTTCTCTTTCTTTATGTTTCATTTTTTTTCTTTTGTTTGTTTGTTTTGATAATGAAGGCAGACCAGAAGTCGAATCGCTGCAGTTGTAGTACCCAAAATAAAATCCCACCAAGCTTAAATCATTTGCAGTTTACAATTTCAGATATAATTGGTTCACATTCAGTGGCGGGTCTAGCCCATGGCCGGAAAGGCCTAGACCCCTAGTTTTTGAGCGACAAAAATAATTTAAGCTATTATTTATACACTGTAAGACAATAAGGTGTTAAAACAACACAAAATGAGTACTACTTAGCGTGTTACTTGTGTGTTAATTCAGCACCAAGCACATATCTTCGTCTTCCGAGCATATCAGAAATAACTCGGTACTACTTGAGAGAATTTGCATTGGAATTTATCGTTTAATATGAGGAAAGCTTTGCGAAATATATTTGACACTTATTCTAAGTAACGAATAATATTCTATGTTTTCTGTAATCGGTCACAATAATAT
Organism: Thermobia domestica; assembly: GCF_964235325.1. Classification (NCBI taxonomy): domain Eukaryota; kingdom Metazoa; phylum Arthropoda; class Insecta; order Zygentoma; family Lepismatidae; genus Thermobia; species Thermobia domestica. Next base: position 44,708 of record NC_137464.1, on the reverse strand, counting down.
TCTTGTAAATCCGCGAATCGTCTGACAATAGGCAACAGTTCTGCCATCTCCTGTTCATACTTGCTAAGACACAAGAATAACAGATAAAGAAAATAGATGGAAGCATTTCTATCTGTGTAACTGTTGTCAGATGATTCACAAGTTTACAACAATATTATTGTGATCGATTACAGAAAACATAGAATGTTATTGGTTACTTGTCATAAATGCGAAATATATTTCGCAAAGCTTTGCTCATACCAAACAATAAAAAACAATGCAAATACTCACAGCCAGTAACGAGGTATTTCTGATATGCTCTGAAGGCGATGTGCTTGGTGCTGAATTGACACACAAGTAACACGCTAAAGTGGTAGTCATTTTGTGTTATTTCAACACCTCATTTTTTGCTGTGTATATTTTTGAAAGTTTATAGTAACTTATGATATACCTATCATAGTCTGGGATCTGGCTCCCTCAAATTTTATCTTCTGGATCCGCCACTGTTCACAATATAACGGCAATACTTTCTCTTCAACTAACACATATTTTTTTCTCTAAGTAGATAAGACGTGTATTCGAGTTGACATTCGACAAAATTAAGAATTCCACAAGTATTTTGAGTACTAAAATAAGATTAATAATTTGTATTAATTATTAACTTTTCATTTCCATCTTAGAAATTGAGTTGATTTGAAAAAGAGCGAGAGAGACATCTATCCTATACAAATTAAAACTAATTAACCAGGTCTACAATTATACTTCTGTTTGAAATTTCGCGTAAAGTAAAAAGAGCGTGTGCTAAGTGAAACAGCCTCCCGTTTTCTAGCTCGCTTGCAGCCTCTTGTAGCAGTCAACATGATATACGATTGTATAATTGCCCCGTTCCTTGATGCTCTGTAATACCGTCTGTACGGTTGATTTAAAGACCCTCCCCCATCCTCTAACTCTTGCACCGCACTTGCTCCTTTGGCATCTATTTAGAGCTGAAGAAAGCAAGGACTTAGGGCAGCAGGTGTTTCCCGCTAATTGCCAGCACTCTGTGTCCCTTTTTACTCACGGAGGAACTGGGCTTACAACTCCACTGTGCTCTACCTTATAAATCAGACCACAACCAACAGCTCCGCCATTTTTCTTCCCGAGTTTCCTTTTCCCTCCCGCTGTGCGGCGCTTCTGCTTGACGCCAAAAAATACTCTTTCTCTTCATAGAGGTGAAGCAGTTCACTAAAATACCTTCTCATTTTTTCTTTATTTATACTCTTCGTTTTTGGCAAGCGACACCTTGCTTTCTTTAATCATTTTTTATTATTATTTTATCTTGGTTTCTCCTATATTTTCAGCTGCACTTCACTTCTCCAGCCCTTCTTCAAGCATAGATTATCTCACGTCATGCAATTACAAACTTGAATTGCAGAGTGCACGCTTGCTAAGAAAGTGCTATTGCCAAGGAATGTCACTAGATGGCATAGTAGTCGTGAAGTGATTTAGGAAAAAAATAAAACATTTGATGTCACTGCTGCAATAAATAGACTTCCAGTATGTTTCACTATAAATTTTGTCCATGTTCACAGTCCTTTCTTTTTTTCTCTTTCTCGTACAAATGTTGATAGTACTTTATTAAACAAATCGATTTACTGCTTTGGACTCTGGGAAGAAAGATTTCTAAATTACGTGAGAACATAACGAATACCTGTTCGCGAAGGTGTTTCACTACGTAATTCTAGTTTTCCAACTTCGTACATTGGATTCTACTTTTTGTAAGGAATAATGTCTTCATTTGAAGAGTTGGAGCATATCCTGTTTATTCTAAGGTCTCCGCTTGTAAACAAATGAAACATGAATCAAAAACTGTGTTTATCTTTCATATGAAAGTGATTTCTTATCCCAGTAATGACGGGGATAAATGCGCCTGTAAGAACGATATAATATCTTTAGTTTGAGACTTACGATTGAAAATAAGGTGTATTTGAATAGCTGAGCATAAAATTATGTCTACAACCCTGAAAAATTGATACAAAATACATTAATGGTATCTCTTTGTGTTGAACTAAATGAAGCATTAGCAAACATGCAACAATTTATAAACATACTAGGTGCGACTACTGTCTTAGGTTGCATGGTTACGTGACCCACCTATTTTTACAATCTTATAAATATTAAAGCAGCATTTAAGAAAAATTACAATACTTTCTTCTCTTCAAAATGTTCAACAGGCGCTTGCTATCCCCCAAATCTTAAATTCTACTTGTTCAAAAACCGATGTGGCAATCGTCAGTAAAGAGAATGTTATTTAGGTCATTTTCATCATTATTACTTATTTCCGATATGGTTCTGCAAAATTCCCCTCCTCCTATTCTTATTATCATCCAATAATTTCTTCAAAGCCTGAAGTTTATATGGAAAAATATTTAAATCTTTGTGCAGGGATCTGCTCAGTAAGATGTTAGCAATCACCAGCATGCTGATCCACGCCAGCTTGATTTCCGAGATCTTCCTTGCCCTTATGATATCTACAGGGTTGTTACGGTTCTTCTTGGAATGCTCCTGCACTTCCTGGAGGTTTGAGTTGTACTTTCTGTATAACGTAAACTATGTTTCTATGTGAGTCTATTATTATTTTCCGATTGCTAGGAAAACTATTATGAATTCTAGATGATAGTCACATTATCAATAAGTTTTATTATCAACTTGACACATAGATAAAAGTTTTTATTTTCCACATAGTTACCCTATATCACTCATTTTTCTTCTCTATTTTACGTATATTTACATATTTGTAATTACAACTAAATATGGTAAGTATGAATAAATTGATTTATTAATTTTCTCAATAATGCATGTGCACTTTATTCCCGTACATGTGCATGTAGCCCAATTATGATAAAGGAAGTATAGCTACCTCTTTCACCTTATTTAAAACAATAGGCGGGATGTGTATGGGGTATCTTTGTGATTCTGTGAACTAGAATTTCATGATATTCTGTGCGTGCTCTGGTTAAGCAGACAGGGATTATTACTACCAGTGGTTATATAGGCATTTGTGGTGACCACCTACACTCTATGGTCCAGGTGTTTCTTACAATGATGAAATTTTCCAACATAATTCTGAAGCATACTCACACCGTATCATGAAAATCGGGATTAACTACAACATCCCTCCTGGCCCACCCAATTACCAGACCTCAACTTTATTGAGCACATGCGGTCAGTTTTAGAGCTCATACTTCGTCCTTCCAAACCTGACCCTGCTACTTCTTCTCTGACAAACCTGAGTGCTATAGTACCTGTATATTACTCCTCTGTAAACCTACAATGGTTTATAACTTACGCCTCTATTGTGCGACAAATCAGAGATATTCTGCAGGCTAACAGCAGTCCAGCGTCGTATTAACCCTGTAGAGACAAACAGCTTTAGAGATGAAGAAATGGACGAGCGTTTGGATGGACATTGAACAACTTATTTGACAAATTACTGGCCAATAAGATTTAAAAACCACTTTTTCTAATCCGTTCAGATGCTGAGTTTGTATACCACACCCACCATCAATGAAATTATTGGTAGAGCGTTTGAGTTGAGTTGATCTGATTTTGCCTTCCTTTCAACAGCGAGGTTACATGAGACGTAGACTTACAACTTAACATGGGATCCAACCACATGAGCTCCCGCCGGGAATCGAGTCCGGGTCTCCAACGCAAAAGTAGCGTACCCCTAAAAGCACAATTACATAGCAGCCATATGACTATCATGTTACCTCAGGTACATGGGAATGTGTCCAGTATGTTCCTTAAATACCTCTGACAAAGAAATCACATGCATAGCAAGTGATAGTCACAGTCTGTCCGCCCCTAGGCACATGTCTGACATGTACATGGCGAACGTACCTATTGACCATGCTGTAAGCGTCAATGAACTACAAAATTACTCCCCCAAAATAAGTTAAATCGTCTATATGTGTAATGTGTTTACATTAACGTGAGTCTAAAAAAACACTTTAAACAAGTAAAAAAAAATACCCCAGGGTGGGCGCGAACCACTAATCTATTGATTACTAATCGCGTGCTCTTCCGACTTGGCCACGAAGGCGATTAGGAGAAAGTCGCTTGTAGAGGGATAAATGTTGAGTTCTTTTGAATTTGGCTAATTAGTGTGCTCCTTTAACCTCGTATATTCCACGATAACCGTTTGGGATCAGATAAATCTGCTCGTCATGTAATTTTATAACAAAATGACGAGTGTCTATTTACTATATTTCATGGTTCTTCCATGTTCACTTTCAAATGATCGGTGATAGTTGCCATCTAATAAAGTTGATGCATTTGTTGCTTTTAGTACATAATCGCTTAGAAAAAGAAGTAACAAATGCATCAAATATGGGAGATGAATTTAGAACACCTAAATGGCGAATGCCTAGGCACATCTTGTGCTGTTACGGTATCTGAAATAATATGTACCTAAAGGACGTACCTAGAACATGACAGATAAATGTCCCAAATAACAACATAAAAACAAATTACTTTAGAGTGCGGAACGGAGCCAGGTACATAAATGCTATATTTGTGGTACATAGTTGCAAATATAAATTAGGTGTAACAAGTACCTAAAACTGTAGATAGCTGAAGTATATACTTAGCACATGAATATCATATGTGCGAAGTGCCGGGTACCTAAAAAGTAGCTGGGACACCTAATTGGCACGTGCCTAGCACATCTTGTGCTATTAGGGACGCTAACCCCTTTGGCCAAGAAGGGGCTCAACTAGTTGTCTTTTTGTACGCCACGTCGGTCTCTAAAGGGTTAATAAAGTAAGTTTTTATCTTGTTCAAGCGTTTTTGTTGTTTTGAAAGATTTGTCTTAAAAGTGAATGTTAAATTGAAAGTATTACAAACTTGAAGAGGGATGGTAAGGATGACCTAGGAAAAGGAATCTATAATCGCTCCCTACGCCATTGAATCAAAACGTAATATATTGAATTTAAACAACATATTTGTTAGATGTGAAAAGCTTTCTTTCTAAATAAAAAAAAGTCCCTTCGTGAGTATATGCAACTTCGGCGCAGGAAGTCGATTCTCAATGGTAGCTCATGAGGTTCGAATTCCATGTTAAGCTGTAGGCCCACGTCCCATATAGCCTAGGTGTTGAAATGGCCCAATTAATCTAAATAAAAAAAGAAAAGAAATACTAGTAAAGAGTGTTAAAATTACTGTGGGACCTCGATAACTTGAAGCTGAAGGGAATAGATAAAAATTTCAGTTATCCAGTTTTTTGAGTAATCAAAGCTCCAATTATCAAGGTAAGTACAACAATAATTCGAGATATTGAGATTTCGCGTTCCTCATGAAAAGTGTCTATATAACCTTTATAACCTTTATAAGTTTCATTCAACCTCTATAACTCGAAGCTGAAGAAAATAGATAAAAATTAAAGTTCTTTGAGTAATCAAGGTTAGAGTTATCAAGGTGACCACAACAATAATTCGAGATATCGAGATTTCGCGTTCCTCAGGAAAAGTGTCTATATAACCTTTATAAGTTTCATTCAATCTCTATAACTCGAAGTTTTATTCATTAAACCTCTATAACTCGAAGTTTTATTCATTCAATCTCTATAACTCGAAGTTTTATTCATTCAATCTCTATAACTCGAAGTTTTATTCATTCAACCTCTATAGCTCAAAATTTTATTCATTCAACCTCTATAACTCGCAGTTTTATTCGTTCAGTCTCTAAAACTCGAAGTTTTATTCATTCAATCTCTATAACTTGAAGTTTTATTTATTCAACCTCTATAACTTGAAGTTTTATTCATTCAATCACTATAACTCGAAGTTTTATTTATTCAACCTCTATAACTCGAAGTTTTATTCATTTAACCTCTATAACTCGAAGTTTTATTTATTCAACCTCTATAACTTGAAGTTTTATTCATTCAACCTCTATAACTTGAAGTTTTATTCATTCAACCTCTATAACTTGAAGTTTTATTCATTCAACCTCTATAACTCGAAGTTTTATTCATTCAACCTCTATAACTCGAAGTTTTATTCATTCAACCTCTATAACTCGAAGTTTTATTCATTCAACCTCTATAACTCGAAGTCGTGAATGTTCTTTAAATTAAATAAGATTACTACTATAAATAAAATACTAGACAGGAGGAAGACACAATTACAGTATACATTAGTTTATCGAGGTCACTTCAAGAGAAATTTGACTTTCAGAGGTAAACTTCCACTCGTAGAGGTTAGCAGATCTCAAAGTTCGAGTTACCGAGGTTTTTTAAATATGATTGTGGAACACTTAAAATTCGACTTATCGAGGTTGTATTTTTGGATCTAAAGATGCAATATATTTCAATCAAAAATTTTCTTGTAGGCCTTATATCTGGAGAACTACATATAGTGTAGCCAAAACCCAAACTATCACTTAACTCAGTATGGTGTCCTTCTTATTTCGTATAAAAAAAAAAAAAAAACCTGGAATTAGGGCAATTCAAAAATTGTGTGGCCCCTGATGCAAAACCTAATTATTGGCCATGATCGCAATCTTTTGATTATTATTATTATTTTATTTTACTTTATTTTATTTATTATTATTATTATTAATATTATTTTTTGCTAATCCCTAAAATTCTTGTTTAAACATTCGACTTACAGAGGTTGTTTTAACATTAAGTGTCATGGAGAGTTCATGCAATGTAAAAATAATAATAATAATAATAATAATAATAATAATAATAATAATAATAATAATAATAATAATAATTAAAAATCGAGTTATCGGGGTTCCACTTTATATTATTTATCGATGCAATATGGACTGATATCATAATACAATTTCAAACATTGGGGCGCAGTGGTTCAGTGGTAGAGCGTTCACCTCCGGTGCTTGGGAGTCCTGGTTCGATCCTAGCTCGCACCGTGTGGAATTTGTGCGTGCTCTTGGGTTTTCTCGGGGTTCTCCCGTTTCCTCCCACTTTCTTCATTCCACCATTTCACTCATTTCTCATTATCATCGTCTCCTTTAGCATAACTGTGGGACGTTAAACTTAAAGATTTCATCTTATTTTACAATTTGAAACATGATGGTCGCCTTTTGTTTGGAAAGTATCACTTTTTTTTATGTTCCGCAAATAATACTTGATTGAACATGTTACCAATTAAACAGAAACGTTTTATGCTTTTACTTGCATTTGCGAGTACTTTACGGAAAAAACAACAAGTCACGCAATCCTAGTAGGAGTATCCTATCTTTCCAGGATTTCTCTTGTTTTTATCTACTGCATCTTCTTTTGTGACAAGAAAATTAGGAAGAAGATTAAGATGAAAAAACCATGAGGAAAACAAATAATAATAAAAAAAGAGATGGAATTAGGAGAATGGCAGGATAAGTTTGATTTTTTTTTTTTTTTTTTAGGCGCATGCGTTGTGATTTAGATAGGATTTGAAGAAATCTCTCTGTTACTTTTCCCTCCACCTCGTTCAATATGAAAAAAAAGGAGAGAAAACGCATATAATGACAGCGCAGAAGAAGAAGAAGAGAACGAAAGAGAGATGCATCAGGAAACAAAATGTCGGTGGAAGGAAAGAAATAATAAAAAAAAGAACAAGAAATGAGAAAGGTAATTAGTAAACTTTGTCAGGAAAGCGATTTAACTGATCTCTCTCTCTCTTTCTCCTTCTCTTGGGGGTGGGGAAAAGGGAACAGGGTTAAAGAGAGGGTTGATCGGAGAGCTTGCGGGAGAGAAGAACCCGATTTGGACCTGTCATGAACAGAATCTCCCCTCTTTTTAAATACTATTTTTCCTATTTCTTTTTTTAATAGTCCATTCCTAATTTTTTTTTTATCTGTAAGTTCATTTTCGTCTCCTTTAGAAAAAATAGATCCCCCTTGACCAGGGTTGCCAACACTAGAGGTTACCCTCTCAAATGTAGCAGTTTTAAAATTTCGCTATTTTAATTAATAAATTATACCACACTAATACAAATAGAACCTCTTCGTCGCCAAGTGGCTAACATGCGTGATTCCGGGTTGGATTTCCAAAGGGGAAAGGGTACATTTCCCTTCCTGTTGATCTGGTAGCCCACGCAGCCTCGGTGCAGAGTGTCCTGAGTTCAATTCCTGTTGCAGGAGCTTTGAACTCATTACAGTGATTTGGGTTCTACCTTAAACTGTAGGTTTAGGTCTCATATACCCTTGGTGCTGAAGGGTACTAAACTTCAGTAAACAATCAACAAACAAACGAGGGGACACAGAACTCTGCAATAGAAATATATACACTTTCCGACACCAGATGTCACTTTCACATCACATTTTCAAGATGATTTAGTCTCAACTCTTGCCTTTTGGACAACTCTATTCCTGGGATTAAGTAGTTGTTGGTTTACAGTTTAACGTCCCTTTCAGCACAGAGACTATATGAGATGTGGACTTAACTTTAACGTATGACAAGAACTACATGGGAGGTGGCCCCACGTAACGTAGCCCCTAAGGCTATAATCTTTGATGCGAGCGGTCTCGGGTTCGATTCCCGGTAAGGGGACACTCGGTCTAAAAAATTTAAAAGCTTTTTCAGACCAGACATCCTGAGTGAGGGTTTCTTGGGTTTTCCTCATTCACACCAGACAAATGCCGAAATGGTACCTAATATAATGGTTGCAGGCCGTTTCCTTCCTTCCCTAATTCCTTTTTCCACACTTCCTAAAATAGTGTGATCGCCAAGGGACGTCATCCCTCAAACGTGACGGGCTAAATGGCCATAGATACCGACAGCCAAGGAATCTAATTCCTAATCCCCTTAATCCGAACCACATGGTCCCCCCACCGGGAATCGAACTCGGTCTCCGGTATCCAAGGCACGTACGGTAACCACGTAGACAGAAGGGAGCTCCCCTCGAATTTGGGATAGCCCACTAGACAAGACGAGAGATAACTCTTTCAATAAAAGTAGATACCACTTTCCGAGACGAGACATCACTTTTGTTACATGTTTTCGAGACGAGAGTCCCTTAACTTTGTCTGTTAGACAACTCTATCGGATATAAACTGGAGTAGTGGTCCAGATCTAAATTCAAACAGTATTTCCTCTTGCAGGTAGTCTCTGTCTTCAATAGGGACATTTGACTCAAATCAAACAATGCAAGTAGAAATAAGAGTTCGACCTCCGTACGATCCTTATAATCATTTATTTTGCCTCCTTTTTACTTACTTCCTATTTATCCAGCTTTTGAGACGTGAGGGAGTTCTCAACCAATCTACACATGTCTGTGTGCCGATGAGGATGAACTTTGTAGGTGACTTCTGTCAAGAGATATTTCTTACTGAATGCAGGAGCAGATTAAGGGTGGAGCCAATGGAGCCCAGGCTCCAGGGCCCCCCAAAATCCATCTCTTTAATACTAAAATATAGCAATCAACTTATTATATTATAGGCTTCAGAAACACGCTATTTTTTTCCCCGCTCGCACGGTATTCCTAGAGTTAAGTCTTCTTCCGCTAGCGTCTTCACGATACGTATTTTCTGAGGGAGTAAGCTATTTTGGGCCTCTATTACAAACCAAATTCTTAGCTTGTGACAATTCCTTTGAAATATCTCTGTCATTACTGAGAGCAAATCTAGAAGGTTTTCCAAATCTCCTTTACTCTATTAGTGTTTTTACAAAGACTGATGACCATTTGGCTTGTATTTGCCATTTATGTGTTACACTGCAGTATGTGAGGACTTAACTGTTAATAATCAATGTAATTAAACTATTTACTGTAAACTTGGAGCACATTAAAATATTACAGCATGGTTCTCGGTATTTCGATAAGCATGTGAGGCTGTGGAAGGCAGAAAAGAAAATTTATGCGCTGGAATTATTCGTAACATAGGGCCCCCTTGAAATAGTCGACTCCAGGGCCCCAAAAACCTTAATCCGTCTCTGACTGAATGTATACTCGTATTAGAAAAAAGCTGGCAAAACAAAAGAGATAGGAAATCACAATAAAAATGTTAAGTTTTGAGAAAGAGGACAAACCCATTTAAAGAATCAAAGTAAACTAATCACACTAAATTGAAATGCCACTAAATATAACCCCTTGACTTCAAAGTCCTAAGAATTCGACCCAAACAACCCTTCCAGTACGGAGATATGCGGTCAGCACAACACTAAATTCCTGTTACTTATTTTTCTGACAAAAGTGTGCCACCTTTGCTCCCCAACGGTCCTCATGACACTTAATGAATGCCACTCTCTGTCAACATCCCCGAGTTTTCTCTGGTCTACGGCTAGCGTGTGTGTGGTGCACAACGTACCACATTTGTTTACCGGTGGGTGAGCGTCGAATGTACAGTCAGCGACAAAAGTTCTTTCCATTTGATGAAACTAGTTTCGTAAATATAACTTCAGAATTGAAGAACAATTTGAGTATAGTTTTCAGTAAATTAAAAAGAATAGAATTTTTTGTACGTCCCATCTTTGAAACTAGATGGAACAGTGTATGTTCCACTGTTATGACCAAAATAAATTTTACTAAACGGAAATAACTTCTGTCGCTCACTATACAACAATAATTTAGTTCCCACTTTAAAATGTAGGTCTAACTTTATATAGTTTCGGTTCTGATAAAGGACATAAATATAAATTACACGACAATCAATCTGAATATACTAAGCATCAGTTTGAATGGCTGACGGTGGAATTTGAACCTGGAACCTTAAGATTACGAAGTAAGAGCTCTGTTTACTTACGCCATTTCGACAAACCTTTAGGAGGCCTAATCACTGCGAAATTAAAATATCCCTAGTTTTACAGTAATTATGTGATATCTTCAAATAGATAAAAGATAATCAAAATGTGGAACAAGAGCTCGCTAGACAATATTATTTTGCATGAGATGCCGTTATCATGAGTCACCTAGTAGCTTTCCGTTTGCAGCCATTTAAAAACGCGAAAATAAATACCGATTTTCTAAATGACTAGAAATCGAAAGCAGATAAGTGAATCGTGGTAACAGTATCTCAGACAAAATAATATTGTCTAGCGAGTTATTGTTCCACATTTCGATTATATTTGATCTATTTCAAGGTGTCACATAATTACTATAAAATTAGTGATATTTTAATTCTGCCGTGATGGGGCCCCTTAAACAGTAGTTTCGTGTAGTTGGTTTCTTTCTGATGGCATAGTGGCTCAGTGGCAGAGCGTTCACATCTGGAGAGAAGGGTCTTTGGTTTGATCCCGGTCCATGGAAATTTGTGGAGGACAAAGTCGTGCCTCTAGGTTTTTGCGGGATTCTCCTGTTTCCTCTCACAATATTTTCCCATGAATTCTTTTATTAAACATCCATAGAAAGGCCTCATCTCAAGTTTGCTTCCCATTGATTTAATGCCCAAGGCGCATCCCGGATGTTTCTTTCCTTAATGTCATTTAATTATCCCTTTATTTTTAAGTTTATAGATTTGGAAACCCTGGCCACCAGTACCTTATCCACTCATAGCTTTTCCTTGGCGTAGATTGAGACTTTCTGAATTCCAAACTCTCTCACTCTGTATTCCATCGTTTCTTCTCACTTTTTTCCGTCTAATTCTCTCATAGCTTCCCCCTCCTCTTTTTTCTTCCTAAATCCCACTCCATTTCCCTAATAACCAGGAGCTCTCCTCTCCCTTATCGTAACGTGGCCAACTCATCAAATGACGATTCTTCTTTTTCTAATGTCTTCCTCGCAACTAAAGAAGGAGATTATCTCAAATTATTCCTCCTTCCAACACTTTCATCTTCTCTTTTCTTTCTACAAAAATTCATTTTTACTCATAATTTCTTTCTTTTCCTCTTTTTTGATTTTCTTCTTTCTTACGAGCTTCGTTTCACTTCATACACAAATGGATCAAAACAGTGTGTCTCTTCATGGCCAAGTTTCCAATGTACGTGCTTTTTTTTTTTTACGTGTGGTCCGGATTCGATTCCTGTTGAAAGTTCTTTAAACAGTAAGCCTCCTCATGTAGCCTCGGTGCAGAAATAGGCCTTACACTCCAAGTAGCTATCCAAGCAGGGCTGAATTTAATGTTTTACCGCCCCTCACTGCGACATACAAAATTTTAACATAATAAAAAATCAAGAAAAATAAATTTATTTTATTCATGCTTTTTTGCTTTTATATTTCTTTTTTTCTTTTTTGAGAAATTTAATTAATTTTGGCATGTGATAGGCAGTTGTGAGGTGCGTGTGTGCAGGAGCGCTGAGTGAGGGCACGTAGCGCATCAGCACAACAACGTTTTGCTGTTTACTCTGACTTTACAAATGTTTATTATTATTATTATTATTATTATTATTATTATTATTATTATTATTATTATTATTATTATTATTATTATTATTATTATTATTATTATTATTATCCAGCTTTTTAAGCCTTGCTAATTATGTTCAGGTCCACCGTGCGTCTTAGACATGGGCCTACTGCAAAGGCGCCGATCCTGTGGGTCGGTCGACGTAGATGGTCGATGGTCGATGTAGACCTCGATGTATTTTTATGAGTATGTATTTTTTATTGGTATATCTATTTTTATGAATATACAATATTTGGCCTAATTCTTAGAATTCTCATATATCCCTTCTTAGACCCTTGTCTGCAATCAAACATACATCTGAATGCCCCCCAAAGTTACAGAGAAATCGGCGCCTTTAGCGTAGTGGGGATAGTAGTAAATCCCGCCCTGCATGGAAGTTTGAATACAGCGCTGCTAATTCTTGCTAACTAACAATTGACATAACAGCTCTTATGGGCCTAAGCCGCTCCAACGCCATCTGGTAGGGACCGGCTGAACTACACCCTGCCTAGTCACGAACTCGCGGTCAGCTGCGTCGCCCTGTGTCTAAGAGGTATACCAGAAACTTTCTAGACCTAGTGTCATCACGCTCTGCACTCTATCACTAGATTGAATTGAGTTGAATTTGAGTTTAACGTCCCTTTCAGCAGCGATACTATATTAGATGGGACCTACTGATTAACGTGGAATCCGAGCCACATGAGCTCCCTCCTGGAATGGAAACCGGGTCTCCCACGCGAAAGGGGCGTACGCTAACCGCTTAGCCACGAAGGAGCTCAGTCTATCACTAGACTACGGCGTATCCTCATTCTAGCTATGCCACTACAAATAACTTAAATAATAAAAAAAATAACAAAATAAACACTTAGGCTATATTAATAATCTAAATTCAATTTCGTCAGCATATATTGCCGAATTGCAACAATATAATAAACTTAGAAGTATTTGCTTTGTTCACATTTTATTATTATTAAAGATGAGTTTCAAGGAGATGGAAGCACCTCTCCGATATATTTGGCATAGAACAACAATATTGAAAATAATTCAATGGATCAACATTCAAACTATCTCCTAGAACAAACTGAATTATCAACTAGAGAATAATCCGTGCGGATTTTAATTATTTTATTTTATTCATTGTTGAGAGCAGCGAGCGAACAGGTCACGTACGAATTGAATTTTTTGAAATTGAATTTTTAAAAAATGAACGTATTCACAGGTTTTTGTCTTTGGTACCTATCGTTCCAGACTCCTCTTTGAAAATCAGTAAACCACCTGTGCTTTCCATTCAGGCCTGCAACCAGAGGGGTCCTGACCCCCCTAAAATTTTCGTGGCCACTCCAGACCTCAATACAAAATGCAATTATTAATACAAAAAACACTATTTAGATATTTGTCAGAGAATTTTTAATGACTTGGGCCCCCCCTAACATATTTATGCCCTCCCCCCAAACCTCTGTGGCTGGTTTCGGGCCTGCTTCCATTCAACATGCCTACAACAGGCAAAATTAGACTTCTTCACATTTTTAGTCTTCCAAATGGCAATCCCTGAAAACAAACTTCTCTTTTTATTCGTTGTGAAGAAATGAGTCAGGGAAACAAGAGATTTTAGCTTTGCTGAGTCAGTTTTCCTGGACAGCTGATGAGGAAAAATCCTTTTTGCATTCTTATTTTGTCGCAGATTTTTCTCTGTTATCCATTTTTTTAAAAAAAAGATATTTTTCGTTTCCTTGTCCCTCCAACCCTTTAACTCCGTGGTTTTTTGTCGAGTGCCAAAACGAATTTTCACAAAATGAAAAAGCAATTAGAATAGGAAGTTTTGCTACGAAAATAAAAGATAATATATTTAGAAAAAGGAAAAACGGAAAGGAATTAGGGAAGGTACCTCCTTACTTTTACTTGTTTAATTTAAAGAAAAATAATAGAGAGAAAATATTTACTAAACATAAGAAATTAAATTAAAATCATTAATTTAACTTCTCACGAATACGCACTGAAAGGTAAAAGAGATGTACGAAGGACAGTCAAAAACTTCCCGGAATGTTCTAAACGGCGTGACAAACATCTTGGCATTTGAAGGCGGCGCTCGAAGTTCCCTTTAAATGCAGCTAACAAATGAGAGGGCTGCGGTATTACCACGTTTATTTTTTATACACTCACCCTCTGTCACCTAATTGCACTGTAGTTCTTCTGCTTAACGAAGCGACAGCCACACCCCTTTCTCACTCGACAACGTCGCTTCAGAGCTTGCGTTTTATTCGTTTAGCTGAAATGCCAAGATGTTTGTCACATGCTTTAGTTTTGGCATTTGTGACGCAATCACAATGAATCTTGTACAGTGCAGTCCTTACGTTGCCAACTGGGAACAGGTCATCACAATCAGTTTATGAGTAGTGCATTAGAGCCCGTAAAACTCGACACTCGATAACCCAGAGGTCCGAATAACTCAGCACATCCTTGCAGGAAAAAAAAAAAAAAAAAAAAAACGCGCACAGACCCGTTCAAGGTCATTACTGGGTATTTTTCTGATGTCTGTCTCATCAGGTAAATTACTGTACAGTGAGTATTCATTAATTTTCATTTTCATGTATAGTAAAGGCTCTATGCCTTCATAAAGTAAATATTTTTCTTTTGTTTAAGGGTAATTGGCAGTTTATTTTCTGTTGTATTCTCAAGCAATCAATACATACAAGCACAGTACTGCATTTTCTGAAGAAATACTCGTACTTATTCATTTTTAACTCCATTCCCGATTACCCGGCATTTTCACAAATTCGTCCACCCTTCGGTCCACATTATGTCGAGTTTTCAGGACTCTATTGTTTAGCTAAACAGAGGAGTATGTGTTGATTAGTTGGTACAATGTCACAGTTCAAAAAATTCACAAACATCAAGTTCAAGTGCAAATTAAGGGAAATCTGCTTCAGATAATTAATTTGATAGTCTTAAAATCAATTTACGGTGTCAATGCTTTAACGAAAACAGCACTGATACTCGTTTCACCACCGTAGAGGACATCAGAACCAACGTGACGGCTGAACTTTGGATGGTACCAAAAAGGAAGTTTCGTCGGTGCTTTCAGCAATGGTAGAAGCAGTGGGGAAAGTGAGCAGTGGCTGATCCAGGGGGGGGGGCGATCGGGGCGATCACCCCCCAGAAGAAGAGACTTTCTTATTTTATATATATAAATTAAACCCATCCCAGAGTTTGGACCTCTTAAAGGTAGCTCTAAGTAGCAGTATTCCAACCCACCGCCTCCCCCCAGAAATCCGTCTACTTTGAAGGTGATTCAGTAAATGTGAACTTATATTGTGGTAATAAAGAGCTGCCACAACATTCTGGGAACTTTTACACTCCACCTCGTATGATAAATGATAATAAAAAGGGACTAGTACAGTGGAACGCAATTATTCCAAAAAGAGGAAATATGAATAAGATGAAGAGAAAGAATCAGGAGAAACCCCAGGAACAACAGGTTGTCCCCATAAATTCAAAAGATGGGGATTCAAGTACCCCTCACACCACCCGTGAATGCTCTACCTCAGACTAACACTTCTCCTTTACTAATAAAGGTTCCTCTTCGAAACCAAAAGAATTATGCATATGCTTTATGTGTGCATAATTCTCGGTTTGATTCACTCTGGATGCCCTTGCGTCGGATACAAATCCGAGTAGTATTAGTTCGGATTTCACTTTAAATTATAGATCACATCTTATACGCTCTCGGCATTGTAAAGAAACGTTAAACTCCAATCAATCCAATCCTCCTTTGAACAGTAAATTCTATCTTTTAGTAGTTTCGGCGTTGAAAAAGAACGTTGAACTCTAGTCAATCTAATCCTACTTTCAACAATAGGTTTGGTATTTAAAAGGGATGTTAAACCAATCAATTCAATCCTACTTTCAACAGTAGATACCATCTTATAATAGCCTCGGTGCTGAAAAAGAATGTTAAACTGTAATCAATCCAATCCTAGACATTCTTTTATAGAAATCTAGACAACGCTGAATTGATTGACAGCGTACTCGTGCCCGCTAATGCCCTTTGACAGTTTTACTGCTCATAAGAAAAGTTTATTACCTTACAATTTCAGAACATTTTCGATAAATACCCAAAATATTTTTGATATTTGAATTTTTCAAGGAAAATTCATTCTCCTGATTTTCTTCTTTTTCTGACAGAAAATTGTTCGAGACCAAATTTTATTTTAGGTAATTTACACAACGTGACAGGTTCAATGATGGAAATTTTTATAACTATTTTCTGCACCGAGATGTTTCAAGTTGAATCCAAATCACTACCCGGACTTATATTCAAGATCAGTACACTCGCCAAGAATCAAACCCCGAATTATTAGAACAGAAAGCGAAACTACTTGGCTACGAAGAAGCATCTTAGAGAAGTTGTCATGAAAGGAAAAGTAGATTAATAATTATAAGATACATAATTGACTGATAATTTTAAAGACGAATTAAATTTTACTTCAAGACTATGAGTTGAGTTTGTAGCAAATACAAACATAATAGTTTACGATAAGCGAATACTTAATAATGATAGCGAAACATTTTGTGTTAAAATGTTGTAGATCCACAGTATTTTTTGTTGATTTTTATTATTATCTGTTTTATTTTAAATTTGTTTGTGTTTCTGTGTCATGTGGTGCACTTTTTTACTCCATTTCTCTTTGCCTTCGCTTTCTTTCTCTCTTTCTCTCTTGTATATTTCTGTCTATATAATTAACCAATCACGAGAGGGAATTGCTATCGTTTAAGATATACGGTGCAGTCATTATGATGGGATACCTGCGGAAGACAGGCTTTGATGAGAGACTACACTAGTGTTTCCAACTATGACACAAATGAACAAGAATTTAGCTATGATTTATGATTATTCGTAACTAATGATCCTGTGCCTTATAGAATCGAGCGGAAGATTCTTCTTCTCCTTAATTTGACATTTAAATAATTTTACTTTTAACCAATTCCAATGTTAACAAGCAGCTGTAACCTTGGATCATGATACTAAAATCATGGTGAATTTGTCATCTTGGTCTTGAGTAATGTAAGCCGTGGTTTCCAACCGCTGGTCCGCGAGATTATTTTGCCGGTCTGCATTAGCAGGTGGTCAGTTTGCGTCTAGGAGATGGTGCTGTGTCACTCGTGAAATTCTTGTCTTACATAGCTGAGTGGCTGTCAAGTACAGATTCAAAAACAATTCACAAAACAGTGCCGTTTATCTTGGAGTGAAGAATATCTGGATCTGAACAGAATAGCTTAGTGGCGTACTAATTACGTGTATATGTATGTGAAACAACTTTTTCTACCCTGTTCCAATTAAGGTAAAATACAGGGTGTTGCCATCTTGTTTCATTGATCCCTAGCATCTTGTTCGCAAGGCAGACATGCCAGGCTCATCTGTTAATACTTCTAGTACACCCCCAAAAAATAACAAAGAAGCACAAACTAAGTTGAAGTTCTGTATTTTTAATACAATTTTTCCGCTTATTTATTGAACGGACCTTGTATTAATAAATGGACCAACGTGTTACTCTAGACAATATTTTGCTTAGTTTCTTCATCATTTTTCAGGTAAAATTTGTCTGATTCCAAGTCTTTCACGATCGTCTCATATGGGCACCTTATTGATGCACCCTCCTTACCCCTTTGACTTCCATTCTACCTCGTCAAACATCTGAAAACGCTTAAAGACGTCTTTAATTATTTTAGATGAAAAGTTGTAACACCAAATTTCATGTCTCAAACTTTCAGGGATATGGACTTTTTAGTGTAATAACTTTTCATCCCGATCTCTTATCTCATTTCTTGTCGAATTTCCGAAAATCCTTCCTTAGTGGTACCTAACGTCATAAAACCTATGTACTCCACAAATTTAAAGTACTTTATTTAAACGATTTTACTTGGGCGTTGATCAGTCACTCAGGACTTCTTTTATGTACAGCGATTACCAGATAATCACTTTGTATTTTTTTCAGGATGAGAACTTTATTTGTGTAAACATTAAAACTTGTAATATAATGTGTACTAAAAGAACACTCCTAAATTATTTTTGCGTTTATTTATTTTCTTATGTATGTGTTTTTTATCTTATGAAGACATTTTTTTAAAATGTCTTTCTAAAACAACCAGTCTTACATCATCAAGCTAATATTTACTATTTTAAAAGGAAAATATATAGTTAACATAATCTTATATATAAAAGAGAACGCACAAATCCTTTGTTCCCTCATCACGCTAATACGGCTGAACCAATTTCTTTCATTTTTGGGGGGTTATTAGGATTTGGACCCTAGATGGTTTTTATCATATCACTTTAATTTTTAATTACCAGTGTCTTGAGATAATTGACCATTCAAGTGTCCATAACGTACAAATCCTTTGTTAGTTCATCATAGGTAAAAATAAACGTATTTATATGCAACCCGCATGACCGTGTCACTCGGCGGGTTAACATAAATGACAGGCGATATAATGTTAACATTTACTGCAATCTACTATGGTTTTTATCATATCACTTGAAAGCGAAAAAGTAAAAATTATCTAAGTAACAACGTTTATTGCGTTCCGGGGTGACCGCAGCGAAGCGGGGCGGGTTAACATAAATGACAGGCGATATAATGTTAACATTTACTGCAATCTTCTATGGTTTTTATCATATCACTTGAAAGCGAAAAAGTAAAAATTATCTAAGTAACAAAGTTTATTGCGTTCCGGGGTGACCGCAGCGAAGCGGGGTGAACGCTGCTAGTCTAATCTAATTTTGCAATATTTTAATTCCTTAATGAAATTTATTGGTGATTAAGAACATTGTAATAAATGCAAACATGATTCTCACAAGGTTTGTTACATAAGGGAGAACTAGCTGATGCTGGTAAAGTTCTGTGCGTCTGTTTCCTTTAAGAGAAAACCCAGGTTTTTACTTTCCGCTAGTCCATGATTTAATTATTCTTTAATCTTGAAATGTTCCTCCATATTAGATACATATCAGTGTTACGTAAAAATTTAAACCAATTCTACATACCAACGGATTTAAGCGATAGAGAGGGAGATCATGGGTTCGAATCTAATGACAATTTAGCGAGTGAGTCTATTCCCAGAATTTTCCCATAATCCTACTTAGATTATTTATTTTTGTTTTTCATGCGTATTAATTGTCTCGAACTACAAGTACAACTTGCGGAGCTACAGTACTCCCTTTAGCATCTAGTGAATTATTTTCCGAACTTTAAAAACTTCAAAAATAGATTTTGACACTAAGCATGACATCCACAGTTTGTCAGTACGTAACAGCGTAGATGTGAGAAAGAGTATGTGATGGGACCTGGCAGGACCGGATTTAGGGGAGGTGCACTGGTGCAATTATTATACCTCTCCTTTCGTTGTAAATGTACACTACGTGAAATGAGAAGTTAGCAGTGAAAATAACAACACTTTTATAAGGATTCTCTACAATACAGGTATCCAACATATTCAAAGTGTATGATTAAAGAAATTTCTGATCTAGAGCAGCAAGCTAATTATATACTGAAAATTATACCGATACAAAGAAGCCGTGACTCAGTTGGTATAGTGAACTTTGTGGTGGACAAACACCGTGTGCGTAGGTTTTCTCGGGGTTCTCCCGTTTCCTCCCACTTTCTTCACTCCACCATTTCATTCATTACGGTACTCATCATCACCGTCTCCTTTAGCCTAACCGGCATAACCGTGGGACGTAAAACTTAAAAATTTCATTTCATTTCATTTTCAGTTGGTATAGTATTGATTTTGAATTCGGAAAGTCGTGGGTTCGATTCCCAAGGCCAGACACTGAGCGTTTCCAGGTTAATTTTTCAGTCACACTATAGATGCCTAAAGACATTTAAAAAGTTTAAATTTAATTCAATTATAGCGGTAGTTATTAGTGCACACCCCGTCAGAAAATTCTGGATCCGGCCCAGGGACCTGGTACTTTGCGTCAGACACACATCCAGAATTTTTTGTTGGGAGGGGTTCAAGTTTGGGGACCCAATATTACAAGTGGTGGATCCAAGGGGGGCTATAGCCCCCTCCTTGACGCTCAGGTATACACTGGATAAAATGGGTTTCAATCCTGCTTTACACTGGATAAAAGGGCAAAATTTGTTTTAGCCCCTCCGTATATCATATCCTGGATCCGCCCCTATATATATATATATATATATATATATATATATATATATATATATATATATATATATATAGATATAGATATAGATATAGATATAGATAGATAGATAGATAGATAGATAGATAGATAGATAGATAGATAGATAGATAGATAGATAGATAGATAGATAGATAGATATAGATATAAGAGAAAAAGTACAAGTGAAGTATAAAATGAAATTTTCATGCTACATCAATCATTTCCCTATTAAGCAAGTATAGTTTTATAGAGAAAGTGTACAAATGTGTGTTGAATTCTGGGGAGTCCGAACTCGGTGTGTCCCCCCGTCGGTACGCCCCTGCTTCACGTTCGTTTCTAACCACGCCGAGATTTGAATCCGACTCTGTTGATAGATGAAGAAACTACCATGCAAAACTATCTCGCCTATAGACTTCTCCATACCACTTTGCAGTCTCACCAGGGGAATGATGACATGACATGTTTTATATGATTCTTTGTTATTTCATTTCGCGCCCATTAGAGTTGAAAAAAAATGTGCAAATATCTTGAACTTTCCTGAAATAAATACCTACAAAGAAAGAGCGTCTATTTGTTGAAAAAGAGATGAGTTTGAAAATGTGAAGAAAAACTGTAGCTTTGCAGGAAAATGAACTACAGCGGGAATTGAATGCGGATATTTCTTGAAGAACATCAGAACAGTATTTAGCAATAAAGGAATTACAAGAACTTGGTGTGGAGGAAGACGAATGCCTTGAGTTCAGTGTGGTCGAGAAGCTTTTTTCTTTAAATTTGCTTTCTTATTTAGATGTCTATTGTCTTAGAAGTCTTTCTTTCTGTTGGTAGCTTGTAACACTGTTTACGTGAAGGCACAGGTAGAAATTAGTGCTTCTGACCCCTGCAACCTCATTGGAAGTTGACGCTTTAACGAATGAAGATTGCAAAGAATTAAGAGGAGAGGATTGTGGGAAAATACATGAAATGGGCGGGAATCGAAACAGACCTCATGAACCAAAAGCGTGGTGATTGCTGGTTCATTCGAAGGAAATGTGGTTATTGGGACGACTCAGGACGCTGATTTAGTGTGGGAACGCTCTGGGCGGCAATCACCATTACACACCTCTCTCTCTTTCTCTTTGTGTGGTGTGTGTAAAGAGGGTGTATATAGTATATTTGTTTGTATGTAGTGTTGTTGTTGTTATTATTACTCAACCAATGATGTTGCTTCGAGGGACGTTGTTTTTCAGGAAACATCGGAACATTAGGAAAGGAGGAGGGGAAAATGATCTGAAATCTTCACTTATAGTTTAACCCTTTTACACGGCCGCCGTGCTAGCGTCTAAAGCTTATAAAGATAAGGTCATCCATTGACAGGAATGTTTTAAGGATTATTTCTTTAGATTTCTTCATCTTGTATGTGTGTGTGTGTTTTTAAATTTCTTGGTAAATTTATTGAATATAAATAGAAGCAGAAAAAACCTTTTGGGTAATTCTACAAAAAGCTGAAAATCGAGAAACGTGGAGGAAACAGGTCGGAACCTAAAATAAATAAATAAATAATAATTCATTTGTCCCACAAGCTGCCAAAAGGGAGAATGCTTAATAATCTTTAGAAAATTATCAGTGTATTATTATTTATAAAAAAAAAAGTATGAAAGATAAACTAGATTAATCGATAGAACTCATAAAGGAGGACAAAGTGTGTTCTACCATCAAGCTGAACATGTTTGCGGGTGAATCTTCATGCTTAGCGCAGTACCTGCTAGTGCGCGCCTTGTCACACTGGGTTCCGAGATCCATTCCCTGTAGGAGAGTTTTGAGTTTTGAACGCATTACGTAATTCGAATTCTACTTTAAACTATAAATTCACATCTTATATACAGTGGCGGATCTAGCTCGAAACCGGGGGGCCTAAGCTCCCCAGTTTTTTGAGTGACGAAGATAATTGAACCTATTATTTATATATTTTTGAAAGTTTGTAGAAAGTCAAACCTATGATAGTCTGGATTCTGGCTACCCCCCTCCCCCGCCCGTTTTTACCTTCTAGATCCGCCACGGCTTATATAACCTCAGTGCTGAACTGGGATCTAAACTCCAACTAATGTTATTCTTCGTTTTCGAGAAAATCGATTTTTGTTGTTGATGTTAAAATGAAATTGAGCTACAAAAGACCCATCAGTTACTAAGATGAAGCTGATGCCGAAACATATGTCCATCAAATCTTTTAGTATGAGAATAATAAGACGATGGTACACGCCAGCAGTGTGCAACAGCCGGCCCGCGGGTCATATGCGGCCCGCCTAACCCTATCTTCCGGCCTGCTGGTCAGTTATTGAAAACAATAATTATTATATTTTTTTCTTTTTTTTACAAAACCTGTTCAGAATGAACTGGAAATTTTCCATCGATCACAGTGTGAAACGTGGTAACGCTCTAAAGACAAGCGCTTGGCAAGCGCAGGTACTTTTGGGGAAATTTCCCTCGGTATAAGGATTGCTAGGAGTGTACCGACAAAGTTCTAAATACATTATTCTGCTCCACTTTAGTGACTAAATATTTTGGTTACCAGTATAACAGTTGTTTTGTGTTATTGTGATGGAAATTACGATGAACATGTTCCATCATTTAATACTATATTAATCAATTGTCGTGAAAATGATTACCTACAGTGAGGCCCACGATGCCATTTAGTGCTCTGTCCTGCCCACTCTTCCAAGTTGCACACCCCTGGTATACGCTATCCAATGATATAACATAAAATTATCTTTTACTCGTGGTACACGATATCTAATGAGATAACTTAAAATTCTAGACCTCGGGTGTAGAAAATGATCTCATATTTCAGGAAATTTTTAGTTCTGTGAATGAATTACAGGTTGTCACCTTATATTACACGTGCGTAAAATTCGCCAGAGTGGCATGTCACCGTGCCCTTCTCTGCCATCTATATATGAAAATCAAAAATGTTTCACCTTGAACATATGAAGAAGAGACTTGTCGCCTTGTTTATTTACAGAACTAAAATTGTTGCGATATGTGGATTGTCACCTTTTACAGCCGATGTCTAGAATTATAGAATTGACAATACAGCACAATAAAATAAATACAATTTAATACAATACAGTATAATACAATTCAATTCAACACAATAAATACAATTCAATATAATATAAAGTATTAAAATATAACATAATGAAATTAAGTTCAATGTGATAGAAATGAAATCAACATAAATTTCTAGGTTTTCGTCCCACGTTTGTGACATGCATGGTAAAGGAGACGATTGATGAATGAAAATGAGCAATTATGAAACAATTCGTAGTAGAAAAATGGGAGGAAACGGAGAACCCCCACAAAACCCACGAACCAATGTTAACAATACAATACAATACAATACAGGGCAATGAAGGTATTTTAGAAAAAAAAATGCTTGAAGCAAGAGTATCTCGTTTTTCACATACAATCTGCTTTTAAATAAAAATAAATCATCTAAAAAAAAAATGACCTTTAACTGGACACGCTACTTTCAGTTCATTTTGAAAGTTGGAAAATGACACACTCAATAGTTCTCTTAGTAAAACAAAACTGATTAAAGTAATAATTATATGTTAATAAAACTTCTATAGAAGTTTCGGCAATGTAATATTGCTTTCTTTTGTCTGATCTGATAGCATGTCTGATGAAGGCGACGTTACTTTGCCGAAACTATTACACATGTTTTATTAATACACAATTAATACTTGGGCCAGTTTGGTTTTATTAATACATGCTGAATATTCCCAAACTATAATGAATAATATACAACTGAATAGAATATTCTCGATTCAATAGCTCTAGCGAAATACTCGTTCTTCCCAAGGGGAGAATACGTTTCATTTTCAACATAAAGGGGTGAATTTGGATTTAAACGACATTGGAAACGTTACTGTTCATCACAGTGACTCCGAAAACTATGGATTCGACACTAATATCGGACAATTTCGATCATCTTTAAATATCTTCCCCTCCCTTAAGTTGCAACATCAAAATGACATGATTAAAACAATCCCAGGCCTTAACCTCATCCATGTTGAAAATTTGGTCGAAATCGGTGAGGTTGTTCAAGAGGTACGAAGTCACAAACATAGACCAGTGTTTCTCAAAGTGTGGGTCGCGACCCATTGGTGGGTCGCGGGCCGTTTCTTTGGTGGGTCGCGAGAAGTTTTTCCTTTTAATTGTGAAAATTTTATTTTGATGCAGAAACATATGTTGTAAAGTAAGCGCCATTCAGGAAATGAAAATTGAAAACGTTTCTTAATGGGGTGAAGAGTTCAGAACCCTGCCCTGCTGTACAGTCAGTAGAGATGCTGGGTTAAGATGGAAAGAGAATGGCTGAGTCAAAATCTGTCACGGGGTAGGGCATTGCGTTGAAAATAGTGTTAGCTCTGTGTTACCTTTATATGAAAAAAAAAATTAGAAATATGATTTACAAAATTTAATTAGTTTGAAATATCACCATAAAAGTAGGTGGGCCACAAAGTACTTTTTAATATTTAATGTGTGTTGCAATAACAACAACAAGTTTGAGAACCACTGACATAGACTGTATAAATAAGCTGTATAAATAATTCATTTTTATATAGATATTATAGATTTATATAGATAGATATTTTAAATTTAATTCATAGAAAGTATGAAAATCTTAGACATTATGTAGACATATCTTAAAATGTTTCTGCTTGTAAGTCGCTTGAAATGAAAAACATTCCCACGAGATGTGCTTGATAATCTAGGTTTAAGTCTCAACTTTAAAAAAAAATGAAAAATAAAATAAAAGTACGATTGAAGCCTGTAATTTGCAGATAACTTTGCACTAAGATGTTTTTATGTTGTTGATGTGATTTTTTTTTTCTCTTCCGCCCACACCATCAATTTGAGTGACGTTTCGGGAAGATTTACCGTATCAACAAGTTCCTCTACGGAGAAATCTTCTCTTTTACCGCACCAAGGTAGTCATTTGTTTCTTGCTTCAGGTTATATTTTCTTCTTCATTTGACTCTGAACCTTTCACCCCTTTTAATTTCTCTCTCTTCCCTCCCTGTTACAATAAATGAACTTTCAACTGCATTACTCTCTTTATGCAAAAGATACTTTCAAAATAAAGGAATTTAGATTTACACTAGTACACACACACACCGCTTCATAAGATTACGATTTGTTTTAGTAAATTCCTACTAGTGACATCTTCTGGAGACTAGTAGAACTAAGAAATGAAAAGACTTGTTGATAAATGTGCCAGATGGCGTTAGTGTCACTTCAGATGTTATGCAGCAACTATTGTATATACATTACGAGTATGATTAAAGGAAGACTATAGTCTAGTGGTTAGAGTGTTGGACTCACATCCGCGTGGTCCCGGGTTCGATTCCCGGCCAGTGCTTCCCAATTTTCGACGTCTACCCAGCGTCGGGAGGGAAACCACGGAGTCACGTGAAAACAAGACGTGACGACCACTAGCTTCTGTTAGGGACAGAACGTTGCAGCGCGCTGATCACGTGCTCGCTGGACGTAGTTCAGGTGGTCGCTAATAGATGGCGCTGGAGAAGGCTTAGGCTCAGATAGGGGTTGTTGCCCCAAGTGATTTGGTTCTGTTTGTGTATATTATTATGCTGCAAATAAATAAATAATTTTTTATAAAGAATGTGACCAGCTCCCATGGTCAAGTAATTAAAGGAAACGCCTATCTGTCATGAATTCATTCCGCTCAGGACATCGGTGTTAAGATTGTACTTTGAGCGCTCAGTTCCTTATAATATTTCATTCTTCACGAACCATTCCTACGTGAAGGTCAGAAATGTGCGACGCAAAACCTCGAAAATATGTAACTACATAAATAAATCGAGAAAAATGTGTTTTTCTTAAAAAAAAAAGAAAGAAAAAGAAACTGCAATGTTATTGTAAGGCTGAATTGTCAATCTGGACGACTTTGAAATTGGCATAACTGAGCACATTAGGTTGGTTCGTCCATTTCTGTTTGCCAGTCGTGGTCTTTTCCTTCTACACGACAACGACCAGCTCATTTAGTAGCAATAATTTATTAGTTTTGCAGAAAAGAGATCATAGAGGCCACGGTGGCTCAGTGGTTGAGCGCTTACCTCTCGTGTGTGGGGTAACTGGTTCGATTCCTGGCCAAGTAAGTTTGTGGTGGACAAAGTCGTGTTCATGTGCTTTCTCGGGTACTCCCACATTTTCATTCCACCAATTCTTCCATACATTCACTTCCCTTAGGCTAAAGGGCATAATCGTGGGACGTTAAGCTGAAGGATTTCATTTTATTTTATTTCAAAAGATGTTGCAAGTTATAACACCACCCATACTCATCAGATTTACCTCCCAACGACAAGATTTGACACTGATATTATGACCTAGCCATAGCCACAGCCATAAAACAGTCCCAACACTGTGTTGTGTCATATACACTATATATATAGTGGCGGATCCAACGGGGGGCTATAGCCCCCCCTTAACGCTCAGGTTTACACTGGATAAAATGGGCTTCAATCCTGCTTTACACTAGATAAAACGGCAAACTATGGTTTAGCCCCTCCCTTGATCATATCCTTGGATCCTTGGCTCCTTGGCTCCTTGCATCCGCCACTGTATATATATATGTTACCGTCAGAACCCGAAATTAGGTAAAACTAGAATTTCCTAGTTAAAACTAGTTTTCTCAAAGCCGTTTCGAAAGAACTAGTATTAACTAGTCAATACTAGAATTTACTATGTTAGTTAGGTAATTCTGGAATTAACGAAAAAGACTATATAATGTGAATCATATACAGTTTTTACTAGTTAAAACTAGTTCTGACCACAATGGATCAGTTAACAGTGTTTCTGCAAGTTCGGACTTGCTCCTACTGGGAAAGTATTGTTTTGTTTTCTCTCAGTCTGTTCGGAGTCTTTGTAAAGTGTGCAGGTGCGTCTCTCTTGTCGTGGCTACGCGTGTGTTAGTGTTTCGGGAAGTGTGAGGTGATTATTCGTTGTAATGAGTCAGTCCGATAAAGAAACAATTTTGAAGGAAAGATTCTTCAAAGAAATTATTCGTTTGGAAAATGAAAAAGACAGTCACTATAATGCAATGACCAAGGACGTAACTGAACGTAAGGACGCAAGTAAACTTTTAACTGAAGTTGAAGAGGCAAAATCTGCTGCAAAGAAAACACCTTTACAGTACAGACGTTTGAAACGGTTTAATGTTTTGGAAATTGGTGAAAGAAAAAAACTGGTGTCGAATAGTGAGCCTGTGAAGTACTACTTACCTGCCGAGGAGATCTTTGATGTTATTGAAGCATTACATGTTGCTGTGGGACACGGAGGTCGAGATAGAATGAAAGCTGAAGCTTCTAGGAAATATGCCAACGTTACGACTCAAATGATAAATATTTTTCTGTCAATGTGTGAAACATGTTAACGGAAGAAAAGTATGAAAAGGAAGGGCTTTGTTTCTAAGCCAATACTTCACACAGAAATGAACAGCCGATGTCAAGTGGACCTGATAGACATGCAAGCACACCCTGATCGTAAGTTCAAGTTTATCATGTATACCAAGATCATCTGACGAAGTTTGTCTTACTGCGAGCGCTGCAAACCAAAAGAGCTGAAGAAGTAGCCTACCAACTGATATACATATTTTTGACATTTGGTGCCCCCTGCATTTTACATTCTGATAATGGCAGAGAGTTTGTTAATTCTGTCATCAAGGAACTAACGACACTCTGGCATGAGTTAAAGTTAGTCAACGGAAAGCCCAGGCACAGCCAAAGCCAAGGGTCAGTAGATCGGGCAAATCAAGATATAGAAAATATGCTTGCCTCGTTAATGCATGATAATAAAACAAAAAAACTAGTCAAATGGTCTCCGCTTTGTTCAGTTTATGAAAAATCGAGCTTATCATTCCGGGATAAAACAGTCTCCATACCGTGCGATGTTCGGCATTGAGCCAAGAGTAGGACTTACGACTTCAGCACTGTCATTAGATGTTCTCCAAAACATAAACGATGAGGACGACCTCGTGAGTATTATTGAGGACATGAATGAGCGCCTTAGTGAACATGAAACATTTGATGAAGGAGAAAATGAGGCTGGTCCTAGTGCGGTTGATATCAGGAAAGAAGCACGTGAAAATTTGTCAAAGCAGGCCAAGAAAATGAAACTATCTCTGATGCCACCCATCCACCTATTGAAGTGGGAGATAATGTCATAATACCAATCCCGGATGTGGACAGAGCAAAGGCGGATTTTCGGAATGTCATTGGAGTTGTTCTAGAAAAAATGAAGATCTGCACAAGATTGGAACCAAGGATGGAAAGCTGGATAAATTATATTGCAGGTAAGTTTTCTGTCTTTTATGTGCTCCTTATTGATAGAATTTGTATTAACGTCCTAAACAAGCTAAGGAGCTTCTAACGACGGGACCTACAGCTTAAAGTGGGATCCGAACCATTGCTCGGGCTTGTATCCGAGGAGGAGGGCTCCCAGCGGGATTTAGAGCCCGCGACCACGCCCGCAGAAGGCCTTAAGCATTTTCATTTATGGCCTTTAAGCATCTCTGGTACACGCCGGGATGGGGTACGAGATAGCATATGAGAAGGAAGTTGGTTAAGGCCTAGTTTTTTAGGTACTATCACATTCTTTGATTGGTATGAGAGGGATAAAAGGTGGAAATCCTCAGTCAGGATGGTAGGCCGCTGGACGCGAACTTGCGACCTTCCGAATGCGAAGCCAGCACTTTACCAACTGATCTATGGCCGCTCGGTAATTAAGAGCTATATTGTATATGTTAACGGTGTTGACTAAGCTCCCCACCACTTTCTTTTCTTTCTTTCTTTCTTTTACTTAAGATTGTAGGAAGTTGTAGGTCACTATCACAATTTTGGATAGCAAGCAAGATAAAATTTAATAAGTCTGTGATCTGAAAGGATTATTCCTGTAAACAACTTATTTTTTTGTTTAGATTTTTGAGTAGTCAGCGTGTGACATCATTATTCACAGCTATTCAAATTTCTATACAGAAAGTAAACTATTTACAGCGCTGATCCTTTTAGATCATAGAATTACTTAAATTCTGTCTTGCTTGCTTTCCAAAATTGTGATAGTGACCTACAACTTCTCACAATCTTCAAAAAACGGAAAAATTAATGGGGAGGAGCTTGGTCAACATCAACTCTGCAACTCAAAATGCCATGATAGTTTACCTTGTAGTAACAAATAGAAACATTTCAGATGTTTTAGCAATAAAAACGTTTTTCTTTGTATTTCATAATAAATATACTATTTTACGTCAGTAGATTGGCTTTGGCACCACGGAATTGAATGAGTAGTAGTGCAATAGTAGTGTGTATTTTACCTTGTGCTAACATACAAAAGCATTTCAGATATTTCTGCAAGACGGAAGTCTTTTCTGTGTATTTCTTCATAAATAAGTGTTTCTATAGAATTGTATTTGAACGACAAGGATTCACATGTTATGCATGCAAGAGGGCTTATATTTCGCAAGGTACTGCAAAAACAAAGGATTTCTATGATATTGTGAGTGCCATAATACTTTTTAGAAATATATAGAAAAATTTATGATGTTTGTGCAAAAGAAAAGTTATTTCTAAGTGTCTTAATAAATACATTTCTTCAGGTTTCACTAGTAATATTGTATTTTAATGAAAATAAATAGTAAACTACGCATTCTTAATAAGCGTTGTCAATTTTACAATTCACTAGTTAATACTGAGTTAATACGAAAGGCTGACGAAACTAGTTTTAACTAGGGTATTCTGGTTTCAACAGATTTCGGGTTTTGACGGTAACACATTTCAGTTAATACTAGTTTTGACTAGTAATAAAACGTTTTAACTAGAAGGAAAAATAGTAAAAACTAGAACTACCTAACTAACATCGTAAATTCTAGTATTGACTAGTTAATACTAGTTCTTTCGAAGTGGCTTTGAGAAAACTAGTTTTAACTAGGAAATTCTAGTTTTAGCTAATTTCGGGTTCTGACGATAACATATATATATATATATATATATATATATATATATATATATATATATATATATATATATATATATATATATATATATATATATATATATATATATATATATATAGATTTAGATATAGGTTTATAGGCTTTGTGTTGTAACTTGACTTGGCTGGATTCCAAGGGACATATAGGGGTCTACAAGAAAACATCGTCATTCAAAGTAATTTGAAGAAATCGTTGTTATTAACATGCAATAAATTATCTACAGATAGAATGCTTCGGAGAGGATTGAAGAAAACTTCATCTAGTAGTGGATTAATAATGGGAATATACGTTACTGAATACATTTTTGTATTTTATGTGGTTATTTTCTATCCTTGTATACTCTAATAATTCTAGAATATTATTAATATTTTTCCAAAGATAAACTCATACCAATCGATAGGTCACACTGAGCATAAAAAATCATGAGTGAGTGTGAACTCTCCTTTTTTGTATATTAATTTTTTTGTAAATCTAAACATTGATGCTGTACTTTAACCAGGCTACTTATTAAGATGCTGCATATAATCAGATGTATTCACTAATTAAGCTCCTCATTATAAAGCTACCTTTAAGACAATACGCGCTATGGTTATCGAGACGAAAGCAATTAACAATTAAACTTTAATTTTAGTCTATATTTTCCAAACAAAAGGCATACATATACTGAGAAAAGTCCGTTATCCGGACAGTAGTATATTGAACAAATATACGGAATCCTTATGTTTACTACGGAAATCAGTACGGAACATACGTTATCCATATGCTACATAATTTTCTTGCTTAGATGTTATACGTCAGCTATGCATTATATACGTCCATCTGTGTGTGAGATCCTGAACGCCTATATACAGCTCTTTCGTTCCTACAGAAAGTATGTTTATTCGAAACACTTATGCGGAAAGTATGTATAAAATATACTTTTTCAATTATACGTTTGCTGTACGTGAAATCCAAAAACTACAACATTTACACATGTAACCTACGTATTTATGTACACAACGTATGTTTTTTCTCAGTTGTACATAAATATAGATGGATTTATGTATTAGATAACTACACTATGATCCTTAGCTTTGAAGGGCGGGAGGATTATTGGCAGAAAAAAAATATCTCTGTTGGGTCATGTGTAGTTAGCACATATTGCCTCTTATCGGCTGTTTCTATAGCATATAACGTAGGCTATAGTTGGCTATCTCTTAATGCAAATTGCTCCAAAATAACTTCATGATCCTGAGGTAAGTTGAGTCGCTTTTGAGTTTTACGTCTCTTTCTGCAGCGAGGCTATATGAGACGTGGACCTACTGAGCTCCAGCCCGGAACTGAACCTTGGTCTCCTACGCCAAAGACGCGTACGCTAACCGCTTATTCATGATCCTGAGTCAACGCTGTAAACAATGTCGTACTCCAATGGGCAGAGGCCTATGCAGGGGGTGGGTCCGAAATTCAAATCTTGACTTTTCTGTAAATTTAGTCTAATTCTAGGGCTGATTTCACAAATTTTAATATAATTTATCTACATATTGAATTTGGAAAGAGTAAGTTCCTGCGTACATCCCTGCCAATGAGCACTGAATCTGGATTACACTTCCCGAAGCCACGCGTTCTAACTACTTTTAGTAAACGCGAGTGCTATCACTATTTCGTAATAGAGGTGTCATTTGGTTCTACAAATGGGAGGATAATGCAGGGGTGTCCACAAGGGAGGGGGCTATGACGCAAACTGCGTCATTGAAATATTTAGGGGGTTAAAAATCTATATAAATATGTTTGAGGGGATGTAAAAATTAATGGAAAAGATTTTTTTTTCATGGAAGAACACCTACGGATAGACAATTGAAGGGGGGCATCATGGACATGAGGGGGGGGCACCGCTGGATAATGAGTTATGTATAGCTATATATATATATATATATATATATATATATATATATATATATATATATATAAAAGATACAGGGAACCTGAAATAATATCACTGTTTTGCAGAACTTACTTCTAAAAGGGATGTTGCTCTAAGTACATAATTTTCAGTTACTGACCGTTGAACATCAGTAATTCAGAAGAAAAATAAAATTTCCTGGGAACACAATATTATTTGAGAAAGACAAGAGGGTTTGCCTAAAACAGTCCCCTATGACGTAGAGTTATTTGTCACCTGCCCAAAAGGGGGCAAAAGAATAAGTGTTGAAAAAAATGTGGTTGTGTTAACATGATCACACACTTTGCAGACGTTAGTCGCCAGGTGGTGCTGCTGTAGAGTTCCATCCCCATAATGTTCTTTAAACACACATTTCCTTGGGTTCCACCCAACCTGTATCCATTCCCTTTCATTTCAGTCACCTTATTACAAAGCGTACTGTTATTGTGTGCGAGGGGTTGTGATAAATTAGGTCCAATGAATCAAAGAAGGGGGGAGAGAAAGGTGTTTGTTCTCACACTCACGCCATTGTCTTTTCTTTTTTCGATATTGCGCGAGGGATTATGATGTGTTGGAAACCATTGATTGAGATACTATATATCGTGGCTAGGAGAACAATATGAAACATGCATTTGAGGAGGGGGGAGGGTGACGTATGTTTTTACTCCCTCTTTGTTTTTCAAGGGTCACGTTGGTGAAATCACTTATTGGGATAGAGAAAATGTTATTCTATTTGGGATTAAACACCGGAAAGATTCGAAAGAAAACAAACGGCCATTTGTTTTTGTCATTCGCACTAAGGATGTGCAATTTAAGTGAAGAGGCGAAAATGTTGAGTATGACTGTGGGTCGAATGCTGGAACAAAAATGAAATGAAATTAAATTTTTGAGTTTTACGTCGGACAGTTATGCCGGTTAGGCTAAAGGAGACGGTGATGATAAGTAATGAATGAAATGGTGGAATGAAGAAAGTGGGAGGAAATGGGAGAACCCCGAGGAAACCCACGCACACGGTGTTTGTCCACCACAAAGTTCACTTGGCGGGGGCTGGGATTGAACCCGGGACCCCAAGCACGAGAGGTAAACGCTCTAGCACTGAGCCACCGCGGCCCCAATGTTGGAACAAATATACACAAGATTTGATTCATTGGGTAGATTGGAGCTAGTGTTATCCAAGAGAAAAAAATGAAATGAAATCTTTAAGTTTTACGTCCCACAATTATAACGGTTAGGCTAAAGGAGACGGTGATGATGGGATATGAATGAAAACGGTAGAGTGAAGAAAGTGGGAAGAAACGGGAGAACCCCGGGAAAACCTATATATACGGCGTTTGCCCAACAAAAGCTTACTTGGCGTGAGCTGGGATCAAACCAAGAACGCTATGCATCAGAGATGAACGCTCTACCTCTGAGCCACAGCGGCCCCTGTTATTCACGAGTGAAGAAGAGACGAGAAATATTGTTTTACGCCTTGTCTCGTCTCGTAAATTTGGGAGAAATCTTGTTTTATCTCGATTCTTGTTTCGCCTCATTTTGTAAATATATGTATATACAAAATTTATGACCTGTTTTTTTTCTTAATATCATCTAAAAGTTATAAGAACCATTTTGCGTCACGAAAGTCCACGAAGGGTATAATATAACAACATTCAAGCCATATTTAATATTTGAGTACATTGGGTAATGACTTAAGAATTTTTAAACGTTGATAAATGCTCTTCATAGCTAACTAATTCTATGGCCTAGGCAACCGGGAGGTTGAATGCCGCATTCACAAAAGCTCTCCATTGACTTCTGTCCTTAACCAACTGGATCCAGTTTTTACTTTGTATTCCCATTTCTGGGGGATCTGTCGTAATATTGTTCTCTCATTTGCACCTAGGTCTTCCTAATGGTTGTTTTCCGATTTAATTTCCAGTTAAAACTTTGAAAGCGTCCCTACTTTCTTCCATTCTGGCTAAATGACCTGCCCATCTGAGCCTCCTAGATTTGATGACCCTAACAATGTTTGGTGAACGGAATATATTATGTAGTTTCTCGTTAAGAAGTTTCCGCCATTCCCAATCGCCTTTCTGTTGGGTAAGAATATTCGTCTCAGGATGTTGTTCTCAAATACTTTCAGTCTATGTTCTTCCCTCAGAGTAAGCGACCATGTTTCGCAACGATACAGAACAACAAGCATGATTATCGTTTTATATATTTTAAGCTTCAAATTCCTCGACAGAATTCGCGACGACAAATGATTTTGAACTGAATAATAACATGAATTCCATGCTTTTAGTTGACATTTAATTTCATCGTGAATATGGTTTTAGTCTGTTAATTGTCTTTATTATGTTCGTATAATCAGAGTTTTTATACTATGAATTATGTAACATTAAAAATGTGTTTGAGATGTGACACTTGACTGAACTAGTGTTGTCCACAAGAGTCGTGAAATTCTTAGTCTCGAAAATGAAACGAGCATTGTCATGTTCCTCATTTAGTCTCGGATTTGAAAATGTACTTCTCATCTTGTGAGGAACATTAATTGATCTTTTTTCAACACCAGGGTATACAAGACATAGACATACAGTTTAGGGTGAAATTCAAACTACCGTAAAGCATTCAATGCTCTCTCACAGGGAATCGAACACTGTGGCTAGCCACTAAGTCAGTGGAAAGGGCTATGCACAAGATTTGAAGGAGTAATACATTACTTCCTGGGTTCTTGCATTGAGTTCAATAAAATGTGAGAAGTGAGTTTCTTTTTACAGTATGAAACTACGGTAGACTTCGAAACGATTCCATTTCAACGCTGAAAAGAAAAGTACAGTCTACAACTTCAATTTGCAATAGAGTGATAAGATCAGAGACGGAACCTGTTCTTAGAGATAACGGACTCATAAGTGATATGCATTGACTGTTTAGTATCAGTTATTGAGTTACCCACGAGAAGAAACACAACTTCTTGTTGCATATATACGTGTTTAATATACTCTATTGAGCAGCATGCACTTTTTGATTCTCGATCGGAACTCGTATGGTCCAGATCTCTTGTTAAGCTGTAGGTGCATGTCTCATATAGCTTCCGTTCTGGAACGGACGCTACACGCCAAATAATACACTATCAAACCCACACGAGACGAGACGAGACATCCTCGATTTTTGTTTCGTAGCCATCTGTAAATGATTAGCTGCCACATTTTGAAACCATTTTTAATAACTTAATGTGCTTCAAGGCTGCGCTTAAATCGCTCTATGAACACTCGGAAAATAACCTAAGTGGTTTAGACGCAAACTTAAGTTCTTTCAATTGAAAAAGGAAAAAGTGGAGTTTACTGCTTTGAAACGAGAGAGAAAAAATAGATGAAAGAATCTTATCTATGACTACCAGAAAAAGGAACTCTTAAAAGTTGATCATTAAGGTGTTCGAGCCAAAATAAGGTCCTTATCGACACGAAAAAAAAAAAAAAAATCATGAAATAAAAAGAGAAAAATCTTTCTTGGTGTGAAGCAATATCAAATGAATATCTAATGCCTTGCTTGCTTTAAAAAAAAAATACCAAAGAAAAATCAACCTGGTTGGTTTTCTTTATTTTGTTAATATAACGTCTTTTCTCGTCAGGGGTTCGCTTTTTTTTCTGTATTTATCTGAAAGAAATCTGGGATGGTGGAGAATTTGGTGTCGACGTGGGGGACAAATGGAAGGTCTGATGGAACAGCAGGTGATCATGAAGGATGAAACAATATCGTGTAGATGAGATCGGTGCTCAAAAGGAAGGGTGTGACCTTAAACATAAACTCCCCTGCGGAGGCCAAGCGAATAAAGAGATCAGAATCAATCAGACAAATGGCGGCAGGAGATGTGTTGACAGGAATATCTTTGAAGATCAGAAAAAAACATTGTCAACAGAAATTTTGCCTGGTGTTTTAACTTTTCTGGAGATTCTCCGTGGTCTAATGATACGCTAAAGGCTTGTGTTCAATTACCATTGGGGCGCAGACAATAGTGCTATTCAGCCGGTTCTCACCGGTTCGCTAGAATCGGTTCTTAAAATATTTCGAGTTCGCAAAGCTGTTTGTTATACCCAGATATAACAGTAATTTTTACCCAGTTATACCCAGGAACAGATTTTAGTTTAACTATCTTTGTTAAGCATATGATCTTTCAGAATAAGGTATAAGCGTATAAATCTCAAATGCTCAGATATCAAGAATGAGAACTGGGATCACATGCATGTAGTGGTGAGGGTTATTTATATTTGAAACAATTATATACCATTATCAACAATTGTTAATTCATTGCTGGATTAAGGTCTTTCCAATACTGTTTGACAACCATTATTTTGGATAATTCGTTTCCAAGATATTTGCAGTACTTCCTAATTTCGTCACATCACTTTGTATTAAGATGCTCTGTAGGTCTCTGCTTGTCATTTGTGGTACTCAGTAAAAATATTCCCGTTTGTCTACTTTGTGCGGTTTGTTTCCTAAGTAGGGATGCGCACGAGACGAAACGAGACAGAATTTTCCTGACAAAATTCGAGTCGAGACACAGCTCTTCCAAGAGAGAAATATAAAATTTTTCGAGTCATCACTTTTGCTGTACATTTTCGAGACGAGACAGCCTCAAATTTTGTCTCGTGCGCATTCCTACCTAAGAGAGTTATATCTATTTATTTACCTATCAATCTCTCTCTCTCTCTCTCATATATTTGTTAAAAAAATTAGAATAACATCACTGGGCACAGAACTTTTTGACTTCGACTCTCATTATGAGTATAAGTGGGGATCCACTTGGATAAACGGGGGTGACGGACTATGAACAAAATATACCGGGTGTCTGCTAAATCACTTGTTATTTTTGAATGAATAGGCTAGCTGAGCTATCATAGAGACTAAAGATGAGCTCAGCTCTTGTGTTCAACCGGCCTGGAGCTCAATAATTGATTTAAAGCACGTATGAGCACGAGTTCTGTAAATAGACATTGAGGTAAACCACAGTCTCAGTGAGTGAAAGCCCAATTTGCGGTTAGTAAGCCGAGCCGTTAGCGAACCTGAGCTTGATTAGAAAAATTGACATGAGATCGAGCTACTAGCTTGAGCTAGCGTGAGCTCCTCTTGAGGCCGTATGAGCTCGAGTACTCCTCGATTACAAACTGGCGATCGCATGCTAGTTTCCTTTACGCTTTGTTTGACTTGCATTTATTATCTTCGCAGGTGAAACATGATGCGTTAAATGTGAAAGAGAGATCCAAGATAGCTGCCGATACGAACACGGGGACAAATAATGGAAGTAAAACATGGAATTCATGCGACAGTAGACAGTAAAATAAATTTTTTTAAATGTCATCTTAATCTATCAACAACCGTCAGTATCCCCGATGCAATGAGTTAGTGAAGACTCTACTTCAAGAACAGCTGAAAATATCACCATCATTCACAAGAAATCCACACAAATGGCTGAATCAAGTGACCTCAAACGTTACGGAGGTTGGAACTAATCTGTAGAGAGCTCTTACTTTTAGACCATGGAAGCTATATTATGTCCTGACGACTGTGACAGAAGGATGAAATTTGTTGAAATATCTCTAGGATGGAATGATGAATGGATAGAACTGAAACATTTTGTAATTCAATATAACTGATAGATTGGCAAAATTTAAAGTGACAAGTCACTAGTTCGATTCCTGACGATGTGAACTTCTGAAGAAAATCGTCCATTATCCATTAAACGGAAATTTTCCAGTTATAGACAACAGAACTCACTACATTGGCAACTCTGAGAGCGGAATTTACAGTTTAAAGTGGGGATATGAATTACTAAGCTTTCCCGCTGGGTGGTGAACCCGGAGCCTCGTGCATCAAAGGTACACATGTTGCCTGTTAGACCGGGGAAGGGATTAGATAAAAGTTGAAGGATGAATGTGAGAAGTAAAGGGTCCAAATGGATGAATCAAATTGTGGAATGAGACATAGTGCGCCTGATAGAGGATGTGAAAATATGTATATGTGCAAAGTTAAAGCGGCCGGGCGCCATAAGAAAAGGAGGGGGACAAAGTTGGTGGGAGAAGGGCTATGCTATGTTATTGAAATCCATCAAACTGTTGAATCGTAAACATAGTGAAAGATAGACAATGCAAACGGTGGTAGTTTCACATATTGACAACAGAAGAATGGGCAAAGTAGATCACGAACCTCCGCCGCCATCTTCAAATCCGCCATTTTGAAATTGCTATAGTTTCTGAAATGGAAAGGTAGTCATGTGATATATCAATTAGGACCAGCATGTTCTAAAAAAAGTTCATTATGAACTTTAGCGATCGTCATCGGCGCTTATTTGGAAAATTTAGGGTCATCTTCATAGTTATTTACTAAAATCTAGGAGGCTGATACTCGTATGTTGAAAGTTTGGATCACCACGAAAACACCTGTAAGTTAAACATATGTACAAACCAAGAAAACTATCAGTGAAATTTGATATCCAACTTGTATATTATTACATTATTATTATTATCAAATTTCACTGTTGGATATCCAAGTTGTATATTATTACATTATTATTATTATCAAATTTCACTGTTGGATATGAAATTTCACTGTTGGTTTTCTTGGGTTGTAGATATGTTGGCTTGTAGATAAGCCCAACTTTCACTCATGCTCGCTCGTCTGCCGAATAAATCTTAGTTCATCAATCTCACAGCGATGCAACATTTCTCTTGCAGTGTCCTCGTGAATTCTCTCATGCAGTCGTCGAAGTGAGACGGTATGCGATGGTATGCCATACCGCCTCTGGTTTTTCAGTAATAAGGACATACCGTCTCTGGTTTTTCAGTGATCAAAACAATATTTAAATGACAGGTATGTTGAGTCAAAATCATAATAAAACATGCCGCCTCTGCTTTTTTTCCACTTCCAACACTGCTCTTATGGAATTCTTTTTTAGGTGTACTGACATTTTCTGAAGATTTAGCTGGTTGTGAATGATATTCGAGGCAGACAAATAACTCATACCTATTGCACACATAACACTTTCAGTGGTTATCCTCCTGTCTTCCATTATAATCTCAACTTTCTCCGCCAAGACGGCATCATCATGAAAGATGGTTTTCCAGTTCTAGAGACGTTCGAGGTGGTCATATGTCCAGTTTGGAATTACCGTTTCCACTTGGATATCAACTTAACACATAGACTTCTTTCATCTCTTCGTGGATCTGCTTTGCTGATTTCCCCTGAAGATGAAGGAACTTAATGACGTTCCGTGCCTGAAGCTTGTTAATCATCGAACCTTCAGTGAGTTACCTGAAAGAAAAGAAAGGAAGAATTGTTCTAATAAGTTCAGAATTTGCTTGCTTAACATACAAGGACCTAACTATAAAATGCATATCCGAGGGGTTCGTCACCTCCTGGGTGATTGCCTGAACTTTTTGATACTTGGCGTAAATGTTCTTTTGTAAATGTTTTTTTCTTTCAATTCTATTATGAATATTCTTCATTTGCTGTAAGCATTAAACAAGTTTAATAAGCAAATAACATACCAACTTCACTTGGGAGACAGGAAATCTTGGGGCAGAGCACTCATTCACCCTCTGGGGCTACATCCCTGGTCATGGACCACATTCAGAACTCCTTGCAAAGTATTTGTACACAAAATTCTCTCCGCTTGTCTACTGGCTAGCGTGTGTACCATTGATGTGATCCCGGTTGAATAACACAAACAAAAGATGAAATATTTCAGTTTAACGTCTCACGATTATGCCCTTTTTAGGCTAAACGAGACGATGATTAAAGCAAGTTGAATGATGATGGAAGAGTTGATGGCATGGAAAAGTGGGAGGAAAGGGGAGTACAACAAGAAACCCCACGCACATGATGTTGTCCACTACAAATTTACTTGTTCAGGCATCGAACGAGGCATCAGATATAAGCCCTCTACTATTGAGCCACTGTGCCCTCCAAAAGCACAAACAAATACATTTCTTAATAGTTCAA
Source organism: Thermobia domestica (assembly GCF_964235325.1). Lineage (NCBI taxonomy): Eukaryota > Metazoa > Arthropoda > Insecta > Zygentoma > Lepismatidae > Thermobia > Thermobia domestica. Next base: position 4,304 of record NC_137464.1, on the reverse strand, counting down.
TTTTATTAATTTTCTGTCTCTTTTAGCCCAAAGGGTTTGAACAGGCCGGTAGCCAGCCCAAAAATGAAGGGGGGGGGAGCGGCTGACGTTAGGGAGGCCCATTCAAACATATTATAGTTCATCACCATATTATAGTTCATTTGCATGCGAACCGTGAAAATTTTAGGGGGTAGCGGCTGAAGTTAGGGAGGCCCATTCAAACATATTATAGTTCATCACCATATTATAGTTCATTTGCATGCCAACCGTGAAAATTTTAGGGGGTAGCGGCTGAAGTTAGGGAGGCCCATTCAAACATATTATAGTTCATCACCATATTATAGTTCATTTGCATGCCAACCGTGAAAATTTTAGGGGGGAGCGGCTGAAGTTAGGGAGGCCCATTCAAACATATTATAGTTCATCACCATATTATAGTTCATTTGCATGCCAACCGTGAAAATTTTAGGGGGGAGCGGCCCTCCTAGATTTCCTCTGGATACGGGCATGGGACGTTAAAGTAAAAAAAAAAAAAAAAAAATCTGTACACGAGGAAAACAAATGGTGAATCCTCCACATTACAAAAAAGTTCTTGTGATGGCGGTTGACCACTTTGTACGGCACTTATGGGGATGTACGAAGTACATCTGGAGTAATACTATGAACCGTGTTGTAAAATGAAGCGTCGTTACCGTGCTTACAACGCAACGTGAAATTCACTCGTGTTCCCTAAACATATCGATTGCGCATACCAAAGAATCCTTTGAGACTTTCTGGTGAGAGAAGTACAAGACGCTTGTAGTCTGGAAAGCGTTTATTATTTAAGGAAAAGAGCGCATAGCCCATCTAGCGGAAAGTGGGATAAATAATAAAACACTCGTGGAATAGAATAGTGGAAAAGCAAGAACGTACGAATAAAAGAAAAATGGAGAAATTGCAACGAAGAGAGAAAATACATGTTGAGAACAAATATTCTATCCATTTCCCTCACCCTGTAAAGGAATTTATAATGGTACAGGTTCTTTCCTTTTGAGAGGAGGATTTCAAAAATATAAACATTTGTTGTGAACAGAAAGACAGAAAGGAAAAATCAAAATGGAACAGTTTTGCTATTCTTCGTTGTATTTTCCCTAAGGAGGATAGATATCAGTGTTGCTTCGCTTCTGAAAATATTCAGTAATAAAGTTTTCGGTTCTGGTGTATTTTATGGAAACTATAGTTCGATAAGCAGTCATTTTATTACTGCATATTGTGTTATAACCAATTGAGTCCCGTTAGGCAACTAGGCTATATGAGACGTGGATCTACTGATTAACGTGGAATCTGAACCACATGAGCTCCCGCCGGGAATCGAACCCGTGTCTTCAACATCAAAGTGTTATAATCAATAGGAGCTTTAAAATAAATCACATCCAGTGGTTCTTTTAGATATGTTTTTTTGGGGCCACAGCCCCCAGGAGAGTGACAAAATTAATACGTTTATAATATTATAATAAATAGAAGAATACCAGCAGTGCCCCTTCGAATACTAAGTGTGCCCTCCGGAACATTTTTTCTGAAAGAAACGCTGATCACATCGGTTAAAAAAGAAAATATTATAGTTATAAACTAACGGAAAAAAACTTAGCTAATGTACACTCATGTCCAAAATTATTGTCGCATGTCTACAAATATTTGTTGTAGGAATATAATTTGATAACGAATTCGTCCGGTATTTCTTATAATGTTACTATGTGTATAATCGCCAAAGACACGTATGTGGCAGATTTCATGTCAAAAGGGCAGTAAATAAGAACAATAAAACAAAAATAAATCTTTCTTGTCCATTTAGCAACATTTTGGTTTACTCATTCTAATTTTCGCATTTATAATTATTTTCCTATGTAATTTACCATAAATATACATTTCCGATTATACACGTAGTATCAGTATTAAAAGTACCCTGCAAAATCATTATCAAATTATATTCTTACAAGAAGATAGTTATAGATATGCGACAATTATTTTGGACATGAGTGTACATCTTTCAAGATAGAAGCTAAGTTTTCCCTAAGTTTGTACCGTTAATATTTTCATTTTCTACGGATGTAACTTCCCTCAAGTACCGCCTCTAGCTAGTACTAGTAAGTGAAATCTCTCACATGAATAATACGCGTAAGGTACACAAACTTCCAATCGCAAAGCCCTGGGGAAACAAAACTTTAAGTTGACTAAGAAGACTATAATATAATGCAGCTATAATTGGTGAGCTGTAAAAGCAGAGGATGCAATAGCAAAAGCGTGTGCGTACATTTTTTAGTTTAACGTTACACGATTATGTTCTGATGATAAGGGAGACGTTGATTATGATAATGAATAAAATGGTGGAATAAAGAAAGTAGGAGGAAACGGCAAACGAAAATCTATGAACACAGTGTTTGTCCTTAGCAAATCCGACTTGGCGTGAATTGGAATCAAACCACGGTCCCCATGCAGCAGAATTGATTATTCTACACATAAGTCCTCCGTGACCTCGGCATGTGAGCACACATGGGTTCGCACTTTGCTCCCGACTGTTACTTTAATATCCATATAGAAAATACTGACAGAAAGATATATTTTTTATTTCATATTTATTGGTGTAAAATTTGTCTGCAGTCTATAATAGTTGTTTCCTTAAGCTTTCGTCTTGCTGTATGGTATAGGTTAAAATCGTCATTAATTAGGAACTCTAATGTATTACATTTGACTTTTTTTTTTTTTTTTTAAGTTTTCCCAGTTAACTTTCGGTTACAAAATTATTATAGACTCTGATTTAAATGTAAATATGAAAATCTCTGGTAATAAGAGCGAACTTAACCCGTGCAATCTGAACACTAGAAAATTATATATAAAGAGTTCGAGTATCAATGTCAAACTGCTGTAGGAAACTAGTACAGGATCCGGCGAAAAAACCTTCCGTATTTGAAGAGGGTGTTGTGTAAGTTGTGGTGAGGATACGGTGGCGAAGTGGGTATCGATCCATAGCGGTAAACGTGCCATTTTCAGTAGTCGCAATCGCGTAACGCGGTGAGCATCATGCGTCTGTTGTGGAGGGGTGTATTCGTAATGGTGGTTCCGTGGTTATACTTCTCATCAGGCATTTCGCATTCGGTTCGAACTTGGCCGACATGATTCTGTTCCGGATAGGAAAACTATTCAAGTTTGGGTATCGAACTTGGTAGAACAGCAGGCTCTGCACTGAGAAAAAAAATCGCCTGGCCGACATCGGACCGTAACAATGGTGGAAAATGTGGCACGTGTAAGAGCGCCCATCCAGCACTCTCCAAAGCGTTCAACATTTAAGTACGTCGGTTAAAATAATAATAATAATAATAATAATAATAATAATAATAATAATAATAATAATAATAATAATAATAATAATAATAATAATAATAATAATCTATACATGCTTATCATTTCCATTTCATAAAAAAGTACAACTGACAAAGGAGAGCCGCAGTAAGGTAGTGGATAAGGTATTGACCTGCTAATTGGATGATCCGAATTCAATCCCCAGTAGGGGCTGAAATTGTTTTCTCATTTGAACTTCGATCCAATACGAGTCTGAGGATCACTTTACCTCTTGAAACAAATTTATGCCTTGAGTGACCTGGAGAAGTAAATGGGCCGGAACGTGCATATATGAGCATCAAAGTCAAGAACTTATGAAGTATTTACTTCCACATACAGCTCCTGCGCCTTCATGCCCTGTCTCGAGCGGGGGGCCGAGCTTTACTTTTACTTATTCACTTACTAGTGGTTAGCGTTAGTGTCTTCGTGTTCGAAATATTCTGGGTTCAATTTCGATACTTAATCTCTGTGAGATTCTTCTAGACATTCTCCTAAATCCCAGCACAGAAAGCCAGAATGGAATATTTAAATATTTATACAAGGTATGGTCAAAAAGTAGTTTCACAGTGCCATCTATCAATGTTGTATCCATTTCATCTAGAATGCCCGGTAGCCTAAACCTTTGATACAATCAGTGTCGAGTTTGAACGAGCTGTGACATGTGTCAATTGGCTTTCAGAGGTAGAAGAGTAAGGACGTATTAAGAGTCTCTGTCGCGTGCCAACATTAAGAGGCCTAATCGATGCAAAATTAAAATACGTACCGCTAATTTTACAGTAATTATGTGACATCTTCAAATAGATGAAAGATAATCGAAATGTGGAACAAAAGCGCCCTAGACAATATTATTTTGCGTGAGGTACCGTTATCACAAATTACCTAGTGGCTTCCCGTTTTCAGCCGTCTAGAAACGCGAAAATAAATGCCGATTTTCAAAATGGCTTGAAATC